>NC_073391.1:787500-1087500 GCF_028641065.1 Leucoraja erinaceus
TGCAGCATTTCGCTGTCTTTTCGTTCCACACATGCCCGTGTTTCATGCAATTGTGGCACGCCGTACAGTCAAGGGGGCTGTCCCAAAGACAACGTATGAAGCAGCAACACGCATCCACAAGAGCAATGATGAAGGCAGGGCCGGATTTAGATTTAGCTGTTCCACTTGTGAGCCCCCCCCCCCCCCCCCCCCCCCAATCCCCCAACCGGCACGACTAGGGGAAGATGGTCCAGCAGATTTACACCAATTTGCAGCCGAGCGGGGCCAATGAGATAAGGGGCTGGAAAGCTGTGCTTTATTTATTCATTCATTCATTCATTCAATTCATTTTATCTATCTATCTATTCATTCATTCATTTTATTTATTTATCTATCTATCTATCTATCTATCTATCTATCTATCTATCTATCTATCTATCTATCTATCTATCTATCTATCTATCTATCTATCTATCTATCTATCTATCTATCTATCTATTTGCCTATTTATTTATTTATTTATTTATTGCCAGTTCTAGTGTCGAGTTATTGGCTTAAAACACTATTATTCTGAAATGGAGGGCAAGGAAAATTACTGAAGGGTTGTTTAGAGACTACAGTGCGTTGTGACAGCATATGTAAGAAAGGCCTATGACAGTGTCAAAAATATTATACACCTTGCAGGGCTCTCACTTAATTTTTTTTCTCTGTTGTCAGCCGGGCAACCTTGGCAGCTTTTTAGGTTGCCAAATGACAGTTTAGGTGGTCATTTAAAACAGCTTGCATGACACGTGCGATAATGTGCTTGGATGAAGTGCGTAGTTACCAGTCGGAATTATGCTCAATGAAGCACTCATATTATTTCTGCTTCAAATAAAGCCACAAACTAAACATATTCACAAATCAAGACATGATTTATACCACAATGACAAGCAGCAAAATTATAATACAGTATCTCAACTCTTTTTACACGTTGCAATGAGTGCAATTTCTATTATTTCTTTCCACTTCCAAACAAAAATGTGGTTGGATTATTCAGCGTATGATCAACCTCGGTGAGACCAAGCGCAGGCTTGGCGATCGCTTCGCACAACACCTCCACTCAGTTCACAATAACCAACCTTATCTCCCTGTGGCTCAACACTTCAACTCCCCCTCCCATTCTTAATCCAACTTTTCTGTCCTGGGCCCCCTCCATGGCCAGAGTGAGGCCCACCGCATATTGGAGGAGCAATACCTCATATTTGCTGGGGTAGTTTACACCCCAGTGGTATGGTTCATGGTTCTTGGTTTCTTGGTCCCCCAAAACATTCCAAATACTATACAATACAATACGGTTTATTTGTCACATTGCACATGAAGTGCAAGTGAAATGAATATGTCAGCAGCGGTACAATTATAAAGAACACACACAAAAACACAATAAAAATTTAACATAAACATCCACCACAGCATTCATCACTGTGGTGGAAGGCACACAATTTGGCCAGTCCTCCTCCATTTTCCCCCGTGGTCGGGACCTCAACCCTCCGCAGCCATTGCTGCGGTCATCCAGATGGTAAAAGGATAAGGTACAAGTCCAGGTAAGTCCAGAGTCAGCTCTTCCCCACCAGAGACTGTGACTTTAAGTTGGTGTAGGCCGGCGGTCGAGATTTAAAGTCCCCGCCGCGCCGCAGACAGAAGCACCGCAGACCGCAGGGCCAGCGGTCGAAGCTCCCCTCCAGGGGTGATGGTAAGTTCACGCCGGGCCCGCGGTAGAAGTTGGCCGCGGGCCGGCAGTGATGTCTTCTTCTTCCCCCCGGGTCCCCCACGAGGGATCCTGGGCTGTAGACGCCGCGCCAGCTGGAGCTGTGCAGACCGCGAGTGGCTTCAGGCTGTCGGCTGCCCCGGGCCAGCGAAACGGAGCGCTCCCCTCCAGCGAGCCCCAGCGAGGGCTTACCCGCTCAACGCCGAGAGTCCACGCTGCGACCGCCGCTGAAGACCCGGGCGCGTCTCCGGGAACGGTCGCGCCGACCCTTGGTGTTAGGCCACGGGGAGTGACCTGGAAAAAGTCGCCTCTCCATGGAGGAGGCGGCCAAAATGGTTTCCCCCCTCACTGCCCCCCTGCACCACCCCCTACACAAAACACACAAAGAAACATTAAAAACATACTTTAAAACATACTAAAAAAAAATAAAAAAAGTTGAAAAAACTAACGCGCTGCTGACAGGGCTGCCGCCATTGCAGCACCCCCACCGACCGACACTGGAGGTGGTACCTCATGGTGGTACCCCATCTCCCCCCCCCGCCCCCACACCTCTCTCCCCCCTCTCCCCTCCCCCTCTGTCCCTCTTCCACCACTCCCCCTACCCCTCTGCCCCTCCCTCCCTACCCGCTCTTCCCTTTCGCTCTTCCAAACGTCGCCCATTCCTTCGCTCCACAGATGCTGCCTCACCCGCTGATTTTCTCCAGCTTTTTTGTCTACCAATGGGATCCCACCACTGGCCACATCTTCCCATCTCCTCCCCTGTTGGCTTTCCGCAGAGACCGCTCCCCCTGTAACTCCCTGGTCAATTCATCCCTTTCCACCCAAACCGCCCTCTCTCCTGGCACTTCCCTTGCAACCGCTGGAAATGCTACACTTGTCGTTTTAATTAAGTTCAAGACAATGGGGCTGTACATTGGCCATAAAGTTGCTGCCTAAAAGTGCCAGAGACCCGGAATTGATCCTGAATATGGGTGTTGTCTGTATGGAGTTTGATCCTTTTCCCTTTGATCACATGGGTTTTCTCCGGGTGCTCTTGTTTCCTTTCTCATTCCAAAGGTGTGCAGGAACCTATTTCAGTCCCAACCCAAAACGTAATATTTTCCTTTTGTCCAGAGATTCTGTCTGACCTGTTGAGTTACTACAGCTTTTTGTGTCTATCTTCAGTTTAAACCAGCATCTGCACTTCCTTCCCACACACACGATACTATACGATAGAACTTTATTAATCCCAGGAGGGAAATTGTGTGTGTGTGTGTGGGTATATATATTATACGCACACACACACACACGTATATATTTATATAGTTATATATTTATATATAAATATACACCGTTTTGTTTTCTCGTTTATAACATTGTTTACAGAGTACTATGTTTACATATTCTGTTGTGCTGCTGCAAGTAAGGATTTCATTGTTCTAACTGGGGCATGAGAGAATAAAACACTCTTGACTCTTGACTTACTCCGCTAATGTGTGGGAAAGAACTAGTGTACGGGTGATCAGTGGTCGGCGTGGACTCGGTGGGCAGAAGGGCCTGTTTCCACGCTGTATCTTTAAATTAAACTAAAGACACTAAAACCAGAGGGAGTCTAAAGAAGGGTCTCTACCCGAAACATCACCCAATTTATTCTATCCTGAGTTGCTGGCTGCTCCATGGAGTTCCCCCGCACAATTAAAGCATGGAATATTCTTCACCCTACCATAGGTACCCAACCAGACGCAACTACATTTAAGGCACCTCTTTTTTCCCCAAGGACCCTTTTTTGCTTAAGTCCAAGTCAAGAGTCAAGAGAGTTTTATTGTCGTGTGTCCCAGATAGGATAATGAAATTCTTGCTTGCTGCAGCACTCGGAGTGGCGGCGCGGCTCTGGCTGCAGCGGCTTACCGGCGGTCCCGTTGTCTTTGTGTTTTTTATGTTGTTTATTTTGTTTGGTTAGTTTAGTTTTTTGGTTTTAGCTTGTGTTTTGGGGGGGGGGGGGGGGTTGAAACGGGGTTTGCAGTCTCTCCCTGCGGGGGAATGCAACCTTTTTGTTGCATTCCCCTTCTCTGCCTCCGTCTGTGCTGAGGCCTAATGGAGCTGACGACCTCGAGGCTCCGGAGGCAGAGCACCGTCAGGACTCGCTCTGAGCTCGCTCCCGTGAGGGTGGTCCGGCTCAGGGCTGGAAGAGGCTGGGACGCTCCCGTGAGGGCGGCCAGCCCGAGGGTGGAACGAGGCTCCCGTCGGAGCGGCCGAGCTCGGGGATGTGCGGAGCTCGTAGCCCGAGGGAGGTTCGGCGCCCAAGTCGGGGCGGCCCAGTCCAGGGGAGGTTCGGCGCCCATGTCGGGGCGGCCCAGCCCGAGGCTGAAGACGGCGCAGGACTCACGTGAGGGTGGCTGGGACGGTGTTCTGGCGGCGGTGGCCTGAGTCCGGGGTTCGGCCGCGGGCCAGCAGCTGCGTCTGCAGAACTGGTGGGCGGCAGCTTCAACCACCCCGGGCCGCGGTGTTTGAGCCGCGGGACTGTTCTTAACATCGCCCGGGTGGGGGGGGGGGGGGGGTATCGCCCCAGCGCAGGGAGAAGAGGAGGGAAGAGACTGCGACCTAAGACTTTTGCCTCCATCACAGTGAGGAGATGCTGGGTGGACTCACTGTGGTGGATGTTAATGTGTGTTTATTCTTGTTTTATTGTATTGTATTATATGTATGACTGCTGCAATTTCGTTCAGACTTCGGTCTGAATGACAATAAAAGCTATCTATCTATCTATCTATCTATCTATCTATCTATCTATCTATCTATCTATCTATCTATCTATCTATCTATCTATCTATCTATCTATCTATCTATCTATCTATCTATCTATCTATCTATCACAACAGAATATGTGAACATAATACAGAACAGGATATAAAAGTTCAGTGTGTTTATATACCATAGACCATATATATACACAAACATATACAGATAAAATGCAATAGGCTGTTATTGTTCAGCTCTCTACCACCTCCAGTTTAAATTCCATTTGGAATATTTATGGAGGACCAGGAAACCAGAAGCAAGAGTTACTGTCCAGGGAGTTACTCCTGATCCAGGGTCAGGGAGTGATTCTGCGTTAGTTTTCAGCGGTTGCGGTGAGGCAGCATGTGCAGGGGTGAGCACGTGCAGGCCGCTGCAATGCGCATGTGCAAGGCAGCCTGTGTGCCGGCGGATGAGGAGCGAGCGGAGAGCGGAGCCCGGCAGCCCGGATACGGATAGCGGGGGGAGACGGAGAGAGAGAGAGAAATAGAGAGGGGGGCCGCCTAGAGTTGAACGGCAGGTGTCCTGCCTTGGCCGGAGGCCCCCTAGATTTCAAGCCCTAGGCTTCAGCCTATGAAGCCTAGTGGTAAATCCGGCTCTGCGAGGCCCCCCTAGATTTCGAGGCCCTAAGCTAAAGCTTGTCCAGCTTATACGTAAATCCGGCCCTGGATGCAGGGACTTGGCAGCAAAATGCTGTCAGAGCAACACCTTCCCATTGTAGATCTATTCCCACAAGCCACTTGTTCAAATGGGTTTAAGGTGACAATAGACAGTAGACAATATGTGCAGGAGTAGGCCATTTGGCCATTCGAGCTAGCACCGCCATTCAATGTGATCATGGTTGATCATCCCCAATCAGTACCCCGTTCCTGCCTTCTCCCCATATCCCCTGACTCCGCTATTTTAAAGAGCCCTACCTAGCTCTCTCTTGAATATGACATATGAAAGTCCCGCCATCCCGGTAATTGACCTTGTAAACCTACGCTGCACTCCCTCAATAGCAAGAAAGTCCTTCCTCAAATTAGGGGGCCAAAACTGCACACAATACTCCAGGTGTGGTCTCACTAGGGCTCTGTACAACTGCAGAAGGACCTCTTTGCTCCTATATTCGATTTCTCTTGTTATAAAGGCCAACATGCCATTTGCTTTCTTCACTGCCTGCTGTACCTACATGCTTACTTTCATAGACTGATGTACTGTGAAGGGGAAACTATTTAATAGGAATCTGAGGGGTGCCTTTTTCACACTTGTATGGAACAAGCTGCCAGAGGAGGTAGTTGAGGCTGGGACCACCCAAACGTTTTTAAGAAACAGACAGGTACATGGATAGTACGGGTTTGGAGGGATGTGGACCAAACGCGGGCAGGTGGGACTAGAGTAGCTGGGACATGTTGGCCGGTGTGGGCACGTTGGGCCGTGCTGTATCACTCTATGCCTCCATGATTCTAAGTCTGGAAGGGCTATCAATTGAAGGGAGGTGTTGGGGGGAAATACAATGAGATGATCAGACATAATCAGCAGGAAAAGAGAATTTAGAAAGAAAATAGGGAACCTTCCCTCTGGGGGTCTCTTCAAATAACTTTATTATATTGCATTAGTACAGCAGCAAATCACCTCATCCAATTTGTGCTGACTTTGAAGCAGTGAAGTCCCCGGTAACTATTGTGTAAAATATTACTTTTCCATTGTTACATCATAGATGAACTGGAAGTTTCAATGTTCTGAACTTTCAAGTGTGTTTGCTGCAAATATGCCTTTAGTTTAGTTTAGAGATACAACGTGGAAACAGGCCTTCAGCCCACCGAGTCCGCGCCGACCAGCGATCCCCATACACTGAATGAATGAATAAATTAATGACAAGTCACTGTGAAATTCTTTGCTTGCACACCCAAGGTATACAAATAGTTGCCACATTAAGGGCCTTTACAAAGTTACAAAGAACCCCCTTTGTTCTCTCCCCCTCCTCATGGTGGACCCCTCCTTTGTTCCATCCCATGGCAACGGCGTCCTCACTTCCATGTGGTCCGTCCTCATCCGTCGGTTGGTGCAGGCCCCAGCGGTGGGCTCTGTAGACCCAGGGGGCGGCCACGGGCTCCATCGACCCAGGCTCCGTGGGATCCATTGGCTGAGGGCCGCCATCCTACACAATAGGGATCATTAGGTATAGAGCCCCAGTGAGACCACACCTGGAGTATTGTGTACCGTTTTGGTCCCCTAATTTGAGGAAGGACATTCTTGCTATTGAGGGAGTTCAGCGTAGGTTCACAAGGTTAATTCCCAGGATGGCGGGACTGTCATATGCTGAGAGAATTGAGCAGCTGGGCTTGTACACTCTTGAGTTTAGAAGGATGAGTGGGAATCTTATTGAAACATATAAGATTGTTAAGGGTTTGGACACGCTAGAGGCAGGAAACATGTTCCCGATGTTGGGGGAGTCCAGAACCATGGGCCACAGTTAAGAATAAGGAGTAAGCCATTTAGAAAGGAGATGAGGAAACACTTTTTCTCACAGAGAGTGGTGAGTGTGTGGAATTCTCTGCCTCAGAGGGTGGTGGAGGCCGGTTCTCTGGATGCTTTCAAGAGAGAGCTAGATAGGGCTCTTAAAAATAGCAGAGTCAGGGGATATGGGGAGAAGGCAGGAACAGGGTATTGATAGGGGATGATCAGCCATGATCACATTGAATGGTGGTGCTTACTCGAAGGGCCGAATGGCCTACTCCTGCACCTATTGTCTATCTCGGTCACTTTCTCGCACCTGGCGGCAAATTCAAACTTGCGTCCTTAGTGCCCGAAAAAAAAACTTACTTACCCCTGCGAGGAGCGGGTGAATGTCACCTAGAAGTTGCTGCAGGAAGAAAACCCTGGTCCTTAACGGCAGCGCAGTGCCGGGAGAGAGTCGCAGTCCAGGCCCGGTGGAAGGGGCACCAAGTTCGGCGGGCGGCGAGCAGCCGGAGCCGGGGTCCGAGACGGGCCCGAGCTGGGCCGGGGGGCAGTGGGGCTTGGAGTCGGGCAGCGGAGCCTGGAGCTGGGGACAGCGGAGACCCGGAGCGTGGAGCGGTGAAGACCCAGAGCTTGGAGCCGGGCAGCAGGCAGCGGGCGGTGGAGCTTGGTGCCGGGCAAGAGGCAACAGGGGAGCCGGTGCATCGGCCACGGGCAGCCGGCAGGTGAAGATGGCAGGCATTGCACCTGGTCTTGGCAGGTCTAGAGTGAAGCCTGAGATCTACAAGATTGTTGACGGTAAGGTTATTGTTGAGGACGAGTTACTTCATTTTCTTGCTGTAAAGATTGACATTAAGCCAGGATGAGATCGTCCTTCTGGCTGCAAACACCTTTGATTCTGAGTGGATAGAGTCCTCCAATAAAGTTCTGTTTGAACTCTGCCCCACTGCACAGCGGAATGTTTCCCATAAAGGGGCACAGAAAGACGTTAACAACATAAAGAGTTGCCTTAAAATAATGAATGAGTGTGGGGAGAATACTCCCAGATTTGTCTCTCACTACTCGGATGAACTGCCGCCGGTGACATTTTCTAGCATGGATGTCTCCAGCCTACTTGGGAGAATGGAGCAGCTGTACGCTGAGGTCTGATCTATGAAGCACGTCATGCAGTTACAGGCTGATGTAAGCGAAGATGTTCGTGCCATCACAGTGGAAATTGATCGCCGAGTGGGTGCATTGGAGCGCTCCTTGATTACTACTCCAGTGTGTGCATTGGAGCGCACCACTGACCTGACTCGGGGCGGTGGTCCGGATGCATTGGCGGCGTTGGATGGAGCCATTGGCATGGCAGATACAGCACTGGGAGCTGCACTGGCAGGAGCCTCTGGCTTAGTTGTCGGAGTGAGGGCTGCGATGGAGGGCCTTGCATTAAACGGGGAGAATAGTCCCAGTGGTCTAACGTTGCAAGACTCTCCCAAGTGGAGTCATGTTGTGAAAAAGGGTCGACGTCATGCTCCAGACAACACTGTTGGTAAGCCAAAATTGTGCATTATTACCACTGGGCAGATAAAGAAATCCAGTAACGCTGTGCCTATTATTGGTACCGGAGCTGCGAGCAACATCAAAATGATTAAGACTAAGCTGGTGAGTGTTTTTGCCTCCAAGTTTTCACCGGTTCTAGACATCAGAACTTTATCTGTCTATCTTAATGAATAACTTGGCCGTGAGGTTACCTGTGGAAAAGACTGACACTGTACACAGTAGATACAGTTCATTTAAAGTATCTGCGGAATGCAATGAGGTTGGCGAAATGTACAATACGGAGCTCTGGCCAGAAGGGGCATTTGTCCGGCGCTATTACGAGCCGCGCAGGGTTGGGGTCATCGGATCAAGCACCGCGCCTGCCGCGGGGGGAATGAGTGTGCCTGGTGGTGCTAGGGGCATTCATTAGTCTCGCTAAGTGAACATTCGGGTACTAGCGTACAACTGTCGTGGCCTGCGCTTGGGCCAGAGCGCAGGGGATAAAGCTCGCCGCTCAGTTGTTGACAACCTCCTGGAGAACTGTGACATACTATGTATGCAAGAGACATTCTTAGCGAAGCAAGACTTAGACAAACTCAATTCTCTCAATGACAACTTTCATGGGGCTGGGGAGTCTACAACTGACCTTGGCATGGGAATAGTCAGAGACAGAATACCAGGTGGTGTGGCTATTCTATGGAACAAGAAGCTTGACTCATCAGTAAATGTGATTCAGCTTGATGTTGACTGGTGCATTGCCATACACTTTACTCACAACGACAAGGAATCTGTTATCCTGAATGTATATACACCCTATGAATGCCATCAGAATGAGGATGAATATTTAAATAGACTTGCTTTCATCTATTCTTTCATTCAAAACAATAATTATTGTAGATTCAGATTCAGATTCAGAAAACTTTATTGTCTGTCATAACAGAAAATCTTCTTTGACGTGGCTCAACATACAGACAGGACAATGTACTGATAAGCAGTCATACAACACAGATTTCTGCGAGCACACACAGTGTGTATCGATCTTAAAAGCAAATATAAAAATTAAAAACTGTAAAGATAGACAAGATAAAAATTGTGGATACATGTGTAAAGTGACAATGCGTCAGGGTTAATTTGTCCATTGTTCATTTTTTATTTAAGCTGTTTATGGCGATGGGTATGAATGAGTTTTTGTGGATGTTTTTCTTTGATTGATAGGGGGACTTTATATCAGCGGCCTGATGGCAGAAGTTGGAAAGACTTGTGCAGGGGGTGGGTGGGATCCTGTGTAATGAGGTTGGCTTTCCTTTTAACTGCCTGGGTGTGGAGTACTGATAATTGATTTTGAGTTTTGCCAGTTATTTTGCTTGCCTGATTGATGATCCTGGAAAGCACCGTCTTTGACAGAGGTGAGGGTGAACCAGGATGTGATGTTAAAGGTGAGTACAGATTCTATAAGTGATTTATAGACAGCTGTTAAAATGTCCTGTCTGACATCAAAGCTCCTGAGTTTCCTCAGCAGGAACAGGCGTTGCTGTGCCTTCTTGTACACAGAGTCTGTGTGCTGGGAGAAGGACAGGCGGATGTCAATCTCTGTGCCCAGGTATCTAAAGGCTTCTACCTGCTCAACTATCTGTAGTGTATATGTCATTGGGGATATGAATGCAGATATCTCAGATAGGAACTCGTTATTTGCCAATCATATGGCTAAGTTCTGTCAAGATAATAATTTAATATTGTCAAGCAAAGTGCTTTTACCTATGGATAGTTATACTTATATTAGTGAGGCCTGGCACACCACATCATGGCTGGACCACTGTATTAGTACAGCTGATGCACATGCCTCATTGGGGTGTATGAGCATTCTGTACGGGGCAGCAATGACTGATCATATACCTGTTGCTATGATAATAAATGTTGAACACATACCTGTGGTATTCAGAGATAGAAATAGCTTTAATACAGAAAAACCGGACTGGTCAACGCTTACAAAGGAAGACATCCTAGACTATTATGCCCATACAGATAAATCCTTAAGCAATATTCATCTACCTAAAGATGCAATAATATGTAGTAATGTTAATTGTAAAGATATGAAGCATAGGAGAGATATCTGCTCCATGTATAATGATATAGTAAGCGCCTTATATGTAGGCAGTAAGCCCTACTGACACATAACATCAGCATGAAAATACTGAAACATAGAAACATAGAAACATCAGGACCTGGAGCCTGGAATAAGTATGTAGCTCAGAGTATCATACTGAAGCCCGCCACAAGGGAACTCCACCAAATCATGGGCTATGGCAGGTAGACCCAGACAAGGGCCTGTGTTTGAGCACAAGCAGCTCACTAATGCAAGGTATAATGCTGTTCGCTTCATCTGTAAAAATGAGCAAGCTATGAGGGCTGATTCCATGGCTAAGAAGCTGCTAAGTAACAATGCTACAGATTTTTGGAAGGAAGTGAGAGCTCTTAGCAGTTGCAAAACATCTCTACCATGCACTGTAGATGGAATCCCTGGAACAGCTAATATCGCGGAGTTATGGCGACAACATTACAGTACTTTATTCAACTGTGTCCAAGGTGACTTGGATAGGGTGGACAATATTGAAAGTAATGACTCGATGGTGATTATGTCACATGAGGTGTATCATGCCATGAACAAGCTGTCCAACAACAAAGCAAGTAGCTTGGATCATATCTCTGCTGAATATCTTAAGTATGCGAGTATGAGGATAGCTCCTCTCCTTGCTATTTGTTTTACTGGCTTTATGATTCATGGCGTGTTACCAGACTCAATGTTGTCTGTCCTGTTAGTGCCAGTCATTAAGGACAAAGCTGGTAAAGTAGGCAGCCTAAACAATTACAGGCCCATAGCTTTAGCCAGCATATTGTCAAAAGTTTTAGAAAGAGTTCTGCTGGATAGAATAAATGAGTTTGTTAAATCCACAGATAACCAGTTTGGCTTTAAAGCTAAACATGGCACTGACTTATGCATATATGCCCTAAAGGAGATTGTAAACAAATATAGAGGCAAACACTCTTCAATCCTTATGTGCTTTATTGATGCTTCCAAAGCCTTTGACCGTGTTAATCACAGAAAGCTGTTTGGTAAAATGAGTCAAGGGAGGGGTGCCTGAATACATTGTTAGAATTCTGGCCTACTGGTATGCCCACCAGACTATGCAAATAAAATGGGGCAATAGGGTCTCAGCCCCATTTGGGGTTAGCAATGGTGTTAGACAAGGGGAAATTTTGTCCCCAGTCCTTTTTAATCTATATATTGATGATCTGTCTAAACAATTGAAAGCCTGTAACACTGGGTGCGTGATTTGTAATATTTTAGTGAACCATATTATGTATGCAGATGATTTTGTGGTCTTTAGTCCATCTAGCGCTGGTCTCCAGCAGCTCCTTACTAAATAAATGTTCCGTGTATGGTGTGGAACATGACATTAAATATAATGTTAGTAAGAGTGCTGTTATGATTTGTAGAACCAAAGAGGATAAATGTCTAAAATGTCCTGATTTTAAATTGTCTGACAATAATCTTAGTGTCTGTAATAAGATAAAATATCTAGGGCATATTATTACAGAACAAATGACAGATGATGAGGATATTTATAGGCAACGACGCATGCTGTATGTACAGGCGAATATTCTCTTGCGTAAATTTGGTGCGTGTGCAGATGTGGTGAAGATGTCGCTATTTAGAGCATACTGCACATCACTCTACACTGCGCACCTGTGGTCGAACTATGGAAAGACAAGTATGCAGAGACTAAAGGTGGAATATAACGATGCTATAACACTGCTAAGGCAAACTAGATGGTGTAGTGCCAGTAATATGTTTGTGGCTGCAAGAGTCAGTACTTTAGAAGCTATCCTAAGACACCACATGTATAAATTCATTTGCAGGATAAATGACTCTAAAAATGTGCTTATTGTGGCCTTGTCAAACATAAGGGTTAGCACTACACTCTACGAATCCCAGTTGTGGAGACACTGGTATCGTTGTCTCATTGTAGGACATTGATCATTCTTTTAATCTGGATTTTTAACTTATGTATTGTGTATTTTTTAAAATATAAATTATGATGTTTTTATAAGTGATATACTAAGATTTTATATGTATTTTATGATATTTAATATGCAATGCATTTTTAATTTAATGTTGCCCCTTATCTGGACCTCGAGTCCGCAATAAAGTTTATTATTATTGTTATTATTATTATTATTATTATTATTATTATTATTATTATTATTATTATTATTATTATTATTATTGTCTATTGTTTATTGTCTATTGTCTATCTGCCAACTTGCTAATTTTGCCCTGTATGTTCTCATCCACATCATTGATGTCGACAAACAGTAACGGGCCCAGCACCAAACCCTGAGGCACACCACTAGTCACAGGCCTCCTGTCCGAGAAGTGACCTTCCACCATCACCCTCTGCTTCCTTCCATGAAGCCAATTTTCTGCCATTTAGTTATCTCTTCTTGGATCCCATGCGATCTGACCTCCCAGAGCAGCCTACCATGCGGAACCTTATCAAATGCTTTGCTGAAGTTAATATATACAATATCTATGGCCCTGCCCTCATCAACCTTTTTGGTCACATCTTCAAAAAAACTCAATCAGATTTGTGAATCATGACCTCCCACATACAAAACCATGCTGACTATCCCTAATCAGCCCTTATCCATCTAAGTGCTTGTATATCCTATCCCTCAGAATACTCTCCAGTAACTTTCCAACTACAGATGTTAAGCTCACTGGCTGTCGTGAGGCAAATGAAACTTTTACGCTACTCGTAATTTACTTAAAGTTTATTTAAGCTCTAAGCAACTCATTTCTGTAATACGTAACTTCAAAGCGTCTGGAAAATGTCACTGATTCCACAGGCCTCGCCGGCCCGAGACCCCGCACATGCACCCACTCTGAAAAGGCCCTGCACATGCGCCCACTTCATTCTCCCCTCCTATTTATAAGTTGAGACAGTCAGAGGTTTAGTACGTCTTGATGACCGTCGCAGCACTGGAGCTTCAGGAGATAATGGTGTTTCAATAGCTGGTGGTACATATATTGCTTGGTCATCAACTTCACTCATATTGTTATTTAGATTTATAATTTTAGAATTACTTATAGAAGTTTCCATAGGGGATGATGGGAGTGTTGGAGGGAGTTCTCGATTAGTGTTATCAGGAAGTGACGGAGCTGATGGAGAAGACGGACATGGTGCAAGGTCACGAAGTGAGACAGTTGACTGACGTCCATCCTGATACTTGATAGTTGCATAAGAAGGGTTGACATCAGTCAGTTCAACTTCATCAACAAAAGGTTCATTCTTATTTAATCGGACATACCGACGAAGCAACACAGGCCCAGGGCTCGTCAACCATGATGGCAGAGAAGTACCACTAGAAGAACGCCGTTTGAAGTTAAAGAACCGCTCATGCGGAGTAGTATTGGACTGCGTCACATGGGAATCCTGGGTCTGGGGATAGCCGCAGGAAGACGGAGCATGGCGGTGCTAGAGAAGGCACAAAAGGCCGGACGCTGGACAGTGTGGAGCTCAAACGCCACACAGTAGGATTCCTAGCAGCAGTTGACAGTAGAGATCTGATGGAGTGGAATGCATCTGGTAGAACACATTCCCACTGCTGATCTGGTATATCATTTGACTTTCACTGCTTTCCAAATGATTCCGTTATACCT
The DNA here is from genome assembly GCF_028641065.1 of Leucoraja erinaceus. NCBI lineage: Eukaryota > Metazoa > Chordata > Chondrichthyes > Rajiformes > Rajidae > Leucoraja > Leucoraja erinaceus. The sequence continues at coordinate 801,684 of NC_073391.1, forward strand.
CTCAACCTGACCATTTCCAATAGGATGATATGGTGTTGTTTTACTTGTTGCAATTCCTCTCTTAAAAATGTAGTCTTTTAAATATTTTGACATGAATGAGGTGCCCCTATCAGAATGTATGTAACTTGGAAATCCACAGAATTAAAACAGTTGATCTAAACATTTGATAACTGTAGCAGCTGACATATTTGGACAAGGAAAAGCAAATGGAAACCTCGAATATTCATCAACTATGGTAAGTTTATAAACATTTTGAGAGGAGGATGGTAAAGGCCCTTTGAAGTCAATACTCAAACGTTCCGTAGCTTTGATCAATCTTCCTTCTTCAGGACGGAAGAACCTTGGTTTTAATTCAGCACAGATTCTACATGAAGCACACGTCATCTTCACATCTTCTGTAGAGAAAGGTAAGTTTTTGGAACGAACATAGTGTAACATACGAGTGACTCCAGGATGACACAGCCCATTGTGAAGATCAGTGAGTACAGAAGAATGAACAGAGGCACTAAATGCTCGAGTTAATGTATCCAGAGCAACATTATCCTTACCAGGGCGGTACTCAATTGAATAACTATATGCAGATAATTCAATCCTCCATTCATGAATTTTACTGTTTTTAATCTTCGTTCGTTTCCGATTATCCAGCATAAAAGCCACTGAACGCTGATCTGTTATCAAAGTGAAGTGCTGGCGAGCAAGGAAATGACTCCATTTCCTCACTGCTTCAATAATTGCTGTAATTTTCTTTTCAACGGATGGGTAGTGCAATTCACTACCTTGGAGAGTACGAGACATAAAAGCCACTGGTCGCCCTCCTTGATTTAATGTTGCTGATACTGCTAAATCAGAGGCATCACATTCAACAACAAAAGGGAGATCCTCATCGATGGCGTGTAATGTCGCAGATTCTAATTGTTTCTTTAAAGAAGTAAAGGCACCAATTGCTGTAGAGTCAAGGGGGAAAGATTTTGCTCTAATCAAAGGTTGCATTTTGTCAGAAAAATTTGGTATCCATTTAGCATAATATGCAAACATCCCAAGAACCCTTCGTAGAGAGTTTAATGTTGCTGGAACAGGTATCTCTTGGAGTGGGCGGAGTCTTTCTGGATCAGGCTTGATTATATAATTTCCAACCCAATAACCAAGAATATTAACACTGATGTTATTGACTTAGCCTCATTTAATGTTAGATTTTTAGAATTTACAAAATCTAAAAACCGTTGTACATTTTCATCATGTTCAGCTTGGTCTTTTCCTGCAATAGTTATATTATCAAGATAAGGGAAAGTGTCTTTAAGGTTTTCCTGTTCGACAAGTTTGTCCGTCTCTCTCTGAAAAACAGCCACGCCATTAGTTACACCAAAAGGAACTCTGCAGTAGTGATATAATTTCCCATTTGCTTCAAACGCAGTGTATTTCTTCTCTGATTCTTTCAAAGGAATTTGGTAGTAAGCACTTTTTAGGTCAAAAGTAGAGAATATCTTATACTTAGCTAATGTATTGATAATCTCTTCTATACGAGGTAATGGATATGCATCAAGCTCCGTGAACTGGTTTATAGTTTGAGAGTTGTCAATGCTATGTCTCTTTCTACGTCTCTCCAAGGGGTCCTTAACTACGACAACTTGTGCCCTCCAAGGGGAAGAACTGCGTTCTATAATCCCCTCTTGTAAAAGATTAGTTACTTCTGTGTTGATAACGTTTCTGTCTTGATTTTGTAGCAATTGGCTTGCACTTGGAGGATAAATTAGTGAATAATGAAGGACATTCAACAGATGCAGCAGAAAACCCCCACAATACTGGTGGCTTTAACAATACAAGATCAGGCATAGTTCCTTCATACATTATTTGAAGTGATCTGTGCAGTTTCTGAAAATCCTGACCTAGAATTATATCGCTACACAAATTCTTCAAAATACCAAGACATACAGATTTATAGCTAGTTTTGTTCAGAATAAAGTCTATTATACATGATCCAATAATTTGAGTATTGAGAGTTGTCAGAGCCATCGAGATTTCTCTATTTGAAGGAATTATAGTTAGATTTAGTCGAGACACAACTTGTTCACATAAAACTGTCTGAACTGCCAGAATCAAGTAGTACATTAAGTGTATGGCCATTGATGGATACCGTTGTAGCTGCTTGAGACAAGCTCTGAGGAAATGCAGCTGTAATTGCACATAAAGAAGGCGTATACATGGCAGCAGTCACACTTTTAGTAGTTGCTTTGGACGTGCATACTCTAGAGTAATGTCCCGTCTTGCCACAACTATTAGAAGTTGTCTCTTGAGCAGGGCATCTCTCTCTCTTATGAATATTACCCCCGCAAAAGTAACACTTCCTTTTTGAATAATTATATGCTGCAGCAAGGGCACCTTTATCAGTAGAAATTGTATCAGCTTGATCCATATTAGTACTTGGGTGAAATTATTTTGTAGTAGTTGCAGCAGAATACACATTAGATGAGTCATAAGCATCTGAATTTTTCTGAGCCAAGTCTAAAGAGTAAGCTTGATTGTCAGCTGACTGTAAATCCAAGGTTTTGTGTTCTAATAGTTTCTGTCGTATTAAAGGCGATGCCAAACCATTGATAGAAGAGTCTCAAATAACTTTCTGTCGATATTGATCAGTCGTAACTGCTTTGAAGGCACAGTCTTTACTAAGTCTTTGAAGTTCTTGTAAAAATTCATCAAGTGACTCATCAGGTTTTTGTTTACGAGTAGCAAGGAGGTGTCGAGCGAATATCACGTTGGGTGTCTTAACAAAGTGTTTGCTCAGTACATCAATAGTAGAATCATAAGTTGTACATTCCTCTATGACGGAGCTTATTAATGTCTTGAGTCTGTCTGGTGCATCATAGCCACACTCATCAAAGAAGTTATTTAGTGTACGAAGCAAATGCTTCCATTCCTTTGCAGCGGTAGGTGAATTGGGATCCAGATCCAAGCATTGTGGCTTCAATAGTTTCTCCATCTCGATGCCACACTGCTTAACTTCTGAGGTTGAGTTGGGAGGCAAAGGAAACCTATAGTTCCCAGCATTTTCCTTGCAGCCTTTCTTGAATAGAGGCACAACATTTGCCACCTTCCAGTCTTCCAGCACTTTGCCTGTATTTAATGACGACTTGTAAATTTTAGCCAGGACTCCTGCAATTTCCTCCCACGTTTCCCACAATGTCCTCCGATACATCTGATCAGGCCCGGGGGGTAGGCCGGACACCCAGTTACTGGGTCAGGCAGCATCTCTGGAGAAAATGGATAGACCCAGAATAGGGGAATCGAAAAGCAGTGGGCACGGGTTTAAAGTGAGATGGAAATATTTATTAGGAACCTAAGAGGCAACTTTTTCACACAGAGGGTGGTGGATATATATATATATATAAAACAAGCTGCCAGAGAAGGTTTTTGAGGCAGGTACTATACAACATTTAAAATACATTTGGATAGGTACAAGGATAGGGAAAGCAGAAGGATAAGGGGCAAATGCAAGCAGGTGAGACTAATGTAAATGGTGCATCTTAGATGGCATGGGTAAGTTGGGCAGTAGGGGCCTGTTTCCATGCAGAAGCTCCAATGTGACATGCTCCGGTATATGGAGTCTAGTCATCATGGGGTCCTAGGTCACCCATGGCAGCACCTTATTGAGGGCTGCATAATGCATCTCCCTCGACAGAGGGGAGCATTAGGAGACACTTCTGGGCTGACTCTGAAGACAGGGGTTTGGCTGAAGAAACCACAAGTGTGCAGGGGGTGCAGGAACAACACTACCAGCAGCAGGAGCTCGACGAGTGGCCGTCGGGTTCAGGAAGGCAACATCATCACGCAAGACCTCACATCTTCGGCGGCAGCACCCCTACACACCCACCAGCAAACCACGATGAACTGAAGCTGGTGAAAGCTTGAAGGCCGTACAACCAGGACAAAGGTCATTTTTAGGCCACAGCCCAGAACGGCCTTCCTGGAAGATGCGCCAATCTCCTCTACCTCCCAGGAGCAGGTGCAAAATCATTCACATATGTTTGAGGCAGCTCCTGGGTCGGGTTGCATAAGTCTTCTCATACGGATAAAGGTATGGAACCACATCAATGATGTCTCCTGTCACGGATACAAGTTGGTAATATTAAACTGGTTTGAATATTTACACTGGTTTGGGATAACATAAGATTAGTTTATCCGCTCACAGGGTTGAAGATATTTGAAATTTAACTGGATGAGGCAATGATACACTCAGTAGCGTTGCAAAATGGGCTAACTCCAGTTTCCAGATTATTTACAAAATCACTACTATCAATGCTTCGACTGCACAGAGTTAACAAATAAGTGGCATGGCCAATCTGGATGATATTGAACATTAGCCTTATCAGCAACATAGCTATATTTGAGAAATTGGTTCACACCCGTCCAGTTAAATTTAAATTAAGTTGATACCAACTGAAACTATTGATTATTGGGATACAATCATCCATTTATTTGTCTGGGATCAGCTCTGAGGCAAAAAAATTAGACCTCTGCTATTTTTAGCTGAAACTATCAAAGTCACAATGATGGACAGCTTTGCTCCACTAAAACCTCTCATCCGTAAATATTCAGTCATTTCCAAACTGATGCTATTGCCCAAAGATGGGTAATTTACTAATACCATCTCTAGTTACGGAGGCAGATGGGATTATCATGAGTTATCAAGTGTTCAGTCATGGTATCAACTGCCAATGGACACCAGGTGCATTTGTGCATTATAGGGTGTGTGGATATGCATAAACTGCATGCACAAGTCCAAGGTGATACACTTTGGTGGTGGTATATGTTAATCACAAAGGTACAATCAAATCAAAGTATCCAAATCAAAGTATCCGGTTCCTTCTTAAACAAAGTATCCGGTGATAGTTTTACCAAACTGCATCTAGCACTGGTGTATTAATATGCAAAATCAATGACAACACAGAATGAATGTGTGATCACAAAGTATTTAATGACATTGTGGATCTATGGAACACTAACTATTGAGATCTTTGCATCCAGGCCCAATCAACAGTGGCGAAGGATGCATTCTCGCTACACTAGGGAGGGATGTTCTTTATGTCTTCCTCTATTTGGCCTCAATAGACAGGTCTTGCAAAATTCAGCAAGATTCCCGCTTCCGGGTTTTCATAGTGCCTGCCTGGGTTATATACCTATGGCTCCTGCTGAGGCGAAGAATGAGCATAAACCTTACATGGTTATTTCTGGATAAAATAGATCCTGGCTCACTTGTGATGTCAAAACCATCCTCTGCATGATATAATCAATTCATAGACTTACAGACTCTGAGAAATCGTTCCTGCAGCTCGGGTTGTCAAACCATAAGCATTAGGGGTGCTCACTACAGATTGCAGGGATAGCACCAAATAGCAGCAATCTGCATAGGAGATGGGAAGCATTGTTTATGCTTCCTTACGTTTAACACGGCATGGATGACTGACACATTGATATTCAGTTTTATAAGATTATAACATTAAGTTACTATTCCATTACTGTGCCTGAAGTACCTCCTCATCACTTGGCTGCGGAGAACATAAACCACTCTGTCCGGTCTCACCCTCTGACATCTAGAATATGAAGGTGTCGTCAACTTAAAATGTCCCAAGCATAGGGACGCAGAGATATGGGTTGTTAACATTGTACTACATCACTTCACTGATGGGCACCAGCAACATCCCTGTCCATGGTCATACTCACGTACTAGTGTTTATGCCATGGCACTGACTACAGTGCTACGGGTCCAGTCATTGCTACAATGGATAGGATGATCATATCTGCGGGCTATAATAACATGTTTTGTTTATGATTAGTCAAGCAGATTAGACAGGGACACAAGACCAAACTAGATGTTGCATATCCCATGGACCTTGGGTTGCGTGTGATCACGCATTTACACCAGTATGTCAAGGTTCCTAAGAGCCTTATAGGCTCTGACAGCAATATTGTTAGTTACATAAAACCTCGTTAGAAGGAATCACTATGAACCTTCTCCAGATGGTTATATGGGTCTGGCATATACAGGAGTGTACATTGACATTGAGTCTCACTCCACCAGGACCGCTATACCTCAGCAGCAGGGATAGACCACATCCTAGCGGTTGCAGGATGGTCAAACTATTGATCTGTCCAAATATTCAGAACAAACCTATTGCCAGATCAGGGGTATTTGCCAATGTTAGGTATGGTTCATACTTCCTCCAGGTTGAGGGAGGTTACTATTGCCACCATTGTTCATTAATAGCATCAACATGTCTATATCTATGTCATGTCTGAATGCATTCTTAATGTTCACTCATCACTGGCCTACTGATGCAGTGTATGACGCCTGGGCTCGTTTCCACGGCATGAAATCACAGAGCTTTAAAATCTTCACGTAGTCACTCACATGACTCCGAAGTAAAATAGTAAGATTAAACGAGAACTTACCAGTTTGAAGTTTGATCTTTATTTTATGAGGAGTTACGTTGAGGGATTACGTGCCCTCCACGCCCGACCTCGATCATAAAGTTCAACTGGTATCCTATTTCTCTAATCTTACTATGTTCAGTTCATTACTGTTGTCTGTGATTTCACACCGCTGCTTTGAAGATTGACACGCATGCGTACTGGCGGGGTCTTCACGTAATCCCTCAACGTTACTCCTCATAAAATAAAGATCAAACTTCAAACTGGTAAGTTCTCGTTTAATCTTACTATTAATTGCCACAGAAGGCTGTGGAGGCCAAGGCAGTGGATCTATCTAAGGCAGAGATACATAGATTCTTGATTAGTACAGGTGTCAGAGGTTTTGGGGGGAAAGCAGGAGAATGGGGTTAGGAGGAGGAGATAGATCAGCCACGATTGAATGGCGGAGTAGACTTGATGGGCAAATGGCCTAATTCTGCTCCTATCACATGATCATGATCTTATGATCTAAACCTAGAGCAGCCTACTAAGCAGAACCTTATCAAATACCTTACTGTCATAGGGATAATATTTACAGCTTTGCCCTCATCAACCTTTTTGGTTACTTCTTTTAAAAAGGTAACCAGATTTATAAGACAAAACTCCCACGAACTTTACTGACTAGCCCCTGTCTATCCAGATGTGTATATATCTTATCCCTCAGAATACTTCCAGTAAGCTCCCTACCACAGGTGTTAGGCTCACTGGTCTACAGTTCCCACGAAGCCCATCTTAAATAGAAGCACAAGATTAACCATCCCCCAGTCTTGTGGCTCCTCCCTTGTGTTTAATGATGATTCATAAATCTCAGCCAGAGTTCCTGTAATTGTTCCTCTAGCTTCCAACAGCGTCCTGTATATCTTAGTTTAGCTTGGTTTAGTCAATATTCATACCGTTGGGGTGTAAGCTGCCCAAGCGAAATATGAGGTGCGGTTCCTCCAATTTGCGCTGGGCCTCACTCTGACAATGGAGGAGGCCCAGGACAGAAAGGTCAGATTGGGACTGGGAGGGGCAGTTAAAGTGCTGAGCAACCAGGAGATCGGGTTGGTTAAGGCGGACTGAGCGGAGGTGTTCAGTGAAACGATCGCCGAGCCTGCGATTAATCTCGCCGACATACAGGAGTTGACACCTGGAACAGCAGATACAGTAGATGAGGTTGGAGGAGGTGCAAGTGAACCTCTGCCTCACCTGGAAAGACAGTCAGGTGAGACACCCTGTTCTGGGCCTATCACTTATGAACTAGTCCATGTGGTCACTGAAAAAACAAGCAAACTTCACACAAACTAAATCTAATGTTAGGAGTGAAGTTGGAAAGAAATATGACTAACTACTAGACAAACTCTGCCACCCAGTTGCTGCATCCATCACAGCTTGAATCTGTGCAAGTCCAGTAGAATTTGTTGATTTCCAGCCAGTTGTCAAATTTACTTGGACTATCTCTGACACCTTTCCCCTCTTTCTCAATCTCCAGCCTTCTGGGTTTCTGCTCCCACCGTCTCCCTGGCTGTTTAAAGCCATGGCTTCCAACCCCACTACCAACTCATAAGGTGCGCCATCGAGCCCTTCTTCACCCACCGCATGGTCCGGTGACACGGGTCATGTTGTAGCCCCTGGGGACAGCGCTTTCTTCAGCTGCCTCCACTGACAGAACGTGTTTGTTCACCATGGGGCTCCCTCCCTTCTCACCAGCTGCTGCTTTTTGCTGTCGGCAGTGGCTTTGTCCACTCCCGCTTAACTCCCCCCCCTCCTCCGTCACCCTCCATTGCCGCCTCCTCCTTCTCCCCCGGAGTTGCTGACATACTCCACCTGGGAAGCAGCAGCAGGTGAGAAGGGAGGGAGCCCCATGGTGAACGAGTCCGTTCTGTCGGTGGAAGCAGCTGAAGAAAGCGCTGTCCCCAGTGGCTACAACGTGAACCACAACCACAGCCGTGTCACCAGACCATGTGGTGTTGAAGAAGCTGGTGCACCTTGTGAGTCGGGGTGAGGACAGAAGCCGGGGTTCTAATAGGCCGGGGAGACGGTGGGAGCTGGGGATGGGTCGGCAGGTCCGTCTGCTATTTCTGAAATCCGTTGTAAGGGGTTCATTAAATCAAGTCAAGTCATGTCAAGTCAAGTCATGTCACATAGACATACAAGATGTGCAGTGAAATGAAAGTGGCAATGCCTGCGGATTGTGCAAAAAACTACAGAACAGAATAGAACAGAATCAGTATTTACATAATCGAAAAAAAACAGCAATTTTAAAAAGACACAACACAACAGTAAGTTAGTCCCTGGTGAGATACGAGTTTACAGTCCTGATGGCCTGTGGGAAGAAACTCCTTCTCATCCTCTCTGTTTTCAATAGCAGCTGGAACAGTCCATTGCTGGGGTGGTAGGGGTCCCCCATAATGTTGCTGGCTCTAGATCTGCACCTTCTAATGTATAGTTCCTGCAGGAGGGCGAGTGTAGTTCCCATAGTGCGTTCGGCCGAATGCACTACTCTCTGCAGAGCCTTCTTGTCCTGGACAGAGCAGTTCCCAAACCAGATTATGATATTGCCGGACAAGATGCTTTCTACAGCCCCAGAGTAGAAGCATTGAAGGATCCATTGAAGGAGACTCTGAATTTCCTCAGCTGCCTGAGGTGGTAAAGGCGCTGCCTTGCCTTACTCACCAGTGCGGCAGTGTGTGATGTCCATGTCAGATCCTCTGTGATGTGGACTCCCAGAAATTTAAAGCTGCTCACCCTATCCTCAGTATCCCCATTTATCCCCAGTGGTGTGTACGTCCTTGGTTGTTGTGCCCTTCTAAAGTCCACAATCAGCTCCTTAGTTTTTTTGACATCGAAGAGGAGGCTGTTGTTCTGACACCAGAGTGCCAGATCACCCAGTAGGCCTTCTCATTGTTATAGGAGATCAGGCCCACCACCACAGTGTCATCAGCAAACTTGATTATGGGGGGTTTACTGTATAGTCTGTGATTGAGAGCACAGTTGATTAAAGGTGCCCAGTAAACTAGAGAAGGCTTGACAAGAAGTTCATAGTTTCAGAAGGTTAGAGGGACATTGAACAGAATGATGGGAGGAGAGGGGTTGTAGGTTGGTGTGTGGGGACAGGCTGAGTTCAATCACGAAAACGTTCAACATTGAGGCAGCAGAGAGAGAATTAGACAAGGCCAAGGAAGGATTTCAATGTTTAGATGTAAACAAATACCTCTTTCACGATAGAGGAGCATGACCAGAAAGAGCCCTCGCCACTCGCACTGCCCCCTGTGGCTGCAGAGGGAATTTCAACAGAGCCCTCTCTCGGAATCTTGTCTGAATTATAGAGGTGGGCGGACCATCATTTGCCGGAAAATCGGTGATTGCCATTGGCGTTTAGCATTACCAGATTTTAGGAGCCAACATTTTATGGTCTGCATATACTTATCTCTCTCAATTTTGGAATCTGATGAACTACATTGAGTTTTCCTTGAACTTATCGAGGAGGTGACAAAGGTGATTGATGAGCGTAGGGCAATGGATGTTGTCGATGTGGATTTTAGTAAGGCATTTGGTAAAGGGCCTGACGATAGGTTGATCCAGAAGATTAAGATACTTTTCAAAGGTGAGTTGGTTATTTCGATACAAAACTTGTAGAAGAGAGAGTGTTGTGGGGAAAGGGTTTTATTCCAGCTGGAGTTCTACAGGGATCCATGACTCTTGTGGGTGATATGCATCAATGACTTGGACATAACTGCTGGTGAGTTGTTTGGTAAGTATGCAGATGACACCAACATTGTTGGAGTTGTGGACAGTGAAGAAAGTTGCCAATGTAAATAACAGTGTGTAGGAAGGAACTGCAGATGCTGGTTTACACCAAAGATAGACACAAACAGCTGGAGTAACTCAACAGGTCAGGCAGCATCACTGGAGAAAAGGAATAGGTGATGTTTCAGGTCGAGACCCTTCTTCACACTGAGAGTCCGGGGAAAGGGGAACGAGAGATATAGACGGTGATGTAGAGAGATATGAAACATGAATGAACGAGATGCCAAAAGGTAAAGATGATAAAGGGAACAGGCCATTGTTAGCTGTGGGCAAGGTGAAAACGAGTTACAGACAATGAGACTCAACTCAACGACTGAAGCTGGTATGACTGAGTGGGGGAAGGATGGACAGAGGGGATGCAAGGGTTACTTGAAGTGAGTGAAATCAATATTCATACCACTGGGCTGTAAGCTGCCCAAGCAAAATATGAGATGCTGTTCCTCCAATTTGTGTTTAGCCTCACTCTGATATTGGAGGGGCCCCAGGACAGAAAGGTCAGTGTGGGAATGGGGAGGGGAATTAAAGTATTTGGCAACCGGGAGATCAGGTAGGTCCAGGAGGACCGAGCGAAGATGTTCAGCGAAACAATTGCCCAGTCTACGTTTGGTCTCGCCGATGTACAAGAGTCCGCACCTTGAGCAACGAATACAGTAGATGAGGTTGGAGGAGCTGCAAGTGATCCTTTGCCTAACCTGAAAGGACTGCCGAGGTCCCTAGACATAGCCGAGGGAGGAGGTATAGGGAGGGACATGTGGTGCATCTTCTGCGGTTGCAGGGGAAGATACCTGGGGAGGGGGTGGTTTGGGTGGGAAGGGATGAGGTAACCAGGGAGTTGCGGAGGGAACAGTCTCGGCGGAAGGTGGAAAGGGGTGGAGATGGGAAGATGTGACTAGTGGTGGGATCCCGTTGGAGGTGGCGAAGATGTCAGAGGATTATGTGTTGTATGCGACGGCTGATGGGGTGAAAGGTATATTACAGGATATAGATCGGTTACAGGAGTGGGTGGAGAAATGGCAGATGGTTTAATCTGATTAACTGTGAGGTCTTGTATTTTTGGAAGTCAAATGTAATGGGAAAGTAAGGGGAATGACAAGACCCTTAACAGCATCTATGTACTGAGAGATCTTGGGGTCCAAGTCTATAACTCGCTGAAAGTGAGAAGATAAGTAGATGCAGTGGTAAAGAAGGCATGTGGTATACTGGCATTCATCATTCATCATTGAGTATAAGCGTCAGAAAGTCATATCGAAGCTTTATAGGACTTTGTTTGGCCACATTTGGATTATTGAGTGCAGTTGTGGTTGCCCCAATAAACAAAGGGTGCAGAGGCTTCGGAGAGGGAGTTTGCCAGAACGATGCCTGGATTAGAGGGCGTAAGATATAAGAAGAGGTTGGATACATTTGGATTGATATTCTTACAATGTCAGGTTGTGTAGAGACCTGATAGAAATATATAAAGAGCCACAGAGTGGTAGAGACACACAGCACAGAAACAGACCCTTCGGCCCAACTTGCTCATACTGACTAACATGTCCCATCTATACTGGTTCTACCTGTCCGTGTTTGGTCCTTACGCCTCTAAACATTTCCTACCCATGTACTTGTCCAAATGTCTTTTATATGTTCTGCTTCAACTGCCTCCTCCCGCAGCTCATTCCATATACCCACCATGTCCCACAAATCTGATTGAGTGTTTTGAAGATGTGACCAAAAAGGTCGATGAGTGCAGAGCTGTAAATGTGTACATTGACTTCAGCAAAACATTCGACAAGGTTCCGCATGGTAGGCTGCTCTGGTAGGTTAGATCACATGGGATCCAAGGAGAGATAGCTGAATGGATGGAAAATTGGCTTCATGGAAGAAAGCAGAGGGTGATGATGGAAGGTTGCTTCTCAGACTGGAGGCCTGTGACTAGTCGTGTGGCTCAGGGTTCAGTGCTGGGCCCATTACTATTTGTCATCTATATCAATGATTTGGATGAGAGCGTACAGGGCAAGATTAGCAAGTTTGCAGATAATACAAAGTGGGTGTTTTTGCAGATAGTGAAGATTGTGAAAAATTGCAGCAGGATCTTGATCAATTGGCCAGGTGGACTGAGGAATGGTTGATGGAATTTAATACATAGAAAGGTGAGTGAGGTGTTGCATTTTGGGAAGTCTAACATGGGCAGGACCTACACTGAATGGTAGGGCTCTGGGTTGTAGAGCAACAGACAATAGGTGCAGGAGTAGGCCATTCGGCCCTTCGAGCCTGCGCCGCCATTCAATGTGATCATGGCTGATCATCCACAATCATTACCCCATTCCTGCCTTCTGCCCATATCCCCTGACTCTGCTATCATTAAGAGCTCTATTGAACACTGTCTGGAAAGCATCCAGAGAACCAGCCTCCACCACCGAGGCAGAGAATTCCACAGACTCACAACTCTCTGGTTGAAAAGGTTTTCCCTCATCGCCGTTCTAAATGGCTTACCCCTTATTCTTAAACTGTGGCCCCTGGTTCTGGTCTCCCCCAACATTGGGAACATGTTTCCTGCCTCCAGCGAGTCCAAACCCTGAATAATCTTAACTGTTTCAATAAGATACCCTCTCTTCCTTCTAAATTCCAAAATATACAAGCCCAGCCACTCCATTCTATTAAATTATGACAATCCCGCCATCCCGGGTATTAACGCTGCACTCTCAATAGCAAGAATGTCCTTCATCAAATTTGGAGACCAAAACTGCACACAATACTCCAGGTGTGGTCTCACTACGGCCCTGTACAACTGCAGAAGGACCTCTTTGCTCCTATCCTCATCCAGCTTTGTGTCATCTGCAAATTTGCTAATGTTACTTTTAATCCCGTCATCTAGATCATTATGTATATTGTAAATAGCTGCCGTCCAAGCACCGAGCCTTGCAGTACCCCACTAGTCACTGCCTGCTATTCTGAAAGGGACCTGTTATTTGTCTAGTTAAATGTAGTGTTGGTGTTTTTTAACACTGGTTTTAAATGTGTATATGTGAGGGACGGGGGGGAAACCGTTTAAAATCTCTTCCCTGTCCGGGAGACCCGACCTTTTCCCTGTCAGGTCTCCGTTGTCGTTGGGGCCTAGCACCGTGGAGCGGCCTCCAGCCTGAACGACCCGGGGGCTCGGGAGACTGCGGACTACTCACCATCTGGCCGGCCTCGGAGCGTGGGGAGCGGTGGTGACTCGCTGCTGCGACTCGACTCCTGGGGCTCGGAGGCTCCAGCAACGCAGCCGCAGGTCGGTGGACCGGGACATCGGGAGCTCGCAGGTCCGGGGGGAGAGAGAGACCGCTTCCCGGAGCTCCCGCAACGTGACTTCTCCAGCCCGTGTCGCGGGGTTGGAACGATCCGGAGCGGGGTCGTACATCGCCCGACATGGCTTCATGGCCGTGGGACATTCCAGCACTCACCGGGGGCTCCAATTTCGAGACTTTTAGACCGGGAGCGGGGCCGTAAATCGCCCCGCGCGGCCTAAAATGGCCGTGGGACTTATCATCGCCCGCCTGGGGCTTGGACATCGGGAGAGACATGGAGAACAGGGGAGAGAAAATACTTTGCCTTCCATCACAGTTGGTCCACTATGTGATGTTTGTATGAATTAAATTGTGTGTATGTCTAGGAATTGTCTTTGTTTGTATGGCTGTGGAAACAGAATTACGTTTGAGCCTCACTGAGTCTCAAATGACAATAAAAGGTATTGTATTGTATTGTATTGTATTAATCCCTACTCTTTCTTTCCTGTCTGCCAACCAGTTTTCTTTCCATGTCAGCATTCTACCCCCAATACCATGTGCCCTAATTTTGCCCACTAATCTCCAATGTGGAACCTTATCGAATGCTTTCTGAAAGTCCAAGTACACTACATCCACTGGCTCTCCCTTGTCCATTTTCCTAGTTACATCCTCAAAAAATTCCAGAAGATTAGTCAAACATGTTTTCCCTTTCGTAAAACCATGCTGACTCGGACCGATCCTGCTACTGCTATCCAAAAGTTTGCTATTTCATCTTTTATAATTGAATCCAGCATCTTCCCCACCATCGATGTCAGGCTCACTGGTCTACAATTCCCTGTATTCTCTCTCCAGCCTTTCTTAAAAAGTGGGATCTAGGAATGCAGGTCCATGGTTCATTGAAGGTGAAGTCGGTAGCTGAGGTGGTCAAATAGGCTTTTGACACATTGCTTTCTTGAGTATAGAAGTTGGGAGGTCATATTGCAGTTGTGTAAGACATTGGTGAGACCACATATAGAATATTGCGTTCAGTTCTGGGCACCATGTTATAGGAAATATGTTGAGAAGCTGGAAATGGCACAGGGAAGATTTACAAGGATGTTCCAGAACTGGGGGTGGTGAACTATAGGGAGAGGTTGAGTTGGCTGAGACTCTGCTGCTTGGAGAGCAGGAGGATGTAGGGTGAACATATCGAGGTGTATAAAATCATGAGAGGAATAGATCGGGTAGATGCACAGTCTCTTGCCCAGAGTAGGTGAATCGAGGACACTGGTTTAAGGTGAAGGGGAAAAGATTTAATAGGAATCTGAAGGGTAACTTTCTCAAACAAAGGGTGGTGGGTGTTGTTTGTAAGTGATCTATTACAAAGTCTGAAGTGAACCATTAGTCTTTTATTAAGATCATAAAGAGAGAGCATTACACACAGCTATGCTCATCACATCAGCTCACGTATTAAGTGCCGTGGCATAACGACAGGCTGACAAAAGTACAGTGGTCATGATGCCCAAAACCCGGACTGGATTATATGGTGGAATGTGTGACATACATAATATCTAGTGGAGATTGTATAGGCATGGATTAATATGGTTAATCTACATCCTTCCTCTTAAAGAAGCAATGCATAATTAAAAAAACACTTGTCGGAATATATTGTAAAACTCCAATATAGGGCGAGTGCACTTTACTTGTACGCGTAAAATAAAGCAAATCGTACACTGTTCAGACATAGCCGTTGAATTTTCCAGTTTTCGGATTCGGCTTGCAAACACATCCTGCACACATACGGTAGTACCCATCTTTTTTCTTCACTGGAGATTGACCAGGAGAAGGTACGGGTGTTGTCGGCGTTACGGGTGAAAGCGGGGACTGTCGTGGCAGTGGCTGGAGTGGTGAGGTAGCTGGTGAGGCAATGGGACTCAGGCCAGCTGGCGGCCATGGAACCATGGGAGCAGTCCCGTTAGTCCATGAAGGGGTCACGGACGGTTGGTCAGGGTATTGACGTGGAAGTGATGGCTCGTTAACCAGGCGGAGATGCTGGCGAGTGCGTTGGTAGATGTCGTTGGCAACACTGACCAGGTGGGAGCGTGGCTCTTCAGTGGACCTCAGAACGCCAGTCAGGTGGTCATAGCCTTTGGGCGACTGCAAACGGACGAGTGGCCCTTTGGTAAGTGGCGGGAGACATAGGCAACAGGAAGGAGACTCTTGCCGCCGCCTTGTAAGCAGGCAGCACCCAGCCTGTACTGGGAGGCATCGCAAGTTAGGGTGACGGGCTGCTCGACATCGAAGTATGTGAGTGGGAGTGCAAAACATTTGTTGTGTGAGGGTGTCGAACGCCCTCTGTTGGTGCTCGTGCCAGGACCAGCGCGTGTCCTTGTGAGTTAACTGCTGCAGCGGGGCTGAGAGTTGGCTAAAGTATGCGATGAACTTTCTCAGGGAGCCTAGAAATTGTTGCAGAGCAGTTATGTCTGTGGCGCTCCATGACCAAGTTGGTGTGTTGGCACAATTTCTGGAACATTCGGAGGAGGCACTCGGGGTCATCAACAGACTCAGCCTGGGCCATGACAAACCCCCCTCATCATGTTGCTCTGGAGCGTAATGGAAGTAATGGAAGCCCTGTGCCCGCAGGGTGGCTTCGGTACCAACCACGTTGAGGGGGATGGAGGCTTTACCTCGTGGGTTGCATTAATGTGGGCTGCACGAATGAACACTGCAAATTCCACCTGAAAGATGCGCAAACGTTCCTCGAGGTTGCCATCCTATACCAAAGGATCGGGCTTGCGAAAAGACTCAGCCATGGCAAGAAACCGAATATGTGGCACAAAAAAAACAAACTAAAATAAACTGGCTAAGTGGTTCAAACACTCTGACGCCATGTTCGTAAGTGATCCGTTACAAAGTCAGGAGTGAACTATGAGTCTTTTATTAAAATCATAAAGAGAGAACGTTACACACAGCTGTGCTCATCACATCAGCTCAAGTAAAACGTGCCGTGGCATAACAACAGGCTGACAAAAGTACAGTGGTCATGATGCCCAAAACCCGGACTGGATTATGTGGTGGAATGTGTGGCATGCATATTATGTGTAGTGGAGATTGTATAGGCATGGATTACTATGGTTAATCTACAGGTGTATGGAACAAGCTGCCAGAGGAGGTCGTTGAGGCAGGGACTATCCCAACATTTAAGAAACAATTAGAGAGGTCCATCGTTAGGACAGGTTTGGAGTTATATGGACCAATCGCAGGCAGGTGGGACTAGTGTAGTTGACACACTCCTTGTACACACACGCCTGTGTAGCCATGTACAAATCTAATTCACAGACGACACCACCAGTGTGGGCCGGTTATCAAACAATGATGAGACGGAGGACAGGAAGGAGATCGAGAACCTCGTGTCCTGGTGTCGAGACAACAAACTTTCTCTCAATGACTGCATGACCAAGGAGATAGTGATCGGCTTCAGGAAGTGAAGGGGTACACATGCCCCAGTTTACATTGACGACACGGTAGTAGAGATGGTTAAGTGCTTTAAGTAGGGATCATGACAGAGGCCTCCTCGTGGTGATCTCCGGAAATGACGACACGATGCACTCTGTGACGATTCGGGCGACCAATTCTGTCAACATGTTGGACGACGATGGAAGCCAACAGCGAGCTACATCATCTGACACACGAGCAAAGAGTGCTTTAAGTTCCTAGAAGTAAATGTCACCAACAACTTGTCCTGTCAAGCTACAGTATGTCAAAGCAATGGCCAAGAAAGCACTCCGCCTCTATTTTCTTAGAAGGCTTAGGAAGTTCAGCATGTCCCCAACAGCTCTCACCAACTTCTACAGTAGCGCCATAGAAAGCATTTTACCGGGATGCATCACAGATTGGTTTGGCAACAGCTCCATCCAAGACCGCAGGAAATTGCAGCGAATTGTGGACGCAGCCCAGACCATCACACAAACCAACCTCCCTTTTATTGAATCCATTCATACCTCACGCTGCCTCAACAAGGCCAGCAGCATGATCAATGACAAGTTACACCCTGGCCACTCCCTCCTCTCCCCTCTCTCATCAGGCAAAAGGTATAGAAGTGTAAAACGCACACCTCCAGATTCAGGGACAGTTTCTTCCTGGCTGTTATCAGGTAACTGAACCGTCCCATGACCAATAGGATGACCTTCCATCTACCTCATTGGAGACCCTCGGACTATCATTAATCAGACAACTGAACTTGATCTTGTACTAAACGTTATTCCATTTATCCTATATCTGTACACTGGGTGCTTCATTTAATCATGTTTAGTCTTTCTGCTGACTGGATAGCATGCACCAAAAAAGCTTTTCACTACATATTGCTGCATGTGACAATAAACAAAACAAAACTAATCTAAACGTCTATATGATCACCTCTTGTCCTCCTCAAGGAGGTCTTTTGTATCTTGTTATTTTTTTTATTTTGTTATGTTCTTGGTGTGGCTACATTTCTGCCTACAATATGTAGATGGGATCACAAGATAGATTTAATGATATTTTTCTTTCTTTTCTTAGGCATAGGTATTTTTCCTTTGGTCAACTCATCAGTTTTTTCTTGATTTGTGGTTTTTGCATTCCTCATTTTCTGAAAGCTCCAGCTCCAGAGTGTCTTCAGTGGAGTCTTCTTTGGATTGAATACATTTTCCCTCGGAGCCTGTGCTTTAAGTAGTTCAAAAATCTCATGTCCCGTTTCCCCAATGGTTTGATGCAATGAAACTGCATGAAACTGCTGATTAATTATTTCCTTGTCAGCAGATTATTGTTGCGCTGTGTGTTTTCACATTCTTGAGCGTTCATTTCTATCATTGATATGACAGCTGTTTTTTACATTTTCCTTGGATGCCTCCAATGTCACCAAAATAAATGCTGATGAGTTTCCAGTATTCTGACCTCTCCTCATTACTGGCTTTGTGTGGGAAGGAACTGCAGATGCCGGTTTAAACTGAAGATAGACACAAAAAGCTGCAGTAACTCAGCGGGACCCAGCATCTCTGGAAAAAAGGAATAGGGGACGTTTTGGACCTTTTTCAGACTTTTCTGTTTGTGTCTTATAGTGGTTGTATTGAGTTGTGAGCAGAAAAACTACGACCAGCCACATTCCTTGCTCTCGCTTATACTTCAACAAATTCCACTTGCTTCTGAAGGTGAGAGCAATTGCTTTGCCTTTGACTCCAGTCCCACACCTTTGCCCCGATGCTGTCCCTGCAATGTCTTTATTTTCTGACAATATCTACAATGGTTTGGGTGTTCAAACCCTTACTACAGGCAGCCACCCTAATGTTGATAGCATCTTAAAACTCAATGAGTTTATCAGGTGCTGGCCAGTGTGGCTAATTCTAAATGTTCTGTGATCCAGTTTACATGTAGATACAATCGGCAAACTCCAAAGGCGGTCTCCCACCTTAGGTTTTTGCCAATTTTCTAACCAAATGCCTAAGCATGCCGAAGAAGGGTCTCGACCCGAAACGTCACCCATTCCTTCTCTCCAGAGAATCTGCCTGTCCCGCTGATTTACTCCAGTTTTTTGTGTCTATAGACTGTAACCATTCATCTATTTATGTGTTCTTTTTATTTTTCTTAACACCCAAGGCAACTATTCTGCTATTCCACGTCTGTAACTAAATTCTCTTTTCCTGAAGAAATGATCTAATGATCTGATCTTCTCCAGTTCTGTGAACTTTTTCACTTTGTTTAAATTTCCCTTGCATACCAAAAAAAAAGAACCACTTATCAGTTAATTTGTGATCAAAGTAACTGTCTCATTCCTGTTCCTTGTTTTCTAGAATTTTGTCAAATTTGATGCTGTTGGCTTTGGTTTCCATTCTTTGGGAAGTATCTTCCAATTGAATCTTCAAGAACTTTAGCCAGTTCTTGCCCAACAAACTAGGTCTTGGCACTGAACAATGATATCAGTGCTATTGATATAACTTGATTTGCTACATTAACTGAGTAGATTCTCAGAATTGCAGTCTGGTCTGCAAAAGAATGCAAAAGAAGCACTTCTGTAGTTGGTCTTGCACCATTTGATCTTGGTATCAACATGCTTTTGATGGTGTTTAAGAGGGAACTGCAGATGCTGGAGAATCGAAGGTTACACAAAAAAGCTGGAGAAACTCAGCGGGTGCAGCAGCATCTATGGAGCGAAGGAAATAGGCAACGTTTCGGGCCGAAACCCTTCTTCAGACTGATCGGGGGCGGGGGTGGGTGGGGACAAGAAAGGGAAAAGGAGGAGTAGCCAGAAGGCTGGGGGATGGGAGGAGACAGCAGGGGGGCTGAGGAAGGGGAGGAGACAGCAAGGACTAACAAAATTGGGAGAATTCGATGTTCATGCCCCCGGGGTGCAGACTCCCCAAACGGAATATGAGGTGCTGTTCCTCCAATTTCCGGTGCTGCTCGCTGTGGCCATGGAGGAGACCCAGGACAGAGTGGTCGGAGGCGGAGTGGGAGGGGGAGTTGAAGTGCTGAGCCACCGGGAGGTCAGCTTGGTTATTGCGGACCGAGCGGAGGTGTTCGGCGAAACGATCGCCCAACCTCCGCTTGGTCTCACCGATATAGATCTGCTGACATCTAGAGCAGCGGACGCAATAGATGAGGTTGGAAGAGATGCAGGTAAACCTCTGTCGCACCTGGAACGATTGCTTGGGTCCTTGAACGGAGTCGAGGGGGGAGGTAAAGGGACAAGTGTTGCATCTCTTGCGGTTGCAAGGGAAAGTGCCCGGGGAGGGGGTGGACCGAGAGGGAAGGGAAGAGTTGACAAGGGAGTTATGGAGGGAGCGGTCTTTGCGGAAGGCAGATATGGGGGGAGATGGAAAGATGTGGTGAGTAGTGGGGTCACGTTGGAGGTGGCGAAACTGACGGAGGATTACTTTTTGTATGTGACGGCTGGTGGGGTGAAAGGTGAGGACTAGGGGGACTCGGCCCTTGTTGCGAGTGCGGGGATGGGGAGAGAGAGCAGTGTTGCGGGGTATGGAAGAGACCCTGGTGCGAGCCTCATTTATGGTGGAGGAGGGGAACCCCCGTTCCCTGAATAGTGAGGACATTTCAGATGTCCTGGTGTGGAACGCCTCATCCGTGGAGCAGATGCGGCGTAGACGGAGGAATTGGGAGTAGGGGATGGAGTCCTTACAGGAAGCAGGGTGGGAAGAAGTGTAGTCCAGATAGCCATGGGAGTCAGTGGGTTTATAGTGTATGTCGGTTAGAAGTCTATCGCCTGCAATGGAGATAGTGAGGTCAAGGAATGGTAGGAAAGTGTCGGAAATGGTCCAGGTGTATTTGAGTGCCGGATGGAAGTTAGTGGTGAAGTGGATGAAGTCAGTCAGTTGTGTGCGGGTGCAGGAGGTGGCACCAAAGCAGTCGTCGATGTAGCAGAGGTAGAGGTCGGGGATGGGGCCCTGGTATGTATTGAACAAGGATTGCTCAACGTAACCTACAAATAGGCAGGCATAGCTGGGGCCCATGCGTGTGCCCATAGCTACGCCTTGTATTTGGAGGAAGTGGGAGGAGTCGAACGTGAAGTTATTGAGGGTAAGGACCAGCTCCGCTAGGCGGAGGAGAGTGTCAGTGGCTGGGTATGGGTTGCTTCTCTGGTCGAGGAAGAACCGGAGGGCTGTGAGACCATCGTGGTGGGGGATGGAGGTGTATAGTGATTGGACGTCCATGGTGAAGATGAGGGGGTGAGGGCCTAGAGGATTGAATGCGCGGAGACGACGGAGAGTGTCTGAGGTGTCTTGGACATAGGTAGGGAGGGATTTAACCAAGGGTGATAGGATGGAGTCAAGGTATTTGGAAATGAGTTCGGTGGGGCACGAACAGGCGGAGACAATGGGTCTTCCGGGACAATCAGGTTTGTGGATTTTAGGGAGAAGGTAAAATCGGGCTGTGCGGGGCTGGGGAACGATAAGGTTGGAGGCTCGGTCCGGTAGGGCATTGGAGTGGATGAAGTTGGTGATGGTGCTGGAGATGGTGGCCTGGTGCTCGTCAGTGGGGTCATGGTCCAGGGGTAAGTAGGAGGAGGTGTCCGATAGTTGGTGCGTGGCCTCAGCTTTGTAGAGATCGGCGCGCCAGACTACCACGGCACCTCCCTTGTCAGCGGGTTTGATAACCAAATCTGGGTTGTTGCGGAGTGAGTCGATGGCAGAACGTTCATGTGGTGAGAGATTGGAGTGAGACAGGGGAGTGGAGAAGTTGAGGCGGTTGATGTCGCGACGGCAGTTATTGATAAAAAGTTCTAAAGCCGGAAATTGGCCACGAGGGGGGTTCCACGAGGAGGGGGTGCGTTGGAGACGGGAAAAGGGGTCATCAGTGGGGGGCGAGGACTCCTTCGCATGGAAGTGCGCTGTGAGGCGGAGGCGACGGTAGAAGCGTTCCAAGTCGTGGTGGGCGCGGAATTCATTGAGGTGGGGACGGAGGGGGACAAAGGTAAGACCTCTGTTGAGGACGGACCGTTCGGTGTTGGAGAGGGGGAGGTCGGGGGGGATGGTGAACACTCGACAGGGATGGGGGTTGGGGCCGGAGGAAGGCAGGTGGGGACGAGGCGATGTGTGGTGGGGGGGGGTGGTGTTTTTGATGGTGTTTTCCCATTGAACATAAGTTCTACCTTAAACACATTTTAATATGGCCAGGTTTGTTTTTGGTTGTATCTGCTAAACAATCCCACATCCCAATCCTAGATTAGAGGCACAGTGGTATGTTTGGCTGTCTCCCAGTGGCAGAGACCTGGGTTTGATCCTGATCTCGGGTGCTGTCTGTGTGAAGTTTGCATGTTCCCCCTGTGATCATGTGCGTTTCCTCCAAGTGCTTCAGTTTCTTTTCATATCCCAAAGACATGGGGATTTGTAGGTTAATTGGCTTCTGTAAATTACCCCCAGTATGTAGGTAGTGGATGTATAAGTAAGACAACTTAGAACCAGTGTGAAAGGGTGATTGATAGTCGGTGTGGACTCAGTGGGCCGAAAAGCCTGTTTGCATGCTGTATCTTTTGAACAATCAATCCCAGCTTGTACCTTCACCTACCAGACTGTACACATGAAAGATATTCATGACAGCGGCCATGTAAGTTGACCCTGCCTTCCATGTGCTCATGGCTGTTGGACACATACACTGGAAGTTTCATTTTTTCTTGGTGAGCCCTATTTTTAGGCATCAAAGACGATTAGTTAACAGACCAAGCAAATATTGGAATCATGTACTGCATTAGATCGATAACATTCTTCTGTTTTTTATACTTTCATGATCCCATTGTAACTCCTTGGTTTGTGCACTGACTGGACTCTTTGGGAAGAACTGCATGGATTGGCAGTTGTCTACTATAGGCCACCATTTCCAGAGGCACTAGGTGAGGCTCCTTGACCTTCTGCAAGACTCTAGTTCTCCAACTAGTTTCACTGTCCTCCTGAGTAGTTTACTCTGTGTGTACACCTCCTTGTCACTCTATCTCATCCAACAATGAACCATTCTACATCTCCTCGATTATCGTCGGCTTTGATCTGTTCTTTTCACACCTTACATTGAAACAAAGAAAATAGGTGCAGAAGTAGGCCATTTGGCCCTTCGAGACAGCACCGCCATTCAATATGATCATGGCTGATCATCCAAAACCAGTACACTGTCCCTGCTTTTTCGCCATATCCCTTGATTCCGTTAGCCCTAAGAGCGATATCTGATGCTCTCTTGAAAATATCCAGTGAATTGGCCTCCACTGCCTTCTGTGGCAGAGAATTCCACATGCTCTATGTACCCTTCCACATCTCGTTTCCCTCTGCCCGACTTGAAAGGTCTCGACTTGAAACGTCACCCATTCCTTCTCTCTAGAGATGCTACCTGTCCTGCTGAGTTACACCAGCTTTTTGTCTCCACAGTGCATTCAGAAAGTATTAAGACCCCTTCACTTTGTCCACGTTTTGTTACACTACAGCCTTATTTTAAAATTGATTAAATTCATTTTTTTATCATCAATCTACATCAATACCCTAGAATGAGGAAGTGAAAACAGGTGTTTAAAAATGTTTGCAATTTTTGCCTTATAGCGCCAGAGACCTGGCTTCAATCCTGACTACGGGTGCTGTCTGTACAGAGTTTGTACGTTCTCCCCGTGACCTGCGTGGGTTCCCTCCGGGATCTCCAGTTTTCTCCCACACTCCAAAGACGTACAGGCTTGTAGGTTAATTGACTTGGTACAAATGTAATTTGTCCCTAGTGCGTAGGATAGTGTTAACGTGCGGGGATCGCTGGACGGTGCAGACCCGGTGGGCCGAAGGGCCTGTTTTCCGTGCTGTATCTCTAAATTAATTGAAACTAAGCAATCAATTTGCTTTCCAGTGTTGCTAAAATCCAGATTTATTGCTCCAAAGTGCTGTCATATATCAGAAGCTCCTGTAAGTGCAAGAGACCTCAGATTTCAGCAATTGTTGCTAGATTCCACAAAACCTCCCACTCATGGCAAAGCAACGTCTGATCTTGTGTATCTTCTCTGGCATCGTTCTCTATAACCTACATTTCAAAATAAGGAAAGAATGGCATTACTTGATGCAAAGGAGCCCACAAAGATCAAAATATTAATAGATTTCATTGAAAAATGAAGATCTGTTGTGATGCTGAAAATGAAAGAATAACTATTCAGCGTCACAATGTATAACAGATTTTGATGCTTTGCCGCTGGTAATCAGTACAATCTGTTCCTTAAAAATATACTGTAAATTACATAGTTCATTATCCTTATCATAAAACAGTCAATTTTTTAACTCAGAAGATAGACTCAAAATGCTGGAGTATGTTAGCGAGACAGGCAGCATCTCTGGACAGTTGTGTCCTAGTTAATTTTTTTACCTCATTAAACAACGGTTCACTATCTGCATATGTATAAACAAAAGATGCAACAGTGAACTGCTGGGTTGATTCCTCACTGTGACATGCAGAATTCTACTGCATTTTGTTAAATGCAGAAGGCTGAAGGAACTCCCCATCCCCACGTTGCTATCACTGGTATGCTGCTCTCTCTCATAAGATCATAGGATCATGTGGTAGGAGCAGAATTAGGCCATTCGGCCCATCAATTCTACTCCGCCATTCATTCATGCCTGATTTATCTCTCCCTCCTAAACCCATTCTCCTGCTTTCTCCCCATAAACCCTGACACCTGTACTAATCAAGAATCTATCTATCACTGCCTTAAATGTATCCACTGACTTTGCCTCCACAGCCGTCTGTGGCAAAAGACATTTTTTGACTAAAGAAATTCCTCCTCATCTCTAGCCCTAGACTCTCCAACAAGTGAAAATATCTTCTCCACATCTACTCTATCCAAGCCTTTCATCTTTAAATCCTCCCTAAAAACTCACTTTTATTCACTGGCTTTCGACACTGGCTGAGACATTGTTCCTGTTTTAGTGCTTTTAATGTCTTTTAATTTTTAGTTTTTATAGTCCTGTCGTCTTAATGGTTTTAGTAGTTTGTAATAACTTTTTGTTGACTTCCCATGTACAGCACTTTGTGGTAACTGATGTTGTCTAAAAGCGCTTTATAAATAAAGTTATTATATTATTATTATTATTATTATTATTATTATTATTATTATTATTATTATTATTATTATTGTGCAGTGAGTACAGGCCCAGTGTTGTTAAATGCTCATCATAGGTTAACCTACTCATTCCTGGAATTATTCTTGTAAACCTCCTCTGGACCCTCTCCAAAGCCAGCACATCCTTCCTCTGATATGGTGCCGATGATTGCTCACAATATTCCAAAGGCAACCTGACCTGCACCGTATAGAGCCTCAACATTACATCCCTTTGTATACAAGCCCTCTCGAAATAAATGCTAGCATTGCGTTTTCTTTCTTTACTACTGATTCGACTTGCAAAATAACTTTTTGGGAATCCTGCTCCATCACTCCCAAGTCTCTTTGCACCTCCGATTTCTGGATTCTCTCCCCATTTAGAAAATAGTCTACGCCTTTATTCCTACTATCAAAATGCATGACTCCACACTTTGCTACACTATATTCCATCTGCCACTTCTCTGCCCACTCTCCCAACCTGCCCAAGTCCTTCTGCAGAGTCCCTGCTTTCTCTACACTACCTGCCACTCCAACTATTTTTGTATCATCCGCAAATTTGGCCACAAAGCCTTCAATCCCCTCGTCCAAATCATTAATATACAACGTGAAGAGTAGCGGCCCCAGCACCGAGCCCTGCGTAACTCCACTAGTCACTGGCAGCCACCCAGAAAACAACTAATTATTGCCACTCTTTGCTTTCTGCCATCCAGCCAACCTGATATCCACGCTAGTATCCCCCCTTTGATACTGTGGGCTCTCACCTTCCTTAGCTCTCACGTGTGGCACCTTATCAAAGTCTTTCTGATACATGCAATGGTTAAAGCAATAAGTTTATCTAGATTATGGGTAATTTCTATTTCAACACTCCAGCATTGCCAGCTAACACACTGGCATGCACAGAACACAGACATTTCCTCAGGAAAGATAAAAGGTTGGTATAAAATGCTTAAATCTATATTTATCTTTATCACTTCAACTAAAACATGTCAGCTACTCTATAATTCTCCTATTATAAACATGCAGTTTTAAACACAGCTTCAAATAGCAATCTTTATGCCTGGTAACCTTTTACACTTCCTTCATGATTTGAGATTTAAAGTACAATGCATTCAAAATTACAGATTGATGACATTGGTGGGAAAATATATTGAGTGTTTACAAAATATTGCATTACATGATATTATAGCGGCAAATTATTTGAAATAAATATTTCGCTATTACAAAAGAGTCTAATATAATATGGCTCAAAATATATTAACAGGGTGGAGTGAGTGGAGATACTCAAGTATGTTGTGGATCATGGATATTAGCATCATAGAATCATACAGCTAGGAAACAGGCCCTTCAGCCCAACTTGCCCATGCTGTTCAGGATTCCCAACTATACTACTCCCATCTGAGAAAAGTTGGGTTTGTCATTTGATAGAGGTCTGGTGGATGATTGTGGTCACAGTCTAACTAAATACAATGAAGATAACCACAAAATGCTGGAGTAACACAGCAGGACAGGCAGCATCTCTGGGGAGAAGGAATGGATGACATTTTGAGTCGTGACCCTTCTTCAGGCTGAGGGTTGGGGAGAGGGAAACACAGAGATATGCAAGGGTAAGGTGTGAAAACGACAGATCAATGCAGACAATGCTGAGGAAATGCAGAATGGTTCATTGATAGCTGAGGGGAAGGTGGCAAGGAGGCATGCAATCCATAAAATGAATCAGGAGGACGGTGAAACAAGTCGGAGTACTAGGGTGGGAGAGGGAAGGAGAGAGAGATAGGGAAAGCGAGGGCTACTGGAATTAGAGAAATCATTATTCATACTGCTGGGTTGAAAGCTGCCCAAGCGAAATATGAGGTGCTGTTCCTTCAATTTGCATTAGGCCTCACTCTGACAATCATTGGTGCACCTGAGACCTGTACCAAAAGATTAGCCTTGAACTTTAAGGGGCAATTTACAATATCCTCATCCTGCATGTCTTTGTGGAACTGGAGCACCTGGAAGAAACTCATGCTTTCACACAGACAATGAGCAAACTCTATACCAGACAACAGGGCAGAATCAAAAGAAGGTTCCTGACCCGGAGCGTCACCTATCGATAGCAATGTTGTAAAATTTTGAGATTTAAAAAATCAAGTCTGCAATTTATCCCATCAGATTAAGGTAGGTTTTAGAGCAATTATATTTTCTCCTCCATATGAATAATATCAAACAATTGGAACTGCTTTCTTTTCCTTGATAACAATACTGAAAAATATGAATTCCATAGTTTGCGACTTTCATTTTGCATCATATTTTTAATGTGCACACACTAACACAGTCGAACAGTAACAGGCAATCAAATCAACACACAAAACATTTTCCATAAAAAAGGTTTTATTTACTGCAAAAACTTACAGTATTTTATTTGCAGTGTTTGCATGCTCCTTTATAACATTTTACATAACATTTTACAGTACAACTTGATTATTAAAACAAGGACAGCTTCAATTCGTGATTTTAAAAAAAATGTATACAACAATGACCCCAATCATCCCATTCCAACCACTCATTACTCTTGACTCAACCAAAATTATTTCTGAAATATTGGTCATAAATTTGGTGCAAAAATGCTCCCAAATAAGGCTCAGAATGCACCGGAGATCATCTGAAACCCCAGAGCTTCCAGGGCCCTGAAGCGGTCCCTGGACTCTGGCCACAATGGTCTTTGAGCTTCGCATTTGTGATATGCGCTGCGTGCACTTATTTCACATAAAATATTTGTAATCCTGCCATGCCACCCCCCTGTTTGAAAAGCTTCGTACGGGCCTGGTGTATAATATTTTTGACATAGGTCATAGGCCTTTCTTACATATGCTGTCACAACGCACTGTAGTCTCTAATCAACACTTCAGTAATTTTCCTTGCCCTCCATTTCAGAATAATAGTGTTTTAAGCTGATAACTCGACACTAGCACTGGCAATAAATAAAAAGAGCAGCTTTCCAGCCCTTATCTCATTGGCCTCGCTCGGCTGCAAATCGGTGTCAATCTGGTGGACTTTTCCTCTCGTCGTGGGGGTGGGGGATTGGGAGGGGCCTCACAAGTGGAATAGCCTAGGGCCTCTCTTTATCTAAATCCGGCCCTGCAGCTAACAATGGCCTGTTTCTTTTATCATCGTTACGCTTTTGCATATCTTTCATTCATTGTTCTTTGTCTCTCTACATCATCGTCTATATCTCTCGTTACCCTTATTCCTAACTATTCTGAAGAATGATCTCGACCCGAGACATCACCCATTCCTTCTCTCCAAAGATGCTGCCTGTCCCGTTGAGTTTCTCCAGCATTTTGTGTCTATCTATGTATTCAATTATGAAGCAAGTTTCTAGGGACCAAATGGCCAACTCGCCCTTCTTTCTTTTCTGTTCTTATGTACCCAGTAGCATAAATTCACCACAGGGCTTATATAGTTAAATTTGGGATTAAATTTAGCAAGTAGTTTTCCAGAGGCGTGAGGATTTCCTAATTTGCCTGCTTAGATGAAAATCAAGTTTTACAGAGAAACTGTTTACTTGAGGAACGGCATGGGTGTGTAATTCAGAACAAGTATTGTAAATGTGAAACCAATTAGGACAAAAATTAGAGAATCTTTTCTGACAATAAATGATGATCTACCTACCGTAGTCTGGAAAGGTTAAACTACTGCGAAATACACATAGTGCTTGATTGATCGATTTTAGCAAAGAATATCTGAAGGGGAAAAAAAAGAGTACTTACTTGGAAAATTAGTGCCAGGACTAGAGTAATTTGGGAATAAAAGGCAGATTGTGGCAGCAGGCGAGACTCCAGGATGGTGGGCTGCCTCCCTGGCCAGGGTCCAGGATGTCTCGGAATGGCTGCACAACATCCTCACGAAGGGTGAACAGCCAGAGGTCATTGTGCATATTGGCATAAATGAGATGGGTTGGAAAAGGGGTGAGGTCATGCAAAAGACATATAAGCAGTTAGGCAAAAGGACCTCCAGATTACACCCGGTCCCATGTGCTAGTGAGGGTAGGAAAAGGTAGATAGGACCTTATGGCATCTATTTCGCCAATCAAAGAAAAAAAATGTCTTCAAAACCACAGAAAATACTCACAGATTGTCATCAGATTTGTAAAATGTTAAGGCAAGTATTTAAAGCAAGAATGCAGGGAAGTAGCAAATAATTAAACAATTCTGTTGATCATTAAATGTTTCTTACCTTCCATGCTTTCACAGATTTTTTTTAACATTAGTTTAGTTTAGTTTAATTTAGAGATACAGCGTGGAAACAGAAACAGGCCCTTCAGCCCACAGAGTCCGCACCGACCAGCAATCCCCGCACCTTAAAGGGCCTGTCCCACTGTACGAGGTAATTCAAAAGTTCTCCCGAGTTTCCCCTGATTCGAACTCGGAGAATTACGGTAATAGCCGGTCGTGGGTACTCGGGGCTCTCGTGGACATTTTTCACACTGTTGAAAAAACTTCACTAGTTACCGCGTTTCCCGAGTACCTGCCGTTAGCATTACGAGCTGCTACAAGACATCCACGAGCTCCGACGTAGCCGCTATGTACATTCTATGTACTTACCACGAGTTTTTTTTTTTTTGTTTTAAACTCGGGAGAGCTCTTGAATTACCTCGTACAGTGGGACAGGCCTACTGTACGAGGTAATTCTACACACTAACACTATCCTACACACACTAGGGACAATTTACACATACACCAAGCCAATTAACCTACATACATGTATGTCTTTGGAGTGTCGGAGGAAACTGGAGCACACGGGGAGAATGTCACGGGAAGAACGTACAAACACCGTACTGACAGCACCCGTAGTCAGGATCGAACAAGGGTCTCTGACGCTATAAGGCAGTAGATCTACTGTTGTGCCACCGTGCCACCTGTACATCTGTGAAAGCATGAAGTAAGAAACCTTTTGTGATTAACACAGTAAAATAAAAACAAAAGTGGGTAACAGGTAAAGAAATGAAAGATGTGTAAATGAGGTGTAAATTGGAATAGCAGAATCATTATTTGAAATTGTCACTAATGTCTTGGACTTTGATGGAAAATATTGGTAGTTTTACATTGAACTATAATATTTCCCCAGTTATGTGTCGGAGGTTTTGTGGTGGGACTTGTTTTCTTCCCTCTGGGTGATGGAGGTTTTGCCTGGTTGACACACATATTGGCACAGAGCCTCTTCACTGAGCCCTGGGCAGGCTTACTAATAATAAATACTTTATTGATCCCTACAGGGAAATTCAGATGTCCAGATGCCCCCAACCAACAAACCCACACATTCAAAACAAAAGCAGACAGAAAATACATTAAATACAATGTGGACAAAACCTGAGAGCAATAAAAGACCAATAATTAACAATTTAGCAAATGCAAAAATGCATCCCCCTACAGCCTAGCAGTCCGTATTAGAAAAACGTTGCCTATTTCCTTCGCTCCATAGATGCTGCTGCACCCGCAGTTTCTCCAGCTTTTCTGTGTAACCTTATAAAATCTAATGGCTGCAG
The DNA here is from genome assembly GCF_028641065.1 of Leucoraja erinaceus. Classification (NCBI taxonomy): domain Eukaryota; kingdom Metazoa; phylum Chordata; class Chondrichthyes; order Rajiformes; family Rajidae; genus Leucoraja; species Leucoraja erinaceus. The sequence continues at coordinate 832,282 of NC_073391.1, forward strand.
GGGTGAAGGATCTTTGCCAAATGTTAGGCTTTAGGGAGATCTTCACAAAACAAGAACAACGTTTTTCCCTCGGTCAGTGGTAAGCATGGTGGGCAAACTATTGTGAAGTAGAAAGATGAAGCTTTGTTCCTTGACTTTCCATTGTAGGATAACCAGGTCTGAGTGATGAGTAGAGGCCATTTGGAAGACTGAGAGTTTCCTTTCAGACTAAATGGAGATGTTCTCCTGAATGGCCATCCTACCTGGCCTCGGCCACTCTAATGTTGAGGGGACTCCAGGGATTGTAGAAAATATATCTCTGAATGTCCAGGAGTGAAGAAGACTGCAAAAAGTGGTGAATACTGCCCAGTCCATCAGGTTCTGACCTCCCCACCATTGAACAGATCTACAGGAGTCACTGCCTCACAAAGGCAGCCAGCATCATCAGAGACCCACACCATCCTGGCCACACACTCATTTCACCCTTGCCATCGTGAAGAAGGTATAGGAGACTGAAAACTGTAATGTCCAGGTACAGGAACAGCTTCTTCCCTACAGCCATTAGGCTATTAAACACAACTACCTCAAATAAGCTCTGAACCACAATAGACTTGGGGGCATTGGTTTTGTCTGTTTGCAATATTATTGTTTTTGTTTTTGAGTGTGTGTGTGTGTGTGTGTGTGTGTGTGTGTGTGTGTGTGTGTGTGTGTGTGTGTGTGTGTGTGTGTGTGTGTGTGTGTGCGCGTGCATGTGTGTGTGTGTGTGTGTATAGATATGTGTGTGTGTGTGTGCGTGTGTATATATTTATGTGTGTGTGTGTGTATGTATATATATATGTGTGTGTGTATATATATGTGTGTGTGTGTGTGTGTATAGATGTGTGTGTGTGTGTGTGTGTGAGTGTGTGTCAGTGTGTGTGTGTGTGTGTGTGTATAGATATGTGTGTGTGTGTGTGTGTGTGTATAGATATGTGTGTGTGTGTGTGTGTGTGTGTGTGTGTGTGTGTGTGTATGTGTAGTGTGTGTGTGTGTATAGATATGTGTGTGTGTGTGTGTGTATAGATGTGTGTGTGTCTGTGTGTGTGTGTGTGTGTATGTGTGTGTGTGTGTGTGTGTATGTGTGTGTATGTATAGATATATATGTGTGTGTGTGTGTGTGTGTGTGTGATAGATATATGTGTGTGTATATATGTGTACGTATATGTGAGTATATATATTTACACTGAACGTTATTTTTCTCGTTTATTATATTGGTTACTGTGTACTATGTAAGGTGTAGATAGGATAGACAGTCAGAATCTTTTCCCCTGGGTGGAAATGTCACAAAGTGGGGGGCATAGCTGTAAGATGGAAGGGGCAAAGTTTAAAGGACTTGTATTGGATTGATTAAAGGCTGATATTGGATTGGCCCAACTTTACCTCACCAGCCTACTCCTTACAGACCCAGGTGCCCCAGCCAAGGGGGATAGAAAGGGGCAGTTTAGTTTATTGTCACGTGTACCGAGGTACAGTGAAAAGCTGTTGTTGCGTGCTAACGAGTTAGCGGAATGACAATACATGATTACAATCGCGCAATTCAAAGTGTACAGATACATGATAAAGAAATAACGTTTAGTGCAAGGTAAAGCCAGCAACATCTGATCAAAGATAGTCTAAGAGTCTCCAAATTATGTAGATAGTCGTTTAGGATTGCTCTCCAATTGTGGTAGGATGATTCCATTGTCTGATAACAGCTGGAATGAAACTGTGCGTTTTCAAGAGGATGAAAGGAAGAATGCGTGGACAGGAAACAAAGTGGGGTGCCTCCTTGCTATCAGGTGCAGACTGAGCTTCCAGAATATACACTGGACCACCAGCACCACGATGTGGTCAAGACTGAGCTGCCGGGAAACGCCCTAGACAGCCAGCGCCTCTCCTGAGGCTAAGACTGAGTGGTTAGCACATGCCTGACACCTCCAGTACCTCTTACCTACCCTGCAGCCAATGAGGGACTGCACACACATACAGAAGCAAAGACTGAGCCACCAGTGCCGTCTCGTCAAGCCCAAAGCCGAGCAGCACGATGCCTGAGACCACCAGTATCTCTCCTCGAGGCAAGGGTGAAGTGCGGGGAGAAGCCTGAGATCGCCACGCTTCCTACTTCAAAACCAGGACTAAGCTGCCGGGACAAGCCTGGGATCGCCAGCCCTTCCTCACACACACACACACACACACAGACTTGTTACTATAAATAAACCAGATTACATGTGTTCACCCTACTGCAAGTGTCATTGTCGACATCCCCAACATCACAATAGGCATATGGCTAAACTGGGACATTGTAGGGGATATGGATCTGTGAGTCAAAGGGCCTGTTCCTGTCTTGTACTTTGCCATGATCTTTGTCCTAACTGATTGAGCCCTTGGATGATGGGATATGGAGATGATGAAATGTTACAAATGAAGGTGTTACAAACATGAGTAGACCAGCCAGAGTGATTGAGGAGCTGACCAAGGCATTATAAAAACACAGACCCTTCAGACTGATGAAAGGAGGAGGGAAGGTAAATGGCACAGCAGGCAGTGCAACAACAACCTATGATCCATCCTGTCTGCAGCAGCTGTTTATGTGGAGTTTGCACGTTTTCTCTGTGGCCGTGTGAGTTTCCCACAGGTGCTCTGATTCCCTCTATCACAATGATGTGTGGATTGGTAGATGATGGGACAAATGTAAATTGCTCTAGTGTGGGCTTGTGGTCGGAGAATCAGGGCAACGTGATGGGCATGCGAGAATGAAGAAATTATAGAGAAGATAAGAGTTCAGCACAGTGTCGCAGCGGTAGAGTTATTGGCGTACAACACTAGAGACCCGGCTTCTATCCTGACTATGGGAGCTGTGTGTATGGAATTTGTACGTTCTCCCTGTATCCTGCGTGGGTTTTCTCCGGGTGCTGCTGTTTCCTCCCACACTCCAAAGCCATATAGGTTTGTAGGTTAATGGGCCTTGGTAAAAATGTAAATTGTCCCTAATATGTAGGTTAGTATTAGTGTGTGGGGATCGCTGGTCGGGATGGACTCGGCAGACCGAAGGGCCTGTTTCCGCGCTGTATCTCTAAAGTCTAGAAGTCGAATGAGGTGGGAATGGGATCGATGAGATTCCTCCAACAGCTTGTATGGACTTGATTACTGTCTTCAATGCCGTAGGAAAATATGAGTGGCACAGCGGTAAATTTGTTGCCCAGGTTCGATTCAGACAATAGGTGCTGTCTTTACTGAGTTTGCACGTTCTCCCTGTGACAGCATGGGCTTTCTCCGGATGATCTAGTTTCCTCCCACATTCCAAAGATGTGCAGATTTTTAGGTTAATTGGCTTCTGTAAATTGTCGCTAGCATGTAGCATAGAACTAGTATAGGGGTTAGACACAATATTGGAGTAACTCAGTGGGACAGGCAGCATCTCTGGAGAGGAGGAATGGGTGACGTTCTGGGTCGAGATCCGTCTGAAGAAGGGTCTCGACCCGAAACATCACCCATTCCTTCGCTCCAGAGATGCTGATTAAACCAGCTTGTTGTGTCTATCTTCGGTTTAAACCAGCATCTTCAGTTCCTTACTACACATTACTGGTGATTGTTGGTCGGCGCAGACCCAATGGGCCGAAGGGCCAGTTTCCATGTTGTGTCTTTAGACCAAATAAATATGAGATGCTTTATAAGAGCATCAAGCTGAGCATGAGGTGTAGAGCTGATCGGTTGAAGGTAGGGACATAGGGGAACCTACCATTTTCTCAGATTGATTGAAATATTGATTGGTTAATCAATAATAGTAAGATTAAACGAGAACTTACCAGTTTGAAGTTTGATCTGTATTTTATGAGGAGTTATGATGAGGGATTACGTGAAGAACCTGTTCAGCACGCATGCGCGACATACTTCAAAGCAGCGGTGTGGAATCACAGAAAGAGACAGTAATTGAAATAAATATAGTAAAGAAAAGGAGAGCTTACATACCAGTTTGATCTCTATTATTGAGGGTGGGAGCGGAGGGCACGTAATCCCTCATCGTAACTCCTCATAAAATACAGATCAAACTTCAAACTGGTAAGTTCTCATTTAATCTTACTATTTTACTTCGGAGTCACGTGAGTGACCACGTGAAGATTTTAAAGCTCTGTGATTTCAAACCGTGTAACAGTTCATACTTCAGTCGCTGCCGAAGTCATTCGAGGGAGGAAGTATGTTATCGTAATCAACCATGAATCTGTTTGTAAAACAATAATATTGTTATTAACAACAACAAGACCAAAATGCTCCCCTGGGCTTAAATTATATATTTTTGCAGGTTCTAATACTTTTTCTGCAAACGATACAGGTTCTGCCAGCGGCTTGTCATAAAGGTTTGGAACTTATACTCCTTAGACCACCCCGCAGTAGCCAGGATGTGGTCCATAGGCACGTCCATCCTCTTAGTCACTGATGTGGATGCTGCCCTGGTGGAGTAAGATTTGTACACGTTAGTATGTACTCCAGCAACTCCCAGTACCTGCTTGAGCCACTTGAGATAGTTTGGCTCGTCACCCGACCATAAAGTTTCTTGTGGCTGACCCATAAGGCTTTTTCTCTCCCTCGAGGATTACTTATTGTGTCGATGTAGTTCAATAAGTGGGTCATGACACATAACCGTGGTTCAGGTGGGTATGCCCGGAATTCCATGACTAGACCTGATGTTCCTGGTCTGCTCTGTTTGACCAGCCCCTAATGGTAAATGTGACATGGTCTAGTAGACCATGTTGGCCAATCATAGTGGATGGAGGAAACTGGACTCTTTGTGCTGAGACAAGGCCATCAGCATGACCGTCTTCAGGGTGGGCTGTTCCAGGGTGAGGGACCTGGCTGGTGACCATCCCCTAAGGTACGTTAGGTGCACACTGACATCCCAGATTTGGATGTACCTAGGTCTGGGGGATTTGTCTCTCCTGAGTTTGATCACCAGCGGGAGGTACCCTATGGCCTGTTGTCCTGGTGCCCGAGTGAAGTAGGCTGACAGAGCACTTCTGGCTGTGTTGATGGCGCAGTAGCTGAGTCCTTCATTGTGGTGAAGACCTGCCAGGAACTCCAGTACAGGTTTTGTTGTAGTTGAATATGTAGTTCCTGTATTTGAATAGTATCTTCCCACTTTTTTATTTTATTTATTTATTTTTTTAATTTAATTTTTATTAGAAGTACAGTAAATTACAATAATACACTTATTACATTTGTTGTACCACTTCATTTTTTGAACTTTAAAAAAGATAGAAATAAAAGAAGTAAGGAAAGTGAGCAAGAATCGTGAAGGTGCAGGAAAGTGTTGGGAAAAGAAAGCCCCTTAGGGAAGAAGTTAGAGAAGGAAGTAAAGAAAGGAAATAAGACCCTAGAAAGAAAAGAAAAAAAGGAAAAACAATCACTCTATTGTAACACAAAACTCCGCAAAAAAAGATATACCAACCGTATTTTTATTTTTTTAAATTTATTTTATACCCCCCGTTACCAGATCCTGGTATCATTTATATTTTAAATTATTATTGCACCTTATGCTTGTAATAGTTCCATAAATGCAGACCACGTCTTTTGGAAGTGGTCTGCTTTGCCTGCTAGGAGGAGTCTCATCTCTTCCAAGTGTAGTGTTTCGAACATGTTTGAAATCCACATTTTTATTGTTGGTATTGGAGCATTTTTCCAAAATTTGAGTATAAGCTTTTTTCCCATTATTAGCCCGTAATTAAGTAAGTTCTTTTGAAACACGTTTAATTCGGGGTTACCTTCAAAAATGATCCATTCTGCTTTTGGTACAAGTTTTATTTTAAATAATTTTGTGAAGATTTAAAATTTTGTTCCAGAATTTTTGGATTTTTATACAAAAAACAAAAGAGTGCGCTATGGTAGCTTCTTGTGACTGACATTTATCACAAATGGGTGAGACATTGGGGAAAAGTTTATTTATTTTAGTTTTTGAATAATATAGTCTATGTAATGTTTTATATTGAATTAGAGTGTGTCGTACGTTGATCGAGCATTTATGCACATATAGTAAGTGTTTATCCCAGCTCTCTTTTGAAATTTTTATAGCTAGTTCTTGTTCCCAGTGTCTTCTAATACCATCGGTTGTAGGTATTTCTATATTTAAAATTATGTTGTATAAGTATGATATTAGATTAGCTGATTCAGACTTTGTCTTCATAGCTTTATCCAATAAGTCTGGAGGCATGTTATGATAGTCTTTTGTGTATTTTTTCAGATAGTCACGGATTTGAAGATATTTAAAATATTGATTATTTTTCAAATTATATTTTGTTGTAATTGTTGAAATGATAATAATTTTCCTAATTCATACAAGTCTCCGAGCATTTTGATTCCCATTCTTTCCAATTGTGTAAATGATTTATCTATAATTGAAGGTTTAAACGACGGGTTATTGACTATTGGCATTAAAACAGATAGATTTCTTAATTTCGGGATTCAACATCTATTTGACTTCCGAAGTTGATGTTGTACAATTAGCTCCGCTCCTTTTATTACTCTAAACCTAGGAGGGCGGTAGCATTTCAAAATCAATTATATTCCACCCAATTACACTATATATATATATATATATATATATATATTTCATTCAGACTTATCAGATCTGTGTTCAGCTACTGTGAAATGTATTTATCCAACACTTTCATCTACTAATTATTTATAATTGGTTATACTTTTCATAATAGTAAACTGTTAGCTGTAAGCGTTAACCTGAAACCGGCTCCTGGAATTATGCCAGGTGCCTGAGTCTTCTCCCTTCCCCAGACAAACTACATAACACTTAAACATTCAGTATTATCTACTTTAATTCTAAAATTTGTTATCTCTATATACGCGCTAGTCAGTCTTTTTAGCACATTATTACATTTTGCCCATTATATAGTTCAGGTTAGTTTCCATTTATATTTCTATATTAGTATTGTTAATTTTTGTTAATTCTCTATATTTTGTAAAGCTGTTTTAAGATCTTAAACCGCCATTTGTCCTTGTGATGTTTTCCAAATTCGTCTCTGCGTTGCTTATCAGTCTTTCCTTCATTTTGAACAAAGAATGTCCTTGAGTTGAATTCCAAAGCGTCCAAAGGAGATAAGGTGTCTAGACCGGCGCACGTGGAAATGATCTTTCCATTTTAAACTTTTAGAGAATAGTATTTCTTCCCTTATCTTCGGGTGTTTTCTATGAAGTAATGAAAGGAAATAAATTGTCCATATCGTCCCGCTGCCTTGATTAATCTTCTGTTTCTGCCACAATCTCTTGGGCATATTTATAAGATGTGTCCGAATTAGTGAAAGTTTTCTCTTTTCCCTTGAAAGTAATGCGCATCCTGGCTGGATAAAAAACGCCACATCTGACATCTTTAACTCCATGGAGAATCTGTCTTGTCTGTGCAAACTTTCTTCTCTTTTGCACGATCTCATACGGATGATCCCGGAGGAGTTTGATAGTGTTGTTTCCAAAGGTCATCTTCACTCCATATTTGATTTTTTTCATCAGCTCTTCAAGTGCTGAAATGTCCCGAAGTTTGACTATGATCTGTCGTGGGTGGGCTGGATCTGCTTGTGATCTTGGCTTAAATCTAGGTATTCGATGTGCCACTTCAATTTCCGGTTCCACAGGTAAATTGAGTACCTTTTTGATTAAGTTGGCAGTGAACTCACGGGCATTATTTCCCTCTGCTCCTTCAGTTACTCCCAGAATTCGTAAATTTTGGCGCCTTGAGCAAGCTTCGAGATCAAGACATTTATCTGAGACTTTTGCCAGTTGACTCTTGAGGCTTTCTAGTTCTAGCTTCATTCCCTGCATATCTTCAGCCATTTGATCAACAACTGTTTCCATGTCTTTCATTGCAGTTACTTGTGAAGAAACAATTACATGCACATCCTCAAACTTCTTCTTAGACTCTTCTTCGCCTTTATTAATTCTCACCACTAGCTCTTCATGCACATCCTCAATTCATTTTTGTATAATGCCAATGCAGTCAATAACTTTTTGATTACCAGCATTAATGTTCGACATATTTTCCATCAATTTGACAATAATATTTTCCATCATTTTTAAGTTTCCAGCCGCAATATCTTTTCTCAGATCTCTTACGGAGTTCTTTATCTCCTCCATTTCATTTTTCTCCTTAGTAGCCAACTCAGTCTTTGCCCTTGTAGCCATTCCAGAATCCACTTCAGAGGTCTGTTCTTCAGTTTTCTGTGTTTTCAGCAGTTTTGAGATTGTTCTCTGAGGGCTCTGAGCTGAAGGTTTTTTCATTTTAAATCCTTTCTCCCTCCGTTTTAAATCGCAGCGCTTACATGATGACATCATCAGCGCGATGTCCCGGGGCTCCGGTGAGTTTTTGAATTGGTCCCGACCTCCAGACCCGATTTTAATGCGGAAAATCGTGAGTTTACAGCAACGGAGCTAATAGTTGCGACTGCTAGTCCAGCATGGCGCCACCGGAAGTTGTAGCTTCCCACTTCTTGATGTTCGCCAAGTAAGCTCCCTAGTGGATATGCGATGGGATGCTATCATCGTGTCGATAGCGCTATTTTGACAATCCAGGCCAAGCAGTGGTCTTCCCAATTCTGCAACCCAGTAGTTTAATTTATCGTGGCATGTGCGCAGTACCCGACTGACGAGGCCGTAGTGCCTGACTGAAGAGGTAGGAAAAAGGGGGAGAACATAGATTAGATTCCCACCCCCCCCCTAGTTCAGCGGGAATGAATTAATTGCCACTGCCTCAAAGTCTGGTTTCATGCGACATACATCGGTACGTGGTGATTCAATTGAACTACAGGGAAATCGATATCTGGTGTTCCATATTGCTTTGTAATTTCAGCAAATACTTTGGTTTAATATGTCTGTTTACAGTATTTAGCTCACCTGGTAGGTAAGTTGCTGAAGGTCAAATATGTTTGACGACCTACGGTTAACAATTGTTAAATAAATTGTCACATGATATCGATTTTATTCCGCCCAAGTGGTTGGTATATGTCACCACTGTGATGTTGTTAATTTATAAATGAACATGCAAAATGGTGCACTACAGAATAATATGCTTTACCAATAGAACGCACTCAATATTTCCAACTAGGTTTTACGGCCAGTGTCTATAGTGATGACGACTCCAGATTAGTCCATTTGCCACCATGTTCTGGGTATGGGTTTTTAGTTTAAAACATTAGCATCTTCATTTTAATGGAAAGGTTCAAGTTAAGTAGCTGGTAATGCTGCTACTAACTCCCAATTACTCTAGCCACTGTTGTGTGGTTGGTTGATTGATACCACTAATTGTTACAGGTTGTGCCATACGCTGACTCTCCTTATGGCAATGTTATAGATAAGTGGGTAGAGTTAATTGAATACCAGATAGTCAATAGTTGTGGATGGTGTCAACGTAGATCTATCTGGATAGTATGACAGAGCCCAGGCTAAATAAATGTAGTAGCTAAAGGTGTTGATTAGCTATTCCCATGGATATGTCGTCGTAAATATCATAGAGACATGCCCTGACAATTTGTTCCTTAATAGTGTCAGGGCTGTTTTGGATATCTGGGAACAGTTTGGCTTATATTAGCCATAGTCGATAATTTATAATGCCATAGTTACCCCGTCCAGGTAAATAGGTATCTCCGAAATTTTATGAATAGTATGCATCTTTTATGCTGATGTCTACCATAAAGTATCCTAGGAAATCCATGGTTAGTAGTACAATATTCCATAAGTGTGTAACCTGGTGAATACTCAAGTGGTAAAGTCAATGATGGTGCGACATTCACCATCTTGGTTTGTTGGTACCAAAGGTTCATATAGGCTTCTTTATGACCCCTAGTATTCTTTTCCAGTTTGCTAGTCCCTCATGTTCTTTTTAGTGGGAGGGTAGACCCCTTGGGGTGAATGCTGAACTGGTAATATATGGTCCCTAGATAAGGGACGTATCAGATATTAAACTGAAAAAACAGATATTATACTTGATCTTAGCCAAAAGGCCAAGAAGGGATGGGTTCTTAATTCAATTTTTATCCTCGAATACTTTTGGTATATGATTACCAAGTGTGGTAGTTCTTCATGTTCCCAACCCAGGTGTGATTCCCCCCCCCCCCCCCCCCCCCCCCCCCCCCTGTTAGTACAACCCCTTCATTTTTTATGTGATAGTAGAAACCATACTTATCTGTCTTCACTGTTGTTTTAGTGGTGTGTTCATTTCTTCGGTTTCTGGTTCCTTGTCTGTAGGGATGGTGTTGTTGGGGGGTGGCGCATTTTCCATGGGGCCCGCTCTGGGCCCTGGCCTGAAAAGGCTTACTGGGGGTTGGCATGCGGGCCCCGAGCTTTCACCAGTACTATTAAGTAGACGCCTACTGGTGGACGCGTAGAGGTACTGCTGTCTGGTTTTGTGTGGTGCTCATTCCAGGCCCTGCCCTCTTGATGCCGAATATTTTGGATACTTCGTCCAGTTTCTTAGGCTTGGTTTGATAACTTAGCCAGATAGCAGGATCTGTGGTTGTGAGGTCGGCGTTCTCACAATCCTGTGAATTTTTTAGATTGAGGGCAGGTAGGTTTTATAACTTCCTGAGAAGTTGCGGAGCATCTGTGAACAGTAGGGTCAGTGTTTTTCCATACTACCCTGCCCTCTGGAATGAGCATGCGAAAATGATAGCCGACGTCAGGGGTATCAAATGCAATTTAAGATATTTGGGTTTTAAAAAGCTATGCTCAATGTACCCCGCCAATAACGGTGGGCACTTTGAGTAAATGCAATTTAGGGGAGGCGTGATGAAATCCAATGCCTCATGACTACCTGTCTTGGATAGTTTTTTTGAAAAGAACAGATAGTAAGCTGGCCGTCAGTTGAGACTGAAAAGCCATCTCGTAGTGGTGGAGCCACATAGCGGCCACACCCAGCAGCTCTTCCTGATCCTGTACCTGAAGCATACTCCCGATGTTGTTCAGCCAGTGACCCATCTTCTTGACCAGCCCAGCCCTGGTCGCCATCGATCCCTCGACAAGGGAGATGGCCAGTGCTGTTAGTGCACTGGAGTGGGAGTGTTATGCTCCCTTGGCGAGCTTGCCCCTGCTCCTGAGGCAAATCTCGCAGGAGGTTTTAGCTCCATGACCTTACTCTGGCTTGGAGGACAGACACTTACTTGTTCTCGTTTGAAGTGCCGAGTCTATCTTCCGTGTCTGTCTCCAGCCCGAGGTTTGGTGCTGGCTTTGCTGCTAGAGGCTGTTTGCCGTTTTCGGGCAGCATTTTGCGGTTCTCGGGCGGCGAGTCCCTTGTCGGAGTATGTAGGGGTTACCGGCCGGTATTTGAATTTCCCTCCAGTCTGCTGCTGTTGGTCAGACAGCTGTTAGTGGACTGGGCATCGGCTCAGTACCCTGACTGTGGACCGCAGCATGTGCGGTCCAGGTACCGCCTCTCCCCCCTCCACTGACGGAACGCTCCTTCCCTGGAGTCGAACGGGGGCCGCTTCCCTGTGTTCTGCTTTGCTTTCTCCAGTTCCCCTGGAGCAACAAAGAGAAGCAAAGTCGCGAGTTAACCTGTAGGTAAGTACTTACCTAACGGTCTGTTCCTTCAGGCTTGTAGCGGGAGCGCCTGTACTCCCGTTCGTCGCTGTTGCATCTGTGTGAACGCAATGTCGCGCATGCGTGCTGGACGGGTTTTTCACGTAGTCACTCACATGACTCCGAAGTAAAATGTTTTATTATTAATGTTTTATGTATGTTTCTTAACTGTTACTGTACGTCATGTTGTCACTTGCATGCGGAGCATCAAGGCAAATTCCTTGTATGTGAATACTTGGCCAATAAACTTATACATTCATTCATCCATTCATTCATTCATTCATACATGCATTCATTCATTCATTAATTCATTCATTCAATCATTAATTCATTCATTCAAGATATGAAAGAAAATGTGCTTCGAGTATTGGGTGGGGTCGAGAGAGCCCTCTCATTTGGCACCTTGAACAAGCATCGAGATCAAGACATTTATCTGAGACTTTTGCCACTTGAGGCTGTCTAGTTCTAGCTTCATTCACTGCATATCTTCAGCCATTTGATCAACAACTGTTTCCATGTCTTTCATTGCAGTTACTTGTGAAGAAACAATTACATGCACAGCCTCAAACTTCTTCTTAGAATCTTCATCCCCTTTATTAATTCTCCCCATTAGCTCTTCATGCACATCCTCAATTCATTTTTGTATAATGCCAATGCAGTCAATAACTTTTTGATTACCAGCATTAATGTTCGACATATTTTCCATCAATTTAACATTAATATTTTCCATCATTTTTGAGTTTCCAGCCTCAATATCTTTTCTCAGATCTCTTACCGAGTTCTTTATTTCCTCCATTTCATTTTTCTCCTTAGTAGCCAACTCAGTCTTTGCCCTTGTAGCCATTCCAGAATCCACTTCAGAGATTTGTTCTTCAGTTTTCTGTGTTTTCAGCAGTTATGAGACTGTTCTCTGAGGGCTCTGAGCTGAAGACGGTTTTTTCATTTAAAATCCTTTCTCCCTCCGTTTTAAATCGCAGCGCTTACTGATGACGTCATCAGCGCGATGTCCCAGGGCTCCTGTGAGTTTTTGAATTGGTCCCGACCTCCAGACCCGATTTTAACGCGTAAAATCGTGATTTTACGGCAACGGAGCTAATAGTTGCGACTGCTAGTCCAGCATGGCGCCACCGGAAGTCGTATCTTCCCACTTCTTGATGTTCGCCAAGTAAGCTCCCTAGTGGATATGCGATGGGATGCTATCATCGTGTCGATAGCGCTATTTTGACAATCCAGGCCAAGCAGTGGTCTTCCCAATTCTGCAACACAGTAGTTTAATTTATCGTGGCATGTGCGCAGTACCCGACTGACGAGGCCGTAGTGCCTGACTGAGGAGGTAGGAAAAAGGGGGAGAACATAGATTAGATCCCCCCCCCCCCCCCCCCCCCCTAGTTCAGCAGGAATGAATTAATTGCCACTGCCTCAAGTTTGATTTCATGCGACATACATCGGTACGTGGTGATTCAATTGAAATACAGGGAAATCGATATCTGGTGTTCCATATTGCTTTGTAATTTCAGCAAATACTTTGGTTTAATATGTCTGTTTACAGTATTTAGCTCACCTGGTAGGTAAGTTTGCCGATGGTCGAATATGTTTGATGACCTACGGTTACCAATTGTTAAATAAATTGTCACATGATATCGATTTATTCTGCCCAAGTGGTTGGTATATGTCACCACTGTGATGTTGTTAATTTATAAATGAACATGCAAAATGGTGCACTACTGAATAATATGCTTTACCAATAGAACGTACTCAATATTTCCAACTAGGTTTTACGGCCAGTGTCTATAGTGATGATGACTCCAGATTAGTCCATTTGCCACCATGTTCTGGGTGTGGGTTTTTAGTTTAAAACATTAGCATCTTCATTTTAATGGAAAGGTTCAAGTTAAGTAGCTGGTAATGCTGCTACTAACTCCCAATTACTCTAGCCACTGTTGTGTGGTTGGTTGATTGATACCATTAATTGTTACAGGTTGTGCCATACGCTGACTCTCCTTATGGCAATGTTATAGATAAGTGGGTAGAGTTAATTGAATACCAGATAGTCAATAGTTGTGGATGGTGTCAACGTAGATCTATCTGGATAGTATGACAGGCTCGGCTAAATAAATATAGTAGCTAAAGCTGTTGATTAGCTATTCCCATGGATATGTCGTCGTAAATATCCTAGAGGCATGCCATGACGATTTGTTCCTTAATAGTGTCACGGCTGGTTTGGATATCTGTTTTTTTTTTTTTTTTTTTTTTTTTATTTTTTTTTTTTTTTTTTTCTTCAATTTAGAGATTATGTTAAATCGAATTCTAAAAATTTTCGAAATAGAAACCCAGAGATTCTTGATGAATGTTGGAATAAGCATCCTAATACAGAAAAATTAATATCTTATATATATAATATCTTATTAGATAGTGACATTCCTTTGACGGACTTATACAGACAAGCATGGGAAAAAGAATTAAATCAGGTAATAACGAAAGACACTTGGGAAGAAAGTCTACAACACATACATCAGTGTTCACTAAACGCGAGACATTCTCTAATACAATTTAAAGTAATACATAGGTTACATTACGCCAAAACAAAATTACATAAAATTTTTCAACATATCTCACCTATATGTGATAAATGTCAACATTTAGAAGCTACGTTATCGCACATGTTTACAAACTGTACAAAAATTAAAAAATTTTCGGTAAATATTTTTAGTATAATTTCCAAAGTAACCAACACACAATTGGAACCAAACTCAAAATTAATAATACTCGGAATATTAGAATTAAATCAAACACTTAGAATAACACAAAGAAACTTTATTGATTACAGTTTAATAACAGGAGAAAAATTAATCCTAAAATTTTGGAAAGGCCCTACGGCCCCCACAATCAAAATGTGGATTATAGATATGACGGAGACCTTAAACATGGAAAGAATCAGATTTTCCCTGTTGGATAAACAGGAATTATTCGTTGGAACATGGTCTCCTTTTATTGATTACTTAAAGGGTCAGAATAGTTCAGCACAGGAACCTGACTAGCACCCGGACTAAAGATTGGATGAAATGCTATACTTTGAAATGTACGAACATATCTCGAATGATGTTTTTAAACTCTAACAAATTTTTCCATTCTTCTTCAATTACCTCTTTCACTCCTCTTCCTTTTTTTTTTAATTTTAGTTTTCTTTTTCCTTCTTCCCTCTCTCTATTTCATCTATCCCTTTAGCTCTATCTAGTTATAAAAAAAAAAGAAGAAAAATGCAAAAAGTATTGGAGACAATGTAATAATAACTGACAATATTATCAATTTAAAAATGATGTAACAGTAATGATGTAATAGATCATGTACCTATTTCCAATAATAAAAAATTTAAATAAAATGGTTTGGATATCTGGGAACAGTTTGGCTTATATTAGCCATAGTCGATAATTTACACTGCCATAGTTACCCCATCCAGGTAAATAGGTATCTCCGAAATTTTATGAATGGGTACTGAATAGTATGCATCTTTTAAGCTGATGTCTACCATAAAGTATCCTAGGAAATCCATGGTTAGTAGTACAATATTCCATAAGTGTGTAACCTGGTGAATACTCAAGTGGTAAAGTCAATGATGGTGCGACATTCACCATCTTGGTTAGTTGGTACCAAAGGTTCATATAGGCTTCTTTATGACCCCTAGTATTCTTTTCCAGTTTGCTAGTCCCTCATGTTCTTTTTAATGGGAGGGTAGACCCCTTGGGGTGTAATGCTGAACTGGTAATATATGGTCCCTAGATAAGGGACGTATCAGATATTAAACTGAAAAAACAGATATTATACTTGATCTTAGACAAAAGGCCGAGAAGGGGTGGGTTCTTAATTCAATTTTTATCCTTGAATACTTTTGGTATATGATTACCAAGTGTGGTAGTTCTTCATGTTCCCAACCCCTGTACAAACCCTTCATTTTAGTACAAACCCTTCATTTTTTATGTGATGGTAGAAACCATACTTATCTGTCTTCACTGTTGTTTAGTGGTGTATTCATTTCTTCGGTTTCTGGTTCCTTGTCTGTAGGGATGATGTTGTTGGGGGGTAGCGCATTTTCCATCGGGCCCGCTCTGGACACTGGCCTGAAAGGGCTTACTGGGGGTTGGCATGCGGGCCCCGAGCTTTCACCAGTACTGTTAAGTAGACGCCTACTGGTGGACGCGTAGAGGTACTGCTGTCTGGTTTTGTGTGGTGCTCATTCCAGGCCATGCCCTCTTGATGCCGAATATTTTGGATACTTCGTCCAGTTTCTTAGGCTTGGTTTGATAACTTAGCCAGATAGCAGGATCTGTGGTTGTGAGGTCGGCGTTCTCACAATCCTGTGAATTGTTTAGATTGAGGGCAGGTTTTATAACTTCCTGAGAAGTTGCGGAGCATCTGTGAACAGTAGGGTCAGTGTTTTTCCATACTACCCTGCCCCTCTGGAATGAGCATTCGAAAATGATAGCCGACGTCAGGGGTATCAAATGCAATTTAAGATATTTGGGTTTTAAAAAGCTATGCTCAATGTACCCCGCCAATAACGGTGGGCACTTTGAGTAAATGCAATTTACGGGAGGCGTGATGAAATCCGACGCCTCATGACTACCTGTCTTGGAGAGTTTTTTTGAAAAGAACAGATAGTAAGCTGGCCATCAGTTGAGACTGAAAAGCCATCTCGTAGTGGTGGAGCCCATAGCGGCCACACCCAGCAGCTCTTCCTGATCCTGTACCTGAAGCATACTTCCGATGTTGTTCAGCCAGTGACCCCTCTTCTTGACCAGCCCAGCCCTGGTCGCCATCGATCCCTCGACAAGGGAGATGGCCAGTGCTGTTAGTGCACTGGAGCGGGAGTGTTATGCTCCCTTGGCGAGCTTGCCCCTGCTCCTGAGGCAAGTCTCGCTGGAGGTTTTGGCTCCATGACCTTACTCTGGCTTGGAGGACAGACACTTACTTGTTCTCGATTGAAGTGCCGAGTCTATCTTCCGTGTCTGTCTCCAGCCCGAGGTTTGGTTGCTGGCTTTGCTGCTAGAGGCTGCCTGCTGATTTCGGGCGGCATTTTGCGGTTCCCGGGCGGCGAGTCTCCTTGTCGGGAGTATGTAGGGGTTACCGGCTGGTTTTTGAGTTTCCCTCCAGTCTGCTGCTGTTGGTCAGACAGCTGTTAGCAGACTGGGCATCGGCTCAGTACCCTGACTGTGGATCGCAGCATGTGCGGTCCAGGTGCCGCCTTTTTCCCCCTCCACTGACGGAACGTTCCTTCCCTGGAGTCGAACGGGGGCCGCTTCCCTATGTTCTGCTTTGCTGTCTCCAGTTCCCCTGGAGCAACAAAGAGAAGCAAAGTCGCGAGTTTAACCTGTAGGTAACTATTTACCTAACGGTCCGTTCTTTCAGGCTTGTAGCGGGAGCGCCTGTACTCCCGTTCGTCGCTGTTGCATCTGCGTGAACGCAATGTCGCGCATGCATGCTGGACGGGTTCTTCACGTAGTCACTCACGTGACTCCGAAGTAAACTGTTTTATTATTAATGTTTTATGTATCATTCTTAACTGTTACTGTATGTCATGTTGTCACTTGCATGCGGAGCACCGAGGCAAATTCCTCGTATGTGAATACTTGGCCAATAAACTTATTTATTCATTCATTCATTCAAGATATGAAAGAAAATGTGCTTCGAGTATTGGGTGGGGTCGAGAGCCCTCTCATTTACGACACAGTGGGTTTCTCAATTGAGGAACAAGGAAACTGCCGTAATCCCACTTCCATAAAAAGTGGCGACTTTGGTAAAAAAAATGCAAGAGACAAAGAAACAGGATGAGTGGACGAGAATTCTCACAGGAAGCTGAATGTGAAGAGGATGGGTCAAGGTAGCTATGTGGGTCAGTTGGTTCAAAGTGGAATATCTCTAGAACTAGATATTATAAAACTGAGGAAGGGAAGGGAAAAGTCAAGAGATAATATTATAACCAAGGGAAAGGTTGATATTAGAAAGGAAGTTGATGAAGTTTTCCAGTTCTAGGCAGAGTAGGAAGTGGGAAGTGGGAAGTGCACACCTCCAGATTCAAGGACAGCTTCTTCCCAGCTGTTATCAGGCGACTGACTAATCTTACCACAACCAGTGAGCAGTCCTGAACTAATATCTACCTGTTTGGTGACCCTTAAGAGCCTGTCCCACTTACGTGTCCTTGGAACGCAAGTTACACGACCTCCAGCATTTGTGTCTACCTTCGATTTTCCAGCATCTGCAGTTCCTTCTTAAACATTTAGACTATCCTTGTTGGTTTTACCGTGCACTAAACATTATTCCTTTATCAAAGGTACACAAAAATGCTGGAGAAACTCAACGGGTGCAGCAGCATCTATGGAGCGAATGAAATAGGCAACGTTTCGGGCCAAAACCCTTCTTCAGACTGATAGGGGGTGGCGGGGAGAAGGAAGGAAAAAGGAGGAGGAGGAGCCCGGGGGCTGAGGGATGGGAGGAGACAGCCCAACGGCTGAGGAAGGGGAGGAGACAGCAAGGGGTAACAAAATTGGGAGAATTCAATGTTCATGCCTGCAGGATGCAGACTCCCCAAGCGGAATATGAGGTGCTGTCCCTCCAATTTCCGGTGTTGCTCACTCTGGCCATTTAGGAGACCCAGGACAGAGAGGTCGGACAGGGAATGGGAGGGGAAGTTGAGGTGCTGAGCCACCGGGAGGTCAGGTAGGTTCTTGCGGACCTCGGTCCTCGGTCCTCGCTCGCGGAGGTGTTCGGCGAAACGATCGCTTAATCTCACCCATGTAGATCAGCTGACATCTAGAGCAGCGGATGCAATAGAGGCGGTTGGAGGAGATACAGGTGAACCTCTGTCGCACCTGGAACGACTGCTTGGGTCCTTGAATGGAGTCGAGGGGGGAGGTAAAGGGACAGGTGTTGCATATCTTGCGGTTGCAATGGAAAGTGCCCGGGGAGGGGGTGGTACGGGAGGGAAGGGAAGAATTGACAAGGGAGTTGCGGAGGGAGCGGTCTTTGCAGAAGGCAGACATGGGGGGAGATGGGAAGATGTGGCGAGTGGTGGGGTCATGTTGGAGGTGGCGAAACTGATGGAGGATTACTTGTTGTATGTGACGGCTGGTGGGGTGAAAGGTGAGGACTAGGAGGACTCTGCCCTAGTTGCGAGTGCGGGGATGGGGAGAGAGAGCAGTGTTGTGGGGTATGGAAGAGACCCTGGTGCGAGCCTCATCTATGGTGGAGGAGGGGAACCCCCATTCCCTGAAGAATGAGGACATTTCAGATGCCCTGGTGTGGAACGCCTCATCCTGGGAGCAGATGCGGTGTAGACGGAGGAATTGGGAGTAGGGGATGGAGTCCTTACAGGAAGCAGGGTGGGAAGAAGTGTAGTCCAGATAACCATGGGAGTCAGTGGGTTTATAGTGGATGTCGGTCAGAAATCTATCACCTGCGATGGAGATAGTGAGGTCAAGGAATGGTAGGGAAGAGTCGGAAAAAGTCTAGGTGTATTTGAGTGATGGATGGAAATTGGTGGTGAAGTGGATGAAGTCAGTCAGTTATGTGTGGGTGCAGGAGGTGGCACCAAAGCAGTCGTTGATGTAGCGGAGGTAGAGGTCGGGGATGGGGCCCTGGTATGTATTGAACAAGGATTGTTCAACGTACCCGACAAAGAGGCAGGCATAGCTGGGGCCCATGCGTGTGCCCATAGCTACGCCTTGTATTTGGAGGAAATGGGAGGAGTCGAACGTGAAGTTATTGAGGGTAAGGACCAGCTCCGCTAGGCGGAGGAGAGTGTCAGTGGCTGGGTATAGGTTGCTTCTCTGGTCGAGGAAGAACCAGAGGGCTTTGAGACCATCGTGGTGGGGGATGGAGGTGTAGAGTGACTGGACGTCCATGGTGAAGATGAGGGGGTGAGGCCTAGAGATGGAATGCGCGGAGGTGGCGGAGAGTGTCTGAGGTGTCTAGAACATAGGTGGGGAGGGATGGGATGGAGTCAAGGTATGTGGAGATGAGTTTGGTGGGGCACGAACAGTCAGAGACAATGGGTCTACCGGGACAGTCAGGTTTGTGGATTTTGGGGAGAAGGTAAAATCGGGCTGTGCGGGGCTGGGGAACGATGAGGTTGGAGGCTCGGTCGGGCAGGGCGTGGGAGTTGATGAAGTCGGTGATGGTGCTAGAGATGGTGGCCTGGTGCTCGTCAGTGGGCTCATGGTCCAGGGGTAAGTAGGAGGAGGTGTCCGAGAGTTGGCGCGTGGCCTCAGCTTTGTAGAGATCGGCGCGCCAGACTAACACGGCACCTCCCTTGTCGGCTGGTTTGATGACCTAATCTGGGTTTTTGCGGAGTGATTCAAGTGGCAGTGCGTTCACGGGGGGAGAGATTGGAGTGAGACAGGGGAGTGGAGAAGTTGAGGCGGTTGATGTCGCGGCGGCAGTTTTGGACAAAGAGTTCCAAAGCCGGGAGGACATGAGGGGGGTTCCACGAGGAGGGGGTGCGTTGGAGACGGGAAAAGGGGTCATCAATGGGGGGCGAGGACTCCTTCCCATGGAAGTATGGAAGTACGCTGTGAGGCGGAGGCGACGGTAGAAGCGCTCCAAGTCACGGTGGGCGCGGAATTCATTGAGGTGGGGACGGAGGGGGACAAAGGTGAGACCTCTGCAGAGGACAGACCGTTCGGTGTTGGAGAGGGGGAGGTCGGGGGGGATGGTGAACACCCGGCAGGGATGGAGGTTGGGGCCGGAGGAAGGCAGGTGGATGGATTGGGGATGAGGCGATGTATAGTGGGGGGGTGGTGGGTGGTGGAGGGGTGGTGGGTGGTCAGGGGGTTGGGGGGTGAGCAGGCTGTAGTGTGGGTGGGGAAGAGCAGGGGTCACATAGTTAGAGGGGGATGGGGAAGACTCAGTGGAACAGCCACTGAGGTTAGCAAGGCTGGGCAAACTGGCACTAGGACCCAGTGGAGTCAAACCCAGGAGAGAGGGAGTGAGCAGCGTGGAGGGTTCAGGCCCAGTGCAGAGTTCATGCTCCAGGTGAGGCGACGGCTGTGGGTTGCTGGAGGGGGGTGGAGTGGCGAGGGTCAGCGGACCCGATGGTAGGAGTCCGTGGGTAGTGGAGTCGGGGTCCGCGGGCGATGCGTGGGATGTCCCGGCTGGCGGATGGTCGGTGGGGCGGCGCGGGCCGGTTCCTTTATCATGTATCTGTACACTGTGAATGGGTTGATTGTAATCATGTATTGTCTTTCTGCTGGCTGGTTAGCACGCAACAAAAGCTTTTCACTGTACCTCAGTACACGTGACAATAAACTAAACTGAAGGGAAACAATGCCAATATAGGAACTAGATGAGAATTTGTCAATTAACTAAAAAATAGTGATTAAGCTTAAAAACAAAGAATTACTATCCATTGCACAAGCGAACAAGAATAGTGAGGACTCGTTCTGATTCCCATTGCAATATTTTTTATCTGCAGAATAAAAATAAGATTGAAAACAGCGAGAACAAATTATTCGGGAGATTTTCAGTTCTGTGATATCTATTACTAAACAATAGCTTTGTAAATAAATATTTCCGTTTCTTTCTTTTTTCAGGTGATGTTATGCTACCTCTTGTGTTACATTCACGTTTAGATATTTCATCAGTAACCCAGCAAAGGGAGTGCACATTGGAAGCATTTATTCCCTTCACATATGGAACTGACACATCAAAGAGATGAGTGTGAGGTGAGACTTTCAGGTGCAAGGCTGTTGAAATATATGACACTGTGGATATGCAATCAACACACAGCCCTAATTCTACTATTTAAGTTGAGACGGGTTGAATCGTGAAGTCAGAGCTGTGCAGCTGTCTGTGTGTGGAGTCGTTTGTCTGGGAATTTTAAAGAGATAGTAAACATGCTAAGGGGAAAGGGGGCTGGGGCGAGCAGTGTTGGGGTCTGGATTCTGGATTCTGCACTTAACCTTAGCAGCTGCTGGAGCTCTGTATATGGCAGCAATGTACATGCCAGCAGTGCAAGTACTGCACTTATACATCACCTTCAGAAACATTTAGCACTAGATAGTAGATGCAGTGATCCAAAACTGTACTGCTTACTAACGAGACACAGAATACTGGAGTAACTCAGCGGGACAGGCAGCATCTCTGGAGAGAAAGAGTGGGTGACATTTCGGGTCGAGACCCTTCTTCCGACTGATGTCAGGGGAGAAGGAGATACATAGATAAGGAAGTGTAAGGTGTGAAGACAGGACAAAGGGAATGGAGATCAAGGAAAGTAGAATAGATCATTGTTAGCTGGGAGAAGGTGACAACAAAGCAAAGAGAGATAGAATGCAGTCGGAGACAGTAAGACTGGTCAGAGACCTGGGAAGGGGGAGGGATGGAGAGAGAGGGTAAACAAGGGTTATTTAGAGTTAGAGAAGTCAATGTTCATACCGCTGGGGTGTAAGCTGCCCAAATGAAATATGAGGTGCTGTTCCTCCAATTTTTGCTGGGCCTCACTCTGACAATGGAGGAGGCCCAGGACAGAGAGATCAGTGTGGGAATGAGAGGAGGAGGAGTTAAAGTGCTGAACAACCAGGAGATCAGGTGGGTTTAGGCAGACTGAGCGGAGGTGTCCAAGAAAGTGATCGCCGAGCCTGCGCTTGGTTTCACCGATAAACAGGAGTCCACACCTGGAACAGCAGATACAGTAGATGAGGTTGGAGGAGGTGCAAGGGAATATCTGCCTCACCTGGAAAGACCATCGGGGTCCTTGGATGGAGTTGAGGGGTGAGGTATAGGGACAGGTGTTGCATCTCCTGCGGTTGCAGGGGAAAGTACCTGGGGAGGGGGTGGTTTGGGTGGGGGACGTTGACCAGAGAGTTGCGGAGGGAACGGTCTCTACGGAAAGCAGAAAGGGGAGGAGATGGGAAGAGGTGGCTAGTGACAGGATCCCGTTGGAGATGGCGAAAATGTTGGAGGATTATGTGCTGTATGCGATGGCTGATGGGGTGGAAGGTGAGGACTAGGGGTACACATGTCTCTGTTACAACTGGGGGGAGGGAGAGCAAGAGCGGAGCTGGGGGATACTGAGACCCTAGTGAGGGTCTCATCTGTGATGGAAGAGGGGAACCTCCATCAGCCCCTGTGCTGGAGATGGCGAGATGAAGAATAGGTAGGGAGATGTCGGAGGTGGGCCAAGTGAGGCACAACACTTCCGGGTTTTATAGTCCCTCCCCCCCTCCCACCAGCAGGGACAGCAGAGAGAATGTCAACATTAAAAAAAAAGAATAACTCTTTTATTTCTCATCGATGGAAAACATCCTCTTGTCCTGCGCAGCGGAGGGGGACTCTGAGTAAGATGGCCAAAAATCACAGCCGTAAGTGGCAGCGTTTATTTAAAAATCATGAAACAGAAAAACAGGAAGTGATCAAGATCTTACTTTTAGTAATACAGATTGGAAAATGATCACGAATGCGTCAACAATTTCTCGAACCACTTCCTTAAGTACCCTGGGATGCAGACCATCATGTCCTGGAGATTTATCAGCCTTCAGTCCCATCAGTCTACCCAACACCAATTCCTGCCTAATATGAATTTCCTTCAGTTCCTCCGTCACCCCAGATCCTCTGGCCACTAGTAAATCAGCAAGATTGTTTTTGTAATTCCCACCACATCATACTTGCCAATTTCTAACTGAGCCAAAATCTCATCAACTTTATTTCCTATACTTTGTGCATTCATAGTTAATACTTTTAATCTATTACTCCCCTCACCCCTCAAATCGATGCCTATTTCCTTTGGCCTTACTCTCCGATCCTATATCACTAAAGAAGACATAAATAATCTGCCAGAAATAGCAGGGGACCGGGGGTCGAATGAGATGGAGGAACTGAGTGAAATCCAGGTTAGCCAGGAAGTGGTGTTGGGTAAATTGAATGGATTAAAGGCCGATAAATCCCCAGGGGCAGATAGGCTGCATCCCAGAGTACTTAAGGAAGAAGCCCCAGAAATAGTGGATGCATTAGTGATAATTTTTCAAAACTCTTTAGATTCTGGAGTAGTTCCTTAGGATTGGAGGGTAGCTAATGTAACCCCACTTTTTAAAATGTGAGGGAAAGAGAAAACGGGGAATTACAGACCAGTTAGTCTAACATCGGTAGTGGGGAAACTGCTAGAATCAGTTATTAAAGATGGGATAGCAGCACATTTGGAAAGTGGTGAAATCATTGGACAAAGCATGGATTTATGAAAGGTAAATCATGTCTGACGAATCTTGTAGAATTTTTCGAGGATGTAACTAGTAGAGTGGATAAGGGAGAACCAGTGGATGTGTTATATCTGGACTTTCAGAAGGCTTTCGACAAGGTCCCACATAAGAGATTAGTTTACAAACTTAAAGCACATGGTATTGGGGGTTCAGTATTGATTTGGATAGAGAACTGGCTGGCAGACAGGAAGCAAAGAGTAGGAGTAAACGGGTCCTTTTCAGAATGGCAGGCAGTGACTAGTGGGGTACCGCAAGGCTCAGTGCTGGGACCCCAGCTATTTACAATATATATTAATGATCTGGATGAGGGAATTGAATACAACATCTCCAAGTTTGCGGATGACACTAAGCTGGGGGGCAGTGTTGGCTGTGAGGAGCATGCTAGGAGGCTGCAAGGTGACTTGGATAGGTTGGGTGAGTGGGAAAATGTTTGGCAGATGCAGTATAATGTAGATAAATGTGAGGTTATCCACTTTGGTGGCAAAAACAGGAAAGTAGACTATTATCTGAATGGTGGCCGATTAGGAAAAGGGGAGATGCAACGAGACCTGGGTGTCATGCTACACCAGTCATTGAAAGTAGGAATGCAGGTGCAGCAGGCAGTGAAGAAAGTGAATGGTATGTTAGCTTTCATAGCAAAAGGATTTGAGTATAGGAGCAGGGAGGTTCTACTGCAGTTGTACAGGGTCTTGGTGAGACCACACCTGGAGTATTGTGTACAGTTTTGGTCTCCTAATCTGAGGAAAGACATTCTTGCCATAGAGGGAGTACAGAGAAGGTTCACCAGTGATTCCTGGGATGTCAGGACTTTCATATGAAGAAAGACTGGATAGACTTGGCTTGTACTCGCTAGAATTTAGAAGATTGAGGGGGGATCTTATATAAACTTACAAAATTCTTAAGGGGTTGGACATGCTAGATGCAGGAAGATTATTCCCGATGTTGGGGAAGTCCAGGACAAGGGGTCATAGTTTAAGGATAAGGGGGAAATCTTTTAGGACCGAGATGAGGGAAACATTTTTCACACAGAGAGTGGTGAATCTATGGAATTCTCTCCTGCAGAAGGTAGTTGAGGCAAGTTCATTGGCTATATTTAAGAGGGAGTTAGATGTGGCCCTTGTGGCTAAGGTTGATCAGGGGGTATGGAGAGAAGGCAGGTACGGGATACTGAGTTGGATGATCAGCCATGATCATATTGAATGGCGGTGCAGGCTCGAAGGGCTGAATGGCCTACTCCTGCACCTATTTTCTATGTTTCTATGATCCCTTCGTGAGCTTTCCGACCCATTAATTCTGTTGTATTTTTTAACTTTTCTTATACTCTCTTTCCCTTTAACTCCATCCTTGTATTTCCAGTTTTTCTCCTCACCCCCCCTCTATTTAGTTTAAACTCAGATCCCCTAACTCCCTCAGTTCCTGCTCTCACCAGCACGAGGAACTGGAAGCAATCCTTGTAATAATATTGCACCAGATCACCGCAGAGTAGCACGCTCTGTGGCAAACTGCTTCCTCTCTCATCTTCATTTGTAACATTAAATGCACAGAGTTCATTGATTTATTTGTCACAAATAACAGAGAATGGTTTTAATTAATTACAATTACATGTACAATTACATCTGAAGAAGGGTCTCGACCCGAAACGTCACCCATTCTTTCTCTCCAGAGATAGAACAATTACATGTTCTATCAATATCTAAAAGAAAATAGGGGTGGCATGGAGGCGCAGTGGTAGAGTTGCTGCCTTAGAGCGCTAGTGACCCAGGTTTGATCCAGCACCCTAGGGACACTAGGAACAATTTACATTTATACCAAGCCAATTAACCTACACACCTGTATGTTCTTGGAGTGTGGGAGGAAACCAAAGATCTCGGAGAAAACCCACACGGTCACGGGGAGAACGTACAAACTCAGTACAGTTAGCACCCATAGTCGGGATCGAACCTGGGTCTCTGGCACTGCTGTAAGGTAGGAACAATACTGCTGAGCCACCATGGCCACCCTGTTTTCTCCGAGATCTTCGGTTTCCTCCCACGCTCCAAAGACATACAGGTTTGTAGGTCTGAAGAAGGGTTTCAACCCAAAACGTTGCCTATTTCCTTTGCTCCATAGATGCTGCCTCACCCGCTGAGTTTCTCCAGCATTTTTGTCTACCTTCGATTTTGCAGCATCTGCAGTTCCTTCTTAAACAAGTTTGTAGGTTAATTGGCTCGGTATAAATGTAAATTGTTAATGTGCGGGGATCGCTGGTCGGCGGCGACTCAGTGTGCCAAAAGGCCTGTTTCCACGCTGTATCTCCAAACTAAACTAATCTAAAGTAAACAAATATCATAAATATATTAAGTGTACTATAAATGCCGTTAAAATGCGATAAAAGGTATATTTAACCTACGCCTGATGTCTGGGGACTCGAGCATTCCTTTTGTGAATTTGGTCAAACTGTTTAGGCTCCTGTCTGTCCACACAGTGTCTTCTTACAAGTTTCTGACTTTGATGATTGGCCAATTCTGTTAACACATCGATTAAAATGTAGCTCCAAAAACGTGAAATTTAGGAGCCCAGCCTTTATCAGTACTTCAGTTAAAAAGCAGATTTCTTCTCCCTACATGCTCTTTACCATTGGACTGACATTGTTATTTTAAGGATAACTTTATTCAATCATGTTTTAAAAAATCATACTAATAAAACAGGGAGCTTTTAATGAGTTCACTCTTCTTGCCTATTACATCAGAACCTCAATACCTTTTACCTCCTGAAAAATAGCCACTTACCACCATAATTCTCGGGCCTGTAAGCCCTCAGTGATTCGTACTAATGTTAAGGGATGGCCGGAACCATTTTTCACCTTGATGCTGTTGCAACTTGGATAGGAAAGGTTTTGAGGGGTATGGGCCAAACATGGACTCGTGTTGATGTGGCATCATGGTTAGCATGGGCATGTTGTGCCAAAGTGCCTGTTTTTGTGCTGCGTGACTCTATGACAATGTTAATGACAATCAAAATAACTGCAGATGCTGCAAATCTGAAATAAAAACAGAAGATGATGGAAAAACTCAGAAGGTCAGGCAACATTTGTGGAAGGAGAAGCAATGAATATTTCAGGTTTGGGACCTTTCATCATATCTGAGAAAGAGAGAAACAAATTGGTCTATGTGGCAGGGAAGGCAGGGAAGGCTAGAGTTACCACACTGGGACATGTTCAGCGGGCTAGGTCATGTAAATGAAAGAAAAAAGGAACAAAACAGAATGGCGGCAAGACTCTTCAGTTCTTAAACAAACAGAAAGGGAGGGCATGTTATCTAAAGTTTGAGTCCCACATTGCATGCGACAGACTGCAACAGACTAAAACGAAGATGAGGTGTCCTTTCACCAGCTTGTCGTCACATAGCAAGAAGCCCAGCCTGGAATGTCAGATGGGAGTGGGATGAAGGCCTAGTAGCACTACTTGATGTTAATGTAGGGTAAAAAAAAACTTTTCCGTTCATTGCCAGGAAACAATGGATATAGTACCAGGATAGCTGGAATCTGACGAGGAGCTCTTTTTAAAGGTGGGGGGGGAGACAAAAATAATACTAAAAGGTTAATTTCTGTCAGTGTGAAGAAATGCCGTGAATGTTACTGACTGCACAGATGGAGCATACCTGAAATCTGAAGAAGGGTCTTGACCCAAAACATAGTCTATTCCTTCTCTCCATAGATGCTGCCTCACCCGCTGAGTTTCTCCAGCATTTTTGTCTACCTTCGAGCATACCTTACTGATCAGTTCCTTCCTTTCCTTTCCTACCATCCTCTCCGGCTGTTTTCAGAGCTAGGGTGACAATGCGGTCTGACGTGTCCAAAGTCTAGGAATGCCTTTAAAAAAGTCTCAGTGCTAGGAAAATTAACAAGTAAATCAGCAAATTCTCAACTGAAACCAATAACGCAAAGGGCGGGGGGGACTCTATAAATCTCAGATCTTTGTAAATAAATACCAGTAGGTATATTTGTTTTCTTGCTTATATTGGCCATTGCTATATGACATTGCTGCCCATTTTGTCCAATAAATTAATCATGTATCAAAAGCCAAGCACAGTAGTTGCATAAAATCTTTTAATCACTAATACCATTATATAAAATTTCTCTTGCCGTCAGCACTTGTACAGAACTTACTGTATCTTCACTCACAGGCTGATTGCTAATGGAATAGAGTGTGTCATATGGGATGGATGTAATCTTTTTTACTGCCTCATATTCTATGTTGGATTTGATTCATTTTGACTACCACAGCAGCATAATGCAGAACATTTACAACGTGGCAACATGAATGGAATCATCACACTTTTTTATTACTAGTTAATTATGTACAACAATTTTATTTCCTGCAATTCATTTTGATGTGGTGGAACTCTCAACGTTGAGTCAAAAGGTTAAGCAGTAACTCCAAGTGTATTATATCACATGATAAACACAAAAAGCTGGAGTGACTCAGCAGGACAGACAGCATCTCTGAAGAAAAGGGTTGAGACCTTTCTTCAGACTGAGAATTGGGGAAAGGGAAATGAGAGATATGCAGTAAACGGTGATATAGAGAGATATAGAACAAATGAATGAAAGATAATGCAAAAATGTAATGATGATAAAGGAAAGGCCATTGCTAGGTGAAAACGAGTTACAGACAATGAGACTCAACAAGATGACTTTGAAGCTGGTACAACTTGGGTGGGGGAGGGATAGAGAGAGAGAGAGGAGGGATGCAAGGGTTACTTGAAGTTAGATCAATCAACTTTCCCCCCTACCCCACCTTGTTCTAACCTAACACACAGTTAACAATGGCCTGTTTCCTTTATCATAGTTACTTTTTTTTGCATATCTTTCATTCATTTGTTCTATATCTTTATCTCACCATTTATATCTCTTGTTTCACTTTGGTAGACACAAAATGCTGGAGTAGCTCAGCGGGACAGGCAGCATCTCTGGGGCACACTCACACAGAGAGTGGTGAATCTCTGGAACTCTCTGCCACAGAGGGTAGTTGAGGCCAGTTCATTGGCTATATTTAAGAGGGAGTTAGATGTGGCCCTTGTGGCTAAGGGGATCAGGGGGTATGGAGAGAAGGCAGGTACGGGATACTGAGTTGGATGATCAGCCATGATCATATTGAATGGCGGTGCAGGCTCGAAGGGCCGAATGGCCTACTCCTGCACCTAATTTCTATGTTTCTATGTTTCTATGAGAGAAGGAATGGGTGTCATTTCGGGTTGAGATTCTTCTTCAGACTGATGTCAGGGGAGGGGGCGGGACAGAGATAGAGTGTAGTTGGAGACAGTAAGACTGGTGGGAGAACTGGGAAGGGTGAGGGGATGGAGAAAGAGAGAAAGCAAGGGCTATTTGAAGTTAGAGAAGTCAATGTTCATACCGCTGGAGTGTAAGCTGCCCAAACGAAATTTGTGGTGTTGGTCCTCCAATTTGCGCTGGGCCCTACTCTGACTTTTTCCCCTTTCTCCAACTCAGTCTGAAGAAGAGTCTCGACCTGAAACATCGCCTATTTGCTTTTCTCCAGAAATGCTGTCTGACCCGTTGAGTTACTCCAGCTTTTTGTGTCTATCTTCGATTTAAACCGGCTTCTGCAGTTCTTTCCTAAACAGGACACATCATTATTTGGATTGGCACTTCCGTTCAATACTATTATAGGTCTGAGATAGGTAGGCCAAAGATAATTCCTTTCTTTTGATTCATTCCCTTGTTGGTGCGCTAAAGGCACTAAAAAGTATCAGCATTTAGATAAATAATTTAATGTGTTTCTCTCACAGTTCCTGTGTGTTTCTTCTAGTTAGTTTTAGATTTAGTTCTTGGGGCAAAAGGAATCAAGGGATGTCGGGAACAATCTTCCTGGGCAACCCCTTAAAAAGCAGTATTTAGATAAATAATTTAATGTGTTTCTCTCACAGTTCCTGTGTGTTTCTTCTAGTTAGCTTTAGATTTAGCTCTTGGGGCTAAAGGAATCAAGGGATGTGGGGCAAAAGCAGGAACGGGGTACTGATTTTAGATGATCAGCCATGGTCATATTGAATGGCGGTGTTGGCTGGAAAGGCCAAATGGCCTACTCCTGCGCCTATTTTTCTATGCTTCTCTCTCTCAGCTGCCCCCTCTGTGAACACCTTCTCTGGGCAGATTAAGTAACATCAGCCTTCACCACACTTTCTCTGTTAATACCAACATTTCATTCATTTTCTCTATCATGGACAGTCTCTGTTTTCCATAGACTCCACCCCCCTTCACTGCAAATTAAAACATAACTGTCGAACATGACTGTTTTCTAAACCTTCTCAGTTCTGATGAAATATCATTGATTTGGAACATTAACTCTGCTTCTCTTTCCGCAGGTGCAGCCTGACCTGATTACTTTCAGCATTTTCTGTTTACACTTCAGACTTATGGCATCAGATGGTTAATGGACCAAAAGGCAAAGAGGGAGGATTTTTCTGCTTGGCACTGGTGCAGTATTACAGTCAGTGCTTCAGTCCCAGCTATTCACAATCCATTTCATTGATTTGTCCGAGGAGATTTCCAAGTTTACTGACAATACAAAACCAGGCAGAGTTGCGAGTTGTAAAGAGGCTGCCTATGGATAGAGACAAGCTAAGTGAGATGCAGCAACATGGCAAATGAAAATATAATGTGCAAAGGTGCAAATGAGATCACAGGGATTCACAAAATGCAAAACCAAGGGCATCACGGTGATGCAGTGGTAGAAACTACTGCCTTGCAGCACCAGAGACCCGGGTTCAATCCTGACTACGGGTGCTGTCTGTATGGAGTTTGTACGTTCTCCCCGTGACCTGAGTGGGTTTTCTTTGAGATCTTCGGTTTCCTCCCACACTCCAAAGACATACAGGTTTGTAGGTTAATTGGCTTGGTATAAATGTAAATTGTCCCTAATCCGTGTGTTGGATAGCGTTAATGTGCGGGGATCGCTGGTCAGTGTGGGCTCGGTGGGCCGAAGGGCCTGTTTCTGCGCTGTATCTCTAAACTAAACTAAGTATTTTTTAAACAGTGACAGTTTGGGAAAACATAAGGATCACGCTAGACATGTGGTTGGCAGAGAGGTGGGACAGGTTGTTCTAGTTGCTCATAAGCTGGAGGTGAAGCTGACCTTTGCTGCTGGCTGTGTGAAGTCTGCACATTTTCCTTGTTATTTTGTGGGTGTCCTCCCACATCCCAAAGGTAGGTTGCTGGATGTGTAGGAAAGAAATGCAGATGCTGGTTTAAATCGAAGGTAGACACAAAATGCTGGAGTAATTCAGGCAGCATCTCTGGAGAGAATGGGTGACGTTTCGGTTCGAGACCCTGCTTCAGACTGGTTGGTAGATGCTTTGGTTAAAATTAAAATTAAAAGTTAGAGAGTTAATTAAAGCTAACATAGCTGAATGGTAGGAAAATCAGGGGGAGGTAAATGGCATGCATGTAATAATATACTACAGGGAAATAAAAGAGGGAATAGGAATGCTCAGAGAAGCAGCACAGACTTGATGTGATTCATAACCTCCTGTAGCGTGAGAAAATATGAAAAAGTCACTGAAAGGTAACGAGTTAAACCAAATGATATGTTGACTTTTATTGCAACAGAATTTGAACAAAGGACTAAAGTGGTCTCATTGTGATTATATCACACCTTCGTGGGAGTGCCAAAAGAATATCATAAACATTTTATGTCACCTTATTTAAAGAAGACATTGTTGCCAGAGAAGCAAAGCAGCAAACATAGAAACATAGACATAGAAATTAGGTGCAGTAGAGTGCCATTCGGCCCTTCGAGCCTGCACCGTCATTCAATATGATCATGGCTGATCATCCAACTCAGTATCCCGTACCTGCCTTCTCTCCATACCCCCTGATCCCCTTAGCCACAAGGGCCACATCTAACTCCCTCTTAAATATAGCCAATGAACTGGCCTCAACTACCCTCTATGGCAGAGAGTTCCAGAGATTCACCACTCTCTGTGTGAAAAAAGTTCTTCTCATCTCGGTTTTAAAGGATTTCCCCCTTATCCTTAAGCTGTAACATCTTGTCCTGGACTTCCCCAACATCGGGAGCAATCTTCCTGCATCTAGCCTGTCCAACCCCTTAAGAATTTTGTAAGTTTCTATAAGATCCCCTCTCAATCTCCTAAATTCTAGAGAGTATAAACCAAGTCTATCCAGTCTTTCTTCATAAGACAGTCCTGACATCCCAGGAATCAGTCTGGTGAACCTGTCTCTGCACTCCCTCTATGGCAATAATGTCCTTCCAAAGATTCGCTAGACTGGTTCTAAGATACAGCTCTCCTCTACGAATAGAGATTGAGACGTTTAGGCCTGCGTTCTCTAAAGTTTGGAAGAATCTCATTGAAACTTACCAAATTACTTACAAGGAGGATGTTTCCCTTTGCAGGGAATTCTGAAGCTAGGGGTCACAGGCAGGATAAGGACTGGACCATTTCTGATTTAGCTGAGGAGAAATGTCTTCACTGTGGATAGCAAATGTTTGGGATTCCCTATCCAGGAAGCTGTGGAATGCTTAGTCATTGAGTTATTTGAAACTAGAGATCAATTTATACTGTCTTCAGAGAGTTGGGAAGAAGACTAAAAAGCAGGACCTCTGGGGTGGTTGTCTCTTGATTTCTTCCAGTACCACGTGCTAGTGAGGACAGGAACAGGGAGATAGTGGATCTGAATGTGTGGCTGAGGGGCTGGAGCAGGGAGCAAGGATTTAGATTCAGAGACCACTGGGATCTCTTCTGGGATAGGGGTGACCTGTACAAAAGGGACGGGCTACACCTTAACTGGAGGTAGACCAACATTCTGGCAGGCAGCTTTGCAAGGGCTACACGTGTGGGTTTAAACTAAATAGTGGGGGGGGTGGAGGGATTGACAAATTGGGAGTATTAAGATGGAGTTGAAGGGGAAGTGGCTAATGGAAAAATTACAAAAGATTCTCGAATTAATGGGAAGGAAAGCTTGAGAATGGGCAACAGAGTAAGGTCAGGGCCAATTGTGAGGGGGGAAGTGAATACGGAGGTCAAAGTACTGTATATGAATGCGCGAAGTATAAGGAATAAAGTGGACGAGCTTGACGCTCAGTTAGAAACTGGTAAGTATGATGTTTTGGGAATTACAGAGACATGGCTGCAAGAGGGCCAGGGCTGGGAACTGAATATTCAAGTGTATACCTCCTATCGAAAAGACAGACAGATGGGCAGAGGGGGTGGGGTCGTCTTGTTGGTGAGGAATGAAATTCAGTCCCTTGCAAGGGGTGACATTGAAAGAGGAGATGAGGAGTCAGTATGGATAGAACTAAGGAATTGTAAGGGTAAAAAGACTCTAATGGGACTAATCTACAGGCCCCCAAACAGTAGCCTGGACAGAGGGCGCAAGTTGAATCAGGAGTTAAAATTGGCATGTAGTAAAAGTAATGCTGTGGTTGTTATGGGAGATTTCAACATGCAGGTAGACTGGGAAAATCAGGTTGGTACTGGGCCCTAAGAAAGGGAGTTTGTAGAGTGCCTTTGTGGTGGATTTTTTGAACAGCTTGTATTGGAGCCCACCAGGGCGAAGGCAATTATGTAATTAGTGTTATGTAACATAAAACATTTTGTGGAGCAAGCATTTTTTCATGACCTGTTTCTCTTTGGCTGGGAGAAAATTAATGTAATTCCTGATGTTGAAAATGCCTGGAAATTCTTTTATGATGGGTTTATTGAAATTGTTAACAAGCACGCTCCTTTTAGGAAGTATAGAATAAGGGGCAAGGATAATGCATGGTTCACGTCAGAGTTATCCATTTCACTCCATGAGTGCAATGTGGCATGGTCTAAAGCCAGGAGTACTGGTCTT
This sequence comes from Leucoraja erinaceus, assembly GCF_028641065.1. Taxonomy (NCBI): domain Eukaryota; kingdom Metazoa; phylum Chordata; class Chondrichthyes; order Rajiformes; family Rajidae; genus Leucoraja; species Leucoraja erinaceus. The sequence continues at coordinate 865,932 of NC_073391.1, forward strand.
GGATCAGACTGGTTGCTCTTTAGGCAGCTGCAAAATGCAAGCACAGTTGCAATTAGAAAAGCCAAAGCTGATCATTTCCTTACTGAAACTTCAAATAACCTAAACAATCCGTTGAAATTCTGGAAAACCATTAAATCAATAGCTGGAAATAACAATGTTATTGAGCTACCTCCATGCATTGTCAAAGACTCTACCCACATTTATGAAAAGGCTGACATGCTTGGTTGTTTTAATGAGCATTTCATTGCCTCTGGTTCACTTTTCAACTCTCAATACACAGCTCAAGGCTCCTCTGCTTGCTCTGATAGTAGTTGTTTTTTTGAGGGACAAGCCTTTACTTTTGATGCTGTTACACTTTCAGAGGTGCATAAGGCCCTGAGATGTTTAGACACAAAAAAATCGGCAGGTCCAGACAACCTTGAGCCTTACTTCCTAAAGTTAGCCGCTGATTTTATTGCATTGCCTCTGACTTATCTTTTTAATCTATCCCTGGAGACAAACGAAATTCCCCTTATTTGGAAATCTGCCTTTGTTCTCCCACTGTTAAAAGGGGGGGACCCCACTGTGCTAAACAACTATAGGCCCATCTCCAAACTGTCTGTTTTAATTAAGGTGCTGGAATCCATTGTAAACCAACAACTGAAGGACTTTTTTAATCAACTAACAGTATTTTATCTGAATTTCAATCTGGTTTTAGGAAAAAATATAGTACGTCAACAGCTGCTTTAGAAACATAGAAACATAGAAATTAGGTGCAGGAGTAGGCCATTCGGCCCTTCGAGCCTGCACCGCCATTCAATATGATCATGGCTGATCATCCAACTCAGTATCCCGTACCTGCCTTCTCTCCATACCCTCTGATCCCCTTAGCCACAAGAGCCACATCTAACTCCCACTTAAATATAGCCAATGAACTGGCCTCAACTACCCTCTGTGGCAGAGAGTTCCAGAGATTCACCACTCTCTGTGTGAAAAATGTTCTTCTCATCTCGGTTTTAAAGGATTTCCCCCTTATCCTTAAGGGGGAAATTTAAAAGTAGTAAATGATTTTATTGAATTTTTAGACTAAGCAACACTGTGCAGCCCTTTTCCTTGACCTATCAAAGGCTTTCGATACTGTGGATCATGCCTTATTGTTACAAAGACTATGCAGCTTCGGTTTGTCTGATCAAGCTGTCTGTTGGTTTAAAAACTATCTATCAGGCAGATCCCAGTGTGTGCGAACAGAAGGTATTACTTCTAGCTCTCTTAATGTATCCAAGGGTGTGCCACAGGGATCGGTTTTAGGACCTTTATTATTTACTATTTATATTAATAGTCTAGATCATAAAGCTCCGAACGCAAATTTTCACTTTTATGCTGACGACACAGTGATATATTGCTCTGCATCTACCCCAAATCAGGCTCTCTGTCAGCTCCAAACTGCTTTTAACACTGTGCAACGTAACCTGTGTGATTTAAAACTTGTTTTAAATGCTGACGAGACAAAGCTCATGCTGTTCACTAAAGCTAAATCAAAGCCCCTGGACCTCCCTCCTATCACCACTTTGCAGGGCTCTGTGATTGAATCTGTGTCTCAATATAAATATCTGGGAATTATAATTGACGATTCTCTCCCTTTTAAACCTCATATCCAGCAACTTGTGAAAAAACTAAAGATAAAATTAGGTTTTTACTTTAGAAACAAATCTTGTTTTTCTTTTGAAGCCAAAAAAAGACTTGTTGCTGCAACGTTTATGTCTGTGTTGGACTATGGTGATGTTTTATATATGAATGCATCTTCAAAATGCCTACAGTCTTTGGACACGGTCTACCACGGAGCACTGAGATTTGTTACTAATTTTAAAACCCTCACGCACCACTGCTCTTTGTATGCTCAAGTTGGATGGTTTGCCCTGTCCACCCGCAGACTCCATCATTGGCATATCCTTATTTATAAGACTATCCTCGGTGTTCTTCCTTCATACCTGCAGAAGTATGTAATTCGAAAAAGCACAGGAACTTATCAGCTCCGCTCTGAGGACTTGTTCTTACTAACTGTACCTAAAGTCCGTACTGAACTGGGGAAAAGGGCATTTAGTTATGCTGCTCCCTTCGCATGGAACCAGCTGCAGAATGAACTGAAACTTAAGGAGCTGGTTTCTATAAACAGATTTAAATCCCTTCTTAATGATGTTGAAGCGGGCTCTTCTGTCTGTACATGCTTTGTTTGATGATGTTTTTGACTGTGACTCTATTTATATGTTCTCTGTTGTTTTTAAATTATTGTCTGTAACTGTGGAACTGTGCTGCTGCCAGTCTTGGCCAGAACTCTCTTGTAAAAGAGATTTTTGATCTCAATGAGTCTTCTCCTGGTTAAATAAAGGTTAAATAAATAAAAAATGTAACAAACCAGATTTGATAAATGACCTCGAGGTTAATGAGCCATTGGGAGGCAGTGACCATAACATGGTCAGGTTTAATCTACAATTGGAGAGGGAGAAGGGTAGATCGGAGGTGTCAGTGTTACAGTTGAATAAAGGGGACTATGGGGCCATGAGGGAGGAGCTGGCCAAAGTTGACTGGAAAGATACCCTAGCAGGGATGACAGTGGAACAAAAATGGCAGGTATTTCTAGGAATAATGCAGAAGGTGCAGGATCAGTTCATTCCTAGGAGGAAGAAAGATTCCAAGGGGAGAAAGGGATGACCATGGCTGACAAGGGACGTCAGGGACAGTATCAAAATTAAAGCGAAGAAGTACAATGTAGCAAAGATGAGCAGGAAGCAAGAGGATTGGGTAATGTTTAGAGAACAACAGAAGATAACCAAAAAGACAATATGGGAAGAAAAGATGAGGTACGAAGGTAAGCTAGCCAAGAATATAAAGCAGGATAGTAAAAGCTTCTTTAGGTATGTAAAGAGGTTAAAAAAAATAGTTAAGACTAAAGTTTGACCATTGAAGAAAGAAAAAGGTGAATTTATTATGGGGGACAAGGAAATGGCAGATGAGTTGAACAGGTACTTTGGATCTGTCTTCATGAAGGAGGACACAAACAATCTTCCTGATATAGTAGTGGCCAGAGGATCTGGGGTGACGGAGGAACTGAAGGAAATCCACATTAGGCATAAAATGGTTTTGGATAGACTGATGGGACTGAAGGCTGATAAATCCCCAGGGCCTGATGGTCTGCATCCCAGTGTACTTAAGGAAGTGGCTCTAGAAATCGTGGATGAATTGGTGATAATTTTCCAATGTTCTATAGACTCAGGATCAGTTCCTGGGGATTGGAGGTTCGCTAATGTTATCCCACTTTTTAAGAAAGGCGGGAGAGAGAAAACGAGGAATTGTAGACCAGTTAGCCTGACATCGGTGGTGGGGAAGATGCTGGAGTCAATTATAAAAGATGAGATAGCTGCACATTTGGATAGCAGTAACAGGATCAGTCTGAGTCAGCATGAATTTACGAAGGGGAAATCATGCTTGACTAATCTTCTGGAATTTTTTGAAGATGTGTTTTAATATTTTTGTTATTTTATACAATTTTTAACAAAACAGAACAAAACAATAAATAAATAAATAAACAAATAAATAAATAAATAAATACTGAAAAAGACAACAGGAAAAAAAAGGAAGGGGAAATAAATAAATAAATAAATAAAAATAATAATAATTAAACAAAGATGTAACTGGGAAAATGGACAAAGGAGAGCCAGTGGATGTAGTGTACCTGGACATTCAGAAAGCATTTGATAAGGTCCCACATAGGAGATTAGTGGGCACAATTAGGGCACATGATATTGGGGGTAGAGTGCTGACATGGATAGAGAAGTGGTTGGCAGACAGGAAACAAAGAGTAGGGATTAACGGGTCCATTTCAGAATGGCAGGCAGTGACTAGTGGGGTACTGCAAGGCTCGGTGTTGGGACCGCAGCTATTTACAATATACATCAATGATTTAGATGAAGGGATTCAAAGTAACATTAGCAAATTTGCAGATGACACAAAGCTGGGTACCAGTGTGAACTGTGAGGAGGATGCTATGAGAATGCAGGGTGACTTGGACAGGTTGGGGGAGTGGGCAGGTGCATGGCAGATGAAGTTTAATGCGGATAAATGTGAGGTTATCCACTTTGGTAGCAAAAACAGGAAGGCAGATTACTATCTAAATGGCGTCAAGTTGGGAAAAGGGGAAGTACAACGGGATCTGGGGATCCTTGTACATCAGTCTATGAAAGTAAGCATGCAGATACAGCAGGCAGTGAAGAAAATGAATGGCATGTTGGCCTTTACAACAAGAGGAATCGAATATAGGAACAAAGAGGTCCTTCTGCAGTTGTACAAAGCCCTAGTGAGACCACACCTGGAGTATTGTGTGCAGTTTTGGTCCCCTAATTTGAGGAAGGACATTCTTGCTATTGAGGGAATGCAGCGTAGGTTCACAAGGTTAATTCCCGGAATGGCGGGACTGTCATATGCTGAGAGAATGGAGCATCTGGGCTTATGCACTCTGCAGTTTAGAAGGATGAGAGGGGATCTCATTGAAGCATGTAAGATTGTTAAGGGCTTGGACACGCTAGAGGCAGGAAACTTGTTCCCGATGTTGGGGGAATCCAGAACCAAGGGCCACAGTTTAAGAATAAGGAGTAAGCCATTTAGAATGGAGACGAGGAAACACTTTTTCTCCCAGATAGTGGTGAGTCTGTGGAATTCTCTGCCTCAAATGGAGGCAGGTTCTCTGGATGCTTTCAACCAGACTGATTCCTGGGATGTCAGGACTGTCTTATGAAGAAAGACTGGATAGACTTGGTTTATACTCTCTAGAATTTAGAAGATTGAGAGGGGATCTTATAGAAACTTACAAAATTCTTAAGGGGTTGGACAGGCAAGATGCAGGAAGATTGTTCCCGATGTTGGGGAAGTCCAGGACAAGGGGTCACAGCTTAAGGATAAGGGGGAAATCCTTTAAAACCGAGATGAGAAGAACTTTTTTCACACAGAGAGTGGTGAATCTCTGGAACTCTCTGCCACAGAGAGTAGTCGAGGCCAGTTCATTGGCTATATTTAAGAGGGAGTTAGATGTGGCCCTTGTGGCCAAGGGGATCAGGGGGTATGGAGAGAAGGCAGGTACGGGATACTGAGTTGGATGATCAGCCATGATCATATTGAATGGCGGTGCAGGCTCGAAGGGCCGAATGGCCTACTCCTGCACCTAATTTCTATGTTTCTATGTTTCTAAGAGAGAGCTAGATAGGGCTCTTAACAATAGCGGAGTCAGGGGATATGGGGAGAAGGCAGGAATGGGGCAATGATTGTGGATGATCAGCCATGATCACATTGAATGGCGGTGCTGGCTCGAAGGGCCAAATGGCCTACTCCTGCACTTATTGTCTATTGTCTATAATTTCTGGATTTTAAGAGAAGTGATAGAGATGAGGTTAATACAGGAAAATGTCAATGAGGTAGAAACTTAAATGCTGTTAATGAGGTGAAGCATGCTTGAAGGGCCATATGGAGATATCCTGGTCCTAATTGTGTTCTTATGTTATTAAGTTATCTGTACTTGTTTTTCAATGAGGCAGTATAATATGATCTAGAATGTGCAGTGTGATGAAGCAGATTCAGATGTAAAGTTTAAAAGGGAATGGGAAAGATTTCCGGAAAAACAAAGTAATAATAATAATAATAATAATAATAATAATAATAATAATACATTTTATTTATGGGCGCCTTTCAAGAGTCTCAAGGACACCTTACAAAAATTTAGCAGGTAGAGGAAAAACATGTAAGGGGAATGAAATAAATAGTAGAGACATGACTAGTACACAAAGTAAGGACAGAATTCAATACAAAACACAGTATGAGACAATTAATGCACAGATGAAAAGGGAGGGGGACGTGGGGCTAAGGATAGGCAGAGGTGAAGAGATGGGTCTTGAGGCAGGACTGGAAGATGGTGAAGGACACGGAATTGCGGATCAGTTGGGGGAGGGAGTTCCAGAGCCTGGGAGCTGCCCTGGAGAAGGCTCTGTCCCCAAAGCTGCTGAGGTTGGACTTGTGGATGGAGAGGAGACCGGCTGATGTGGATCTGAGGGACCGTGAGGGTTGGTAGGGGGGGAGAGGAGGTCAGTGAGATATGGGGGGGCTAGATGGTGGAGGGCTTTGTAGGTGAGGATCAGGATTTTGTAGGTGATCCGGTGGGAGATGGGAAGCCAGTGAAGTTGTTTGAGGACTGGAGTGATGTGGTGCCAGGATTTGGTGTGGGTGATGTGTCGGGCGGCTGCGTTCTGGACCAGTTGGAGTCGGTTGATGTAGGTGGAGCTGATGCCAAGGAGAAGTGAGTTGCAATAGTCCAGTCGGGAGGAGATGAAGGCATGGATGAGTCTTTCAGCAGCGGGAGGTGTGAGAGAGTGTCTGAGTTTAGCGATGTTGCGGAGATGAAAGAAGGAGGTTTTAATTACATGGCGGATGTGAGGCTCAAGGGAGAGGGTGGAATCAAAGATCACGCCAAGGTTGCGGGCCTGGGGAGATGGGGAGACAGTGGTGCCGTCGATGGTGAGAGTGGGGTTATTGATTTTGCTGAGTGTGGCTTTGGAGCCTATGAGGAGGAATTCTGTCATCGCTGTTGAGTTTGAGGAAATTATGTTGCATGTAGGACAATGAGGAAAGATTGGAGGCACTGGAGGCTCTCGGTAGAAGCAGCATCAACATGATTGTCCTTCAGCATCCGCACCATTCCATGCCTCAGTACTTCATGACCCCATTTACCTGTTCAAATAACCATGAAATATTCAGACCTGCAACGGACTCCAACTCTACTTCATCATAGGGCAGATCCACGTCTTCAATAAATGATTCCTGGCCCACTTGGACCTTAAACTCGCCCGCCTCCAGGGCGCTCCTCCCACCGACACTCCTCCCACACGACCGCCTGTAGGCCCCGGGCCCCAACGCTGGCCCGCACCGCCTGCCTGAACACCACCAGGCCCAGCCCAGCTGCGCCATCTTGGCCATGAGGAGTAACACGAGCACTCACCCCCTCCCTGGCTGATCTCAGTCCGTGACCACCTAATACGCCGCTGCCACCGACCTCCACATGGATGCTGCTGCTGACCTTCACCCACCCACCGATGATGCCGATCCTCACCGCCTCACCGGCAACTCTGACTATCGCCATCAATAACCCATGCCTGCCTTCTCCACAGGGATATGAGGAGAAGGCAGGCACGGGTTATTGATTGGGGTCGATCAGCCATGATCACAATGAATGGTGGTGCTGGCTCGAAGGGCCGAATGGCCTCCTCCTGCACCTATTTGCTATGTTTCTATGTTTCTATGTAAAATGGGACCGCTGAACATCTCCGCCTCACCGGGACCGCCTCACCGGCCATCTGCTGACCGGAACCTCCGACGCTTCTCCCGCTGTCCCGGACTCCACTCACTCCCTGTGGACCTCCACCATCAACTCCACCGACCCTCGCCACTCCACCGCTCTCCAGCAGCCCGCAGCCATCGCTTTACCCGGGCCTGAAGTCTCCACGCTGCAGACTCTGACATCACGGGGTCTAACTGCGCTGGGTCCTAGTGCTAGTCCCCTAACACAGGGAACCTCAGTGGCTGTTCCACTGGGTCTTCCCCTTCCCTCTCAAACCATGTGACCCCAGCTCTTCCCCGCCCACACTACAGTCCTCATACCCTCCTCCTCCCTGACCACCCACCACCCCCCTACCAGACATCGCCTCAACCTCCGTCCCCTCACTTGCCTTCCTCCGGCCCCAACCCCCATCCTTGCCGTGTGTTCACCATCCCCCCTGACCTCCCCCTCTCGAATACCAAACAGTCTGTCCTCACCTTTGTTCCCCTCCGTCCCCACCTCAATGAGTTCCGTGTTCGCCACGATGTGGAGCTCTTCTATCGTCGCCTCCGCATCCAAGTATTTTTCCATGGGAAGGAGTCCTCGCCCCCAGTGATGACCCCTTCTCCCGTCTCCAACCGACCCCCTCCTATTGGACTCCCCCTCATGGACATCTACCAGCTTTAGACCTTTTTACTTTAAACTGCCGTCGCAACATCAACCGCCTCAACTTCTCCACTCCCCTGTCTCACACTAACCTCTCCCCCCCTGAACGTACAGCCCTCCACTCACTCTGCAACAACCCAGACTGGGTTATCAAATCTGCCGACAAGGGAGGTGCCGTGGAGGTCTGGCGCGCTGATCTGTACATGTCTGATGCCATGCGCCCTCTCGGACACCTCCTCCAACTTATCCTTGCACCATGACCCCACAGACGAGCACCAGGCCATGATCTGTAACACAATCACTGACTTCATCACTTCCGGCTCCCTGCCCCTCCAAGCCTCCAACCTCATCGTTCCCCAGCCCCGCACGGCCCAATTTTACCTTCTCCCCAAAATCCACAAACCTGACTGTCCCGGCAGACCCATTGTTTCTGCCTGTTCGTGCCCCACCAAACCTATTTCCACAAACCTCGACTCCATCCTATCCCCCCTGGTTAAATCCCTCCCTACCTCTGTTCAAGACACCTCTGGCACTCTCCGTCATATCTGTGCATTCCATTCTCTAGGCCCCTATTCCCTCATCTTCACCATGGATGTCCAGTCACTCCACACCTCCATCCCCCACCAGGAGGGTCTTAAAGCCCTCCGTTTCTTCCTCAACCACAGAACCAATCAAATCCCGTTTACAGATACTCTCCCCTGCCTAGCGGAGCTGGTCCTTACCCGTAACAACTTTTTGTTTGACTCCTCCCATTTACACCAAATACAAGGCACGCGCATGGGCCCCAGCTATGACTGCCTCTTTTTCGGGTACGTCAAACAATCTTTGTTCGAGGAGTTCCATGGCCCTATCCCCAAACTCTACCTCCGCTACATCAACGACTGCATTGGTGTTACCTCCTGCACCCACACACAACTCACTGACTTCATCCATTTCACCACTAACTTCCATCCGGCACTCAAATACACCTGGACCATTTCCGACATTTCCCTACCATTTCTAGACCTCACTATCTCCATCGCAGGTGATAGACTACTGACCAACACCCACTATAAACCCACTGACTCCCATGGCTATCTGGACTACACTTCTTCCCACCCTGCTTCCTGTAAGGACTCCATCCCCTACGCTCAATTCCTCCGTCTACAAAGCATCTGCTCCCAGGATGAGGTGTTCCAAACTAGGGCATCGGAGATGTCCTCATTCTTCAGGGAACGGGGGTTCCCCTCCCCTACTACAAACGAGGCTCTCACCAGGGTCTCTTCTACACCCAGTAACTCAGCTCTCACTCCCCATCCCCTCACTCATAACAAGGGCAGAGTCCCCCTTGTCCTCACCTTCCACCCTACCAGCCGTCACATACAACAAATAATCCTCCGACATTTTCGCCACCTCCAACGGGATCCCACCACTGGCCACAACTTTCTATCTCCTCCCCGTCTGCTTTCCGCAAAGACCGTACCCTCTGTAACTCCCTGGTCAATTCGTCCCTTCCCTCCCAAACCATCCCCCTCCCCTGGTACTTTCCCTTGCAACCGCAAGAAATGATACACTTGCCGCTTTACCTCCCCCCTTGACTCCATTCAAGGACCCAAGCAGTCTTTCCAGGTGCGGCAGAGGTTCACCTGCACCTCCTCCAACCTCATCTATTGCATCTGCTGCTCTAGGTGTCAGCTGCTCTACATCGGTGAGACCAAGCGTAGGCTTGGCGATCGCTTCGCCCAACACCTCCGCTCAGTTCGCAATAACCAACCTGATCTCCAGGTGGCTCAGCGCTTCAACTCCCCCTCCCATTCTGAATCCGACCTTTCTGTCCTGGGCTTCCTCCATGGCCAGAGTGAGGCCCACAGTAAATTGGAGGAGCAGCACCTCATATTTCGCTTGGGCAGTTTGCACCCCAGCGGGATGAACATTGACTTCTCCAATTTCAGGTAGTCCCTGCTTTCTCCTCCCCTTCCCAGCCCTCCATCAGCCCACTGCCTCCACCTCTTCCTTTCTTCTTCCTACCCCCACCGTCACATCAGTCTGAAGAATGATCTTGACCTGAAACATTGCCTATTTCCTTCGCTCCATAGGTGCTGCCTAACCCGCTGAGTTTCTCCAGCATTTTTGTCTACCCATGAAATATTCTAAGATACTGCGTAAAGATGTGCACCAATTCAATGTTAAGCAACTCCACAAATATAAGATCAATGTCTCATTGGGAGGCATATCAATTAACTACTAGTTCACTTAGTTGTAAAAATCTAGGATACTCATTAAATGCTTAGTTTAGTTTCGTTTGGAGATACAGCGCGGAAACAGGCCCTTCAGCCCACCGAGTCCGCAACGACCAGCGATCCCTGCAACACTCCTACACACACTAGTGACAATTTACATTTATACCAAAACAATGAACCTACAAACATGTACGTCTTTGGAGTGTGGGAGGAAACGGAAGATCTTGCAGAAAGCCCACGCAGGTCACGGGGAGAACATACAAACTCCATACAGTCAGCACCCCGAACCCGGGTCTCTGCCAAATGCGTCACTGTGCCGCACGGTAGGCTCATTCAAATGGTGACGATGATATATAAATGCATTTACTTTGTATATGAACAGTTTCTTTGCCATTTAGCTATTACTTTAAGTGATTAAAACTGGAGGAAATGTTGCCATTGATTTTAGTAATTTTACCTTAGCTGGAATCTGAATGATGAGAGAAAATGGAATTATAGACAAATATTTTGGTTGATACAATTAACTAGAATGGAAGATAATCCATTGTTGCGGCACGGTGGGCAGTTGCATGGGCACGCTGGGCAGTTGCATGGGCACGCTGGGCAGTTGCCCGGGGTCCCACCAGCATAGGGGCCCCATGCTAATCTATGAAAACGGAGAAGAACATCGCAAGTGCATGATGGTGTATTTGATTCGGCATAAAGAAACTGGAAGTGTAGGAGTCCCAGTTCACTGCTTTGCCCGGGGGCCCTATAATGCTGGCAAGATGGCCCTGAGTAGAGCTACTGCCTAACAGCTCAGAGACCCGGTTTCGATCCTGACTGCGGGTGCTGTCTATATGGAGTTTGTACGTTCTCCCCACGACTGCGTGGGTTTTCTTTGGGTGCTCCGGTTTCCTCCCACACTCCAAAGACATGCAGGTTTATAGGTTACGAAATGTGTCGGAAGGAACGCAGCAAAGAAAGGGCAGAGGAAGTGGAGCAGGGGGATTGAGGGGGAGAGTCTGTCGGGGGGCAGGGGGGAGGGTGGGTAGAGGCCCCACCATCAAATCTATTAAATAACAGGTTTAGCTGATTGGCCCAGTCCTGATTGCTTTCCCTCCCCAGGCCACTGGTCATCTTGTAGCCTGTACTGTTCTTCATCCCGTCCACACATCCCTCATGTTGTTCTGCTGAGGTTTCCGCTCCAGCTTCCTCCTGTAGTCGACCTTGCCCTGTCTCAGTCTGGCCTTCAGGTCTTTCTGCACCCGTTTCACCTCTTCCCTGTCACCGTTCCTGAAGCTTCTCTTCTTCTGGTTGAGAAGGGCCTTTATGTCACTGGTGACACAGGGCTTGTTGTTGGGGAAACAGTGTACAGTCTCCTCAGGGACAATGTTATCCACACAGAACTTTATGTAGCTGGTAACACAGTCCGTAAGTCCATCAATGTCCTCTCCACAGGGACTACAGAGTGCGTCCCAATCTGGCTATTTTTTCGGCGACTGCCGTCGTCATGTTAGTGTCGCCAAAAGATTTTGATCATTTCAAAATCCTGCATGACAAAAAAATTGTTGCGACGCTTGAAAAAACACCGCATGTCATACGTCATCACGCCACGTCACGCTGCAAATTTCTCCGTGACCTGATACGTTCGTCAATGATGATGATAGTCGTCGACAAAATCGCCAAGTGGGACAGGCCCTTAGGTTTAAGCTAAGAGGGGAAAGATTTAATAGGAACCTGAAGGCCAACAATGTTACACAGAAGATGGTAGGTATATGTAACGGGCTGCTGGAGAAAGTTGTTTGATGCAGGTACAAGTACAACATTTAAAGCACATAAGAGGGATGTGAACCAAATGAAGGCAAATGGGACTAGCTTAGATGGGGCATATTGGTCAACATGGACAAATTGGGCTGAAGGGCCTGCATGCTGGATGACTATATGACTCTCTCACTCCAAAACATATTATCAGTATCAGTATTTCTTTAATATCATTTCACTGAGTACTCGCATTCACAGAGGAAACGAAAAAACGGTGCTCAATCGGTTTCCATTCAGTGTAAAAATAAAAACAGAAAGGATAATACATAGAACTTTAAAAACAAATTAAAATTACCATTTTTAAAAAGAAAAGTAGGCCTAAAAATTAACAATATAATAAAAACAGTCATTCTGATCGACAGTGGCTTTACAGTGGCTTCACTTTGACAGGTGCCTAACGGTCAAAGTATGGGCGCGGTTGGATGTGTTGGTGAGCGATATTTTGGGAGGGGACAAAGTCCGTTAATCAGTCTTATTGCCTGTGGGAAGAAGCTGAGGAGTATCCTGCTGGTTTTGCAGCTGATGCTCCTGTACCTCTTCCCAGATGGCAGAATGGAGAAGATGTGATGTGATGGGTGGTAGGGGTCCTTGATGATGGAGATGGCTCTACTGATGCTCTGTTTCTTGTAGATCTCCAGCAGGAAAGGGAGTGGGGCACTGATAATCCTGCTGGCGGTCTTCACTATCCTGTTTAGTTGATATTGTTCGTAAGCCTTGCAGCTCCCAAACCAGGAAGTGATGCCGTAGGTCATTATGCTTTCAATTGTGCCCTTGTAGAAGGTTCTTAGATGAGCAGTGGGGAGACCTGCTTTCCTTAGTCTCCGGAGAGGGTGGAGATGCTGCTGGGCTCTTTTGACCACTGCTGTGGTGTTGGTCATAGAGGTCAGGTCATCCGCCAGGTGGAGTCCTAGGAACTTCACACTGCTGACCCTCTCCACAGCAGCTCCATCAATATACAGCAGTGTATGGTGTTGTTTTCCCACCCTCCTGAAGTCGATCACCATCTCCTTCGTTTTTTCCACATTAAGAGTGAGGTTGTGGGATCCCCAGGGTAAATTAATTGGATATTCCCAAGACAGCCGTTGCTTCCCAATGCAATAATGGATGGAAAACTCGGTCAGCTAAGTCATAGGGTCATAGAATCATAGACCGATACAGTGTGGAAACAGGCCCTTCAGCCCAACTGCTGCGACACTTGTTCAGCTCCGCCTTTAACACTGTCATCCCCGCCAGCTTGATCACCAAACTCAGCGGACTTGGCATCACCACGTTCCTCTGCAATTGGACACTGGATTTCCTCACCAACAGACCCCAGTCTGTTAGGGTCAACAACCTCACCTCCTCCAATCTAACACTGAACTGTGTTGGGCTGTGTGCTCAGCCCTCTCCTCTACTCCCTCTTCACCCATGACTGCGTCCCTAAGTATGGCTCCAACGCCATCATAAAATTTGCCGATGACACCACGGTGGTAGGACTGATCAGTGACAACGACGAATCAGCCTATAGGGAGGAGGTCCAGCACCTGACAACCTGGTGTACCAATAATAACCTCGTCCTCAACTCTAAGAAGACGAAAGAAATAATTGTTGACTTCAGGAAGAACAGAGGGGGCAGACATACCCCCATCCACATAAACGGGACTGAGGTGGAGCGCGTCTCCAACTACAAATTCCTCGGGGTACACATCTCGGAGGATCTGTCCTGGTCCCTCAATACCACCAAATTGATCAAAAAGGCGCAGCAGCGCCATTAATTCCTGAGGAGGCTCAAGAAAGCCCACCTGTCCCCCCAGATCCTGACCAACTTTTACCGCTGTACCATCGAAAGCATCCTGACCACCTGCTTCACGGTATGGTACAGCAGTTGCACCGCAGCGGACAGGAAGGCACTGCAACGGGTGGTGAAAACCGCTCAGTACATCATCGGTGCCCCGCTCCCTGCCATGGATGCCCTCCACTGAAAACGGTGTCTGAGACGGGCCGGGAAGATCACCAAGGACCCCTCTCACACCAACCATGGACTGTTTGCCCTCCTCCCATCAGGGAGGTGGTACAGGAGCCTCAGGTCTCGCACAAGCAGGCTGAGGAACAGCTTTTTCAACAACACCATTACACTGCTGAACTCGGAGTCCCAACGCTAGACTCTCCCACTTGTATACAGTTATCTGCCTATGTATCACTTTTAATTCATCCACAATCCACACATTGTTTCCCAGTATTTTTTTTACTTTTATTGTATGCCAACTTTGTATTTTTCATTTTTACTTCTACTATCTTGCACTATGACTATGACCAGACACTAAACTGCATTTCGTTGTACCTATACTTGTATTTGTGCAATGACAATAAAGTTGAATTGAATTGAACTTGCCTGCACCAGCCACATGACCCAGCTACAATAGTCGCACGCCAGCATTTGATCAATATCCCTCCAAACCTGTCCTGTCCATGTACCTGTCTAACTGTTTCTTAAATGTTGGGATAGTCCCAGCCTCTACTACCTCCTCTGGCAGCTTGTTCCAATCACCCACCATCCTTTGTGTGAAAAAATGACCCCTCAGATTCCTATTAAATCTTTTCCCCTTCACCTTGAGCCTATGTCCTCTGGTCCTCGATTCACCTACTCTGTGCAAGGGAATGTGCACCAACCCAATCTATTCCTCTCATGATCTTATACACCTCTATAAGGTCACCCCTCATCCTCCTGCGTTCCAAGGAGTAGAGTTCCAGCCTACTGATCCTCTGCCTGTAGCTCAGACCCTCTAGTCCTGGCAACATCCTCGTAAATCTTCTCTATACACTTTCCAGTTTGATAACATCTTTCCTATAACATGGTGAACTGAACACAATATAGTAAATGTGGCCTTACCATTGTCTTATACAACTGCAACATGACCTCCCAACTTCTATACTCAATATACTGGCTGATGAAGGCCAATGTGCCCAACAGCTTTTTGGCCACCTGCGACCACTTTCAGGGAACCATGCACCTGTACTCCTAGATCCCTTTGCTCTACAACACTCCCCAGAGCCCTGCCATTCGCTGTGAGGGTCCTGCCCATGTTAGACGTCCCAAAATGCCACGCCTCACATTTTTCTGCATTAAATTCCATCTACCATTCCTGGCCAATCGATCCAGATCCTGCTGCATTTTTCACAACCATCTTCGCTATCTGCAAAATCACCCCTTTTTGTATCATCAGCAAACTTGCTAATCTTGCCATGTATCTCATATGTTCTCATCCAACCTTTGATGTAGATGGCAAACAGTAACAGGCCCAGCACCGAACCCTGAGGCACACTACTAGTCACAGGCCTCCAGCCTGAGAAGCCACCTTCTACCATCACCCTCTGCTTCCTTCCATGAAGTCAAGTTTCTATTCATTCAGTTTCTCTCCTTTGAACCCATGAGATCTAACCTTCCAGAGCAGCCTACCATGAGGAACGTTGTTGAATGCCTTATTGAAGTCCCACAACATCTACAGCTCTGCCCTCATCAATCTTTTTGGTTACGTCTTCAAAAAACTCAATCAGATTTGTGAGACACGTCCTCCCACGTACAAAACTATGCTGACTATCCCTAATCAGCCCATGTCCATGTCAATGCCTGTATATCTTACCCCTCAGAATACCCTTTAGTAACTTTCCAACTACAGATGTTAAACTCACCGGCCTATAGTTCCCACCATTTCCCCTGCAGCCCTTGAATAGAGGCACAACATTTGCCACCCTCCAGTCTTCCAGCACCTCTCCTGTATTAAAAGATGACTCGTAAATTTCAACCAGGGCTCCCGCAATTTCCTCTCTGGTTTCCCACAATGTCCTCAGATATATCTGATCAGGCCCTGGAGATTTTTCTACCATCATACATGATAGTACCTTCAGCACCTCTTGGACCGTAACACCAACTGCTCTCAAGACACCAACATTGTCTGCCCCAAATTCCTCCGTCTTACTGTCTTTCTCCTCGGTGAATACAGAGGAGAGGTACTCATTGAGTATACTGCACAGAAACAGGCTCTTCAGCTGTACCATCTTAACTAAGAAGAAGCAAAGAACGGATGCTGGTTAATACACAAAAGGACACAATCAGCAGGTCAGGCAGCATCTGTGGAGAACATGGATAGGTGACGTTTCACAGAGTGCTGGAGTAACTCAGCGGGTCAGGCAGCATCTGTGGAGAACATGGATAGGTGACGTTTCACAGAGTGTTGGAGTAACTCAGCGGGTCAGGCAGCATCTGTGGAGAACATGGTTAGGTAACGTTTCACAGAGTGCTGGAGTGACTCAGCGGGTCAGGCAGCATCTGTGGAGAACATGGATAGGTGACGTTTTGGATCTAGACACTTCGTCTTACCTTCCATTCTAATTCTAGTTACCAGCAATATGTCCATAGCCAATGATGTTGTGGTGATCTAAGCTTATCCAGAGGCTTCTTAAATGTTGTGAGAGTACCTGCTTTCACCACCTTCTCGATCTCTCGCATACTAGTCATCCTTTTGGCCATGCTTCCTTCCTCTCCATCTCCAGATATTATTCCCCACTTCCACAGACTCTGTGCTTCAATCCTGTGCTGTGGCTGAAGATGCCGACATTGGAGAACCGAATTGAGATGGTATCAGAATTGGATAACATCACTGATTCTCAATTAAATATTTCACAGTTCTTGAGCTGTGTGCAGAGATCATCTGATTGGGGTTTTGAAAGCATTTTATTCGATCTGCAGTGTATTCCTGAAGTTAATGGAGGAAATGTATATTTCGCAAAACATGTTAAGGGACAGGGAAACAACTGTTTATAACAGAAATATGAATTGAGTTGAATGTTTGGTCCATTGAACCTTGTTAGTTGCTCTTGCACATTGAAGCGTTTATTATTCAGGTAATTTTGTGGTCGGGCTTCTTCCTCTGGTTACTGGTCCTGCCTGTTTGCAGTCTATGCACAAACACAAAGCAATGGCGTGCTGTGGGTAGCTAGCTAGCTGCAGTCACATTGAGACTTTGGTCAGGCTGAATTGTGAGTTTCTGTTTCACAATGCTGAAAGTGTGCTTGAATAAAACCCTCTGTATCACCTTCCACAGCGCTGGATCACAGCAGTTTTGAAATGCTGCATCCAACCAAGAGCCAAGAGTGTTCTATTGTCATGGGTCCCAGATAGAACAATGAAATTCTTACTTGCAGCAGCACAACAGAATACTGTATGTAAACCACACATGCAGTGCAAATTCTTTATCACCAATACCTATCGAGACCAAGAGATTGACTTGGAAGCAATGTGTGATCAATGGTGAGATGGTCATGAACATGTGAACAGAAACTTTGAACAAAGTTTTGGAAGACTGGAATTTATATTTACCATTGTTTTACCATCTGACTCAAACATGTTCAGGTTTCTGTTGCAGTGGCAAATGCAGGCAAAGTATGAAAAATAAAAATAAAAGGCAATTTGGAACAGAGGTTTTCATAAGTGACAGGAGAAGAATTAGGCCATTCGGCCCATCAAGTTTACTCCGCTGTTCTATCGCTCTCTCTCAACCATTCTCCTGCCTTGTCCCCATAACACCTGACACCCGTATTAATCAAAAATCTCTGCCTTAAAAATATTCACTGACTTGGCCTCCACGGCCGTCTGTGACAAATAAATTCACAGATTTTACTTCGGAGTCACGTGAGTGACTACGTGAAGAAGCCCGCCACGACGCATACGTGTCATATCGCTTTCACGCTTGCGAAACGACAGGCGGGGTGGAGCGTTCCCCCACAGCGGTAAGTTTGAAACCGCGACCTGCAGGTAAGTGATTTACTCTGCGGTAGTTTTTTGTTCCCCGTGCTGTTTTACACAGGGGGAAGCTGGACAAAATAGTGTCCACAAGTGCTGCGAGTGAAGCTGGCTGGGGAGGCCCGCAAAGTTGCGGGAGCCAGCAGCAGCTGAAGGCACAAGCCCCGTAAGGGATCAGCTGTGCCGATTTCTGATCCCGCGCCAGCCAGAACACCACGGTCGGGCGGGAGACTATTCAGAATGGGGCCGTCGACTTTTGACAAGTCGATAACGGCAGGAGGCGGGGTGGAACGACGTTCCCCCGTAGCGACAATTTAAACCAGGACCTGCAGGTTTTCCCATGCTGATTACGGATCACCGATAGTGGGATCAGCTGTGCCTGATGTCGCCTCCGCACCGGCCAGATCCACGCGGCCGGGCGGTAAGGCTAGACGCAAAAACAAACAAGGTCGTGGACTCAGAGGAGTCCGACTGAACAACCGCGGGCGGCCAGCGACCGTGAGCGCTGGAGCCGGATGAAGCGGTGTGTGGAGCATTTGCTCCAACGTGACAGACTCCGGGAGATGGAGTCGGGTCACTGTGGGCCCTAAGATAAACCCACAGCAGTACCTCTTGAAGGGCTGCACAGTGCTTCTACCTCATCAGAGGGGAGCACTGCGGGTCAGTTCTGGGCTGACCTGGAAGAGGGGTCCGCAGAAGGAAAGACAAGTGTGCAAGGGGTGCAGGAACGAGGGAACCTACTGGATTAATAAAAGGGACTCCAACAAAAACCCACTACAGCCAAAGACAGCACCCCTACGCACCCACCAGCAGAACTGGTGAAAGCTTGAAGGCCCGGTACTCAAAACATGAGCCTTATTTAGGCCATGGCCCAGGCCGGCCTTCTTGGAAGATGCGCGGACCTCCAACGCCAACCAAACCGACAATCCAGACACCAGCGCAACAACAGCAGCGAAGAACCTACAAAAATAAGTAAACCTGCCACTGGTAACTATGGAGGTAGGTTGGTCTGGTTCCCTACAAAATACAGGGAGCATGGAGGTTGGGGGGAGATTACACTCTTTTCTGAATGCATGGAGCATGTTAACAACGATACTTACATCTTAAGCAGTATCCAGGGATATACAATAGAGTTTATACACAAGTACAGCACTCCAGTTCAACATATACCGAACCGAATGTTCGTGCTCTCTGATAAAGAAAAATCAAAAGCGCAAGCTGAACTGGAGCGGCTTTATGTAAAAGGTGTAATTGAGAAAACTCAACACGAACCATTAGAATTCGTGTCCAATATATTTACCAAAAACAAAAAAGATGGTGGTTGTCGCATCATCATAGATCTGACAAAAATTGAATACATTTGTACAATATATTCACTTCAAAATGGAAACCTTTGTTACTGCTAAACAATTAATTTCCAAAGGTTACTTAATGGCCAGCATCGATTTAAAAGATGCGTAAATAAACAATTTCTTTTTTATGAGTCTTTCTAGGCCATGGCCCAGGCCGGCCTTCTTGGAAGATGCGGGGACCTCCAACGCCAACCAAACCGAAATTCCAGACACCAGCGCAACAACAGCAGCGAAGAACCTACAAAAAGAAGTAAACCTGCCACTGGTAACTATGGAGGTAGGTGTAAATGAGAAAACTCAACACGAACCATTAGAATTTGTGTCCAATATATTTATCAAAAACAAAAACAAAAAAGATGGTGGTTGTCGCATCACCATAGATCTGACAAAATGGAAACCTTTGTTACTGCTAAACAATTAATTTCCAAAGGTTACAACATGGCCAGCATCGATTTAAAAGATGCTTACTATTCAGTGCCTATACGAGGGAACCACAGATGTTACTTAAAATTCAACTGGATGGGCAACTCTGGCAGTATAAAGCACTGCCAAATGGGTCATCAGCCCCAGGCTGTTCACAAAAATTTTGAAACCAGCCCTAGCGTTTCTACGGAAACGTAAACACATGGTCATGGCATATTTAGATGACATACTCATTGTGGGCAAAACTTTGGAATTGGCCAAACAAACTGTAACAGCCACAAAACAGTTATTTGAAAAACTGGGATTTATTATCCATCCAGTTAAATCTAAACTAACACCTTCTACTACTATGGACTATTTGGGGTTCACCATTGACTCAGTTCACATGTCGGCGACTCTGCCTAAGGGAAAGGCTAGAGATTTAATAGAGGCTTGCAAAACCTCATTGACATCGGCAAACCATCCATCAGATTGGTAGCAAAAGCAAAAGTAATTGGCAAAATGGTGGCTGCCTTTCCAGCCGCACAATTTAGACCTCTACATTACCAAAAACTTACAGAGAGCAAAAATACAAGCACTAAATTAATGCAGGTCACTTTGACAGACCTATGAAACTGCCAATCAAGCTAAAATGGAATAAAATGGTGGATAGATAACATCTGGCTTTGTTCCAATCCAATCATTGTCAGTAACCTTTCCATGGTACTACAAACTGATGCCAGTGCACTTGGGTGGGGAGCCACCAATACCATCACCAGCTGTGGAGGTAGATGGACTGCTCAGGAGGCATCATTATTACTCACACTGGGCATAAACTACCTTGAAATGTTGGGTGCATTACACGGCCTAAAGTCATATTGTACTGGATCATAACACCAGCATGTTAGACTACAGATAGACAATACCACCGTGGTAGCATACATTAACCACATGGGTGGAAACAAATCGACATCATGTGACAATCTGGCTAATACAATTTGGCTATGGTGTATCCAGAGAGATATTTGGATATCAGCCACTTACCTACCAGGAAGACTAAATTTAGTGGCAGACACCAGGTCACCCAAATTTAATGAAAACACCGAATGGATGTTGAATAAAAAAGTATTTGCTGAATTTACAGCAAAATATGGAACACGACATATATAGATCTATTCGTTTCCAGACTTAACCACCAGTTATCAAATTATGTTTCATGGGAACCAGACCCTGGGGCAACGGCGACAGATGCATTTTCGCTGCATTGGGGGAAATTGTTTATTTACGCATTCCCTCCTTTCTGCCTCATCAGTCGGGTATTAAAGAAAATACAACAAGACTCTGCGTGTGGTATTTTGGTAGTACCCGATTGGCCTACGCAACCATAGTTCCCAGTGGTATTAAACATGGTATTAGAACCATGTATCACCATCCCACATGTATTTCTACATCCTGTAACAAGGGATAGCCACCCATGCCATAAACATAAATTTTATCCAAACATCTCTCCCAGATGCGATAAATGTTTGTTTCAAAACGCTAATATAACACACTCATTTGTAGGATGTACAAGTTGAATAAATTTTGGAGTGAATATTTGATATATTCACAAAGATTTTATAGAATAGAACCCAAAACGGAATGGATTCTATTTTAGGAGGAACGATCAAAATGTTTTTTTAAATTATGGGTTAATAATGGAAAGAACATTGATACTTAAATTTTGGAAAAATACAACCACACCAACTGTTAAAATGTGGATTAGGAATATGATGGACATAGCACGCCTTGAAGAAATTAGACTCGACTAATAGATAAATATATTCTTAAGGAAGTTGGTCTCCTTTCATCGACTTTTTGGAATCATGTTGTGCAGCGGTACGTAAGGATGCTGATTTCAGTTCATGACGCGGATAGATCTACATCTCCGAATACAGATTTGAAAAATTCTCTTTTAAGGGGCCTTCTCTTCTATTTCTACTTTCCACTTTCTCTCTTCCTTTTTTATTTTTAATACACACACTTCACGTTTTTCTACTCTCTACCATCTATTTTTCCACTTTTTCCCCTTTCTATTGTTTTCTTTTTCTTGTCCTGCTTACTTCCTTCTTATAACATAAAACTAGAGGTTGTACATAGAATGGATTACGGTATTACATAGTTGGCACCTAAAATTAGGTGCCACTGTACTGTTTTGTGCTGTATTAACTTCTAATAAAATAAACAAAAAAAAAAAACAAAAAAAAAAAAAAAAAACATTTGAACTTATTAATTTGTAGAGTTTAAAAACACCTCTACTACAACTGGGACTGACGGACTGAACAGTGAACATGATCTCGGCGGCCCAAAGACAGTCAACCAAAAATCAGTATCTGGTCTATATCAGGAAGTGGGAGATGTACTGCTATAAAAACACCATCACCTACAGAGACATGAACATCCCGTCTGTTCTGGAATATCTGGCAGGCCTCCACTATGATGAGGGGCTCAGTTACTGTGCCATCAACTGTGCCAGAAGTGCCCTATCGACTTACCTATGGCAGGGGACAGAGCGTTCAGTCCAGGACAAGGGGTCCAGGACAAGGGGTCACAGCTTGAGGATAAGGGGGAAATCCTTTAAAACCGAGATGAGAAGAACCTTTTTCACACAGAGAGTGGTGAATCTCTGGAACTCTCTGCCGCAGAGGGTAGTCGAGGCCAGTTCATTGGCTATATTTAAGAGGGAGTTAGATGTGGCCCTTGTGGCTAAGGGGATCAGAGGGTATCGAGAGAAGGCAGGTACGGGATACTGAGTTGGACGATCAGCCATGATCATATTGAATGGTGGTGCAGGCTCGAAGGGCCGAATGGCCTACTCCTGAACTAATTTCTATGTTTCTATGTTTCTATGTTACACTGTTGGGACTCACCCACTGGTAACAAAACTTATGAGGGGAATTTTTAATACTAATCCCCCAAGAACCAGGTACTCCCAAATATGGGATGTAAGTATTGTCCTGAAGATGCTCAGGAATTGGTATCCAGCAACAGCTCTGTCCCTACACAGACTGACATTAAAAACAGTCATGCTAATGTCATTGGTCACGGCACAGAGGGTACAGTCACTGCATAAACTAAGACTGGACAACATGACTTCCTCAACAGAAAATATTACGTTTCATATCTATGAGTTAGTAAAGCAGAACAGACAGGGATCAGCAGGCCTCAATATACAATTTAGGTCATACCCAACAGATGACCGTCTGTGTATAGTAAGACATCTGTCGTTATACATGGAGTAAACAAAAATCCGATGAGGCAATGAGAAGGCACTTTTTGGTCAGCCACAAGCAACCACACAAAAGAGTGATGGTCCAGACCATCTCAAGATGGCTGAAACAGGTGCTAACACAGGCTGGGGTGGATACTAATATTTTAAAATCTCATTCCACCAGGGCTGCAGCTACATCGGCAGCGATACAGTTGGATGTACCAATGGACCAAATCCTCAAGGCAGCAGGATGGTCTGGGGGAAAAAACATTCCAATTATTTTACAACAAACCAGTAATGAAACCTGGAACATTTGCAGAAACAATTTTAAGTTCTGTAAATTAATTTAAACCCATAAAAAGGGGTTATAATTTTGTGTTAATAAATTTTATGATTTCAATGTCGAATTCATGTCCAAATTATGTTAACATAATTCCTCCTACAGTCATCAAGGCAGACGTGATGCATGGACTCGTTTCCACGGCATGAAATCACAGAGCTTTAAAATCTTCACGCAGTCACTCACGTGACTCCGAAGTAAAATAGTAAGATTAAACGAGAACTTACCAGTTTGAAGTTTGATCTGTATTTTATGAGGAGTTACGATGAGGGATTACGTGCCCTCCGCTCCCACCCTTGATCATATACTTAACTGGTATCTCTTCTCTAATCTTACTATGTTTAGTCATTACAGTTATCTGTGATTTCACACCGCTGCTTTGAAGAATGACACGCATGCGTCGTGGCGGGTTTCTTCACGTAATCCCTCATCGTAACTCCTCATAAAATACAGATTAAACTTCAAACTGGTAAGTTCTCGTTTAATCTTACTATTCACCACCCTCTGACTAAAGAAATTCCTCCTCATCTCCTTCCTTAGGGTTTTCTAAAGTTGACAATGTTTCTGGTAAACTGCAGACCCTGAGCAACCTTTATTGATCTCAGTAGTGCTTCAGACAATATTTGTGTAAAGTAATTGAAACCTAATATAAAATCAATGCAGTCTTGGCCTCATTTTCAATACCCATGAATGAAGTTCAATCTTGAGGCAATTTCCCATTAAGTAAGCACATTGGTTTTGATCAGAGACTAAATTCAGTGCAGCGGTAGAGTTGCTGTCTTACAGCGCCAGAGACCCGGGTTTGATCCTGACTACAGGTGCTGTCTGTACAGAGTTGGTACGTTCTCCCCATGACCATGTGGGTTTTCTCCAGGTACTCTGGTTTCCTCTCACATTCCAAAATACGTGCAGGTTTGTAGGTTAATTGGCTTCTGTAAAATTGCCCTTAGCGAAAGTGTGATAACATAGAACTGGTGTGTGAATAATCGATGGTTGGCATGACTCACTAGGTTGAAGGGCCTGTTTCAATGTGGTAATTCTAAACTGCCTAATGCTCATCTGATGCCAGATTGGTCTTAAACGGAGCATAACTGAAGCCTGCCTCTTCAGGAGGTATTGTACAGAACAAGAGGCAAGAGGGCGACACAGTGGCACAGCAGTAGAGTTGCTGCCTTAGTGCCAGGGACCCAAGTTCAATCCGAGTTGTGTTTAATTACCACAAACTTCATAAGTTCTAGGAGCAGAATTAGGCCCAACAAGTCTATTTTGTCTGATCTATCTTTCCCTCTCTACCCCATTCTCTCTGTAACCCCTGACACCTGTACTAATCAAGAATCAGTCAATCTCCATTTTAAAAATATCCATTGACTATGGCAATGAATTTCACAGATTCACCAGGCTCTGACTAAAGAAATCCCTTCTCATTGTATTGTATTGTATTGTATTGTATTGTGTTCCTTTATTGTAATTCAGACGTTTCAATCTGAACGAAATTTCGTTTTGCCTTGCTGTCATAACATAGAATAAAATAATAAAACACACAATAAACACAGATTTAACACCCACCACAATGAGTCTACCATGCACCTCCTCACGGTGAGGGAAGGCAAAAGTCTTTCTAATGGTATGTCATTCCATTTTGAGGCTGTAGCCTCTGCTCCTACACTCTCCCACTAGTGGAAACATCCTCTCCACATTCACTCTATCCAGGCCTTTCACTATTCAGTAAATTTCAATGAAGTCTTCCCTCATTCTTTTAAACTCAGTGAGTACAGGCCCAGTGCCTTCAGATGCTCATCATATGTTAACCCAACCATTCCTGGGATCCTTCTTGTGATTCTCCTCTGGACCCACTCCAACGCCAGCACATCATTCCATATGGGACCCAAAATAGACAATAGACAATAGGTGCAGGAGTAGGCCGTTTGGCCCTTCGAACCAGCACCGCCATTCAATGTGATCATGGCTGATCATCCCCAATCAGTACCCCGTTCCTGCCTTCTCCCCATATCCCCTGACTGCTATTTTTAAGAGCCCTATCTAGCTCTCTCTTGAAAGCATCCAGAGAACCAACCTCCACCGCCCTCTGAGGCAGAGAATTTCACAGACTCACCACTCTGTGAGAAAAAGTGTCTCCTAGTCTCCTTTCTAAATGGCTTACTCTTTATTCTTAAACTGTGGCCCCATGTTCTGGACTCCCCCAACATCGGGAACATGTTTCCTGCCTCTAGCGTGTCCAAGCCCTTAACAATCTTATATGTTTCAATGAGATCCCTCTCATCCTTCTAAACTGCAGAGTGTACAAGCCCAGCTGCTCCATTCTCTCAGCATATGACAGTCACGCCATCCCGGGAATTAACCTTGTAAACCTACGCTGCACTCCCTCAATAGCAAGAATGTCCTTCCTCAAATTAGGGGACCATAACTGCACACAATACTCCAGGTGTGGTTTCACTGGGGCTCTGTACAACTGCAGAAGGTCCTCTTTGCTCCTATATTCGATTCCTCTTGTTATAAAGGCCAACATGCCATTCACTTTCTTCAAGGCCTGCTGTACCTGCATGCTTACTTTCATAGACTGATTTACAAGAACCCCCAGATCCCGTTGTACTACCCCTTTTCCCAACGATGCCATTTAGATAGTAATCTGCCTTCCTGTTTTTGCTACGAAAATGGATAACCTCACATTTATCCGCATTAAACTTCATCTGCCAAGCATCTGCCCACTCCCCCAACCTGCCCAAGTCACCCTGCCTCATAGCATCCTCCTCACAGTTCACACTGCCACCCAGCTTTGTGTCATTTGCAAATTTGCTAATGTTACTTTGAATCCCTTCATCCAAATCATTGATGTATATTGTAAATAGCTGCGGTCCCAGCACTGAGCCTTGCGGTACCCCACTAGTCACTGCCTGCCATTCTGAAAGGGACCCGTTAATCCCTACTCTTTGTTTCCTGTCTGCCAACCACTTCTCTATCCATGTCAGCACTCTACCCCCAATACCATGTGCCCTCATTCTACCCACTAATCTCCTATGTGGGACCTTATCAACTGCTTTCTGAAAGTCCAGGTACACTACATCCACTGGCTCTCCCTTGTCCATTTTCCCAGTTACATCTTCAAAAAATTCCAGAAGATTAGTCAAGCATGATTTCCCCTTCATAAATCCATGCTGACTCAGACCGATCCTGTTACTGCTATCCAAATGTGCGGCTATCTACTTTTATAATTGACTCCAGCATCTTCCCCACCACCGATGTCAGGCAAACTGGTCTATAATTCCCTGTTTTCTCTCTCCCACCTTTCTTGAAAAGTGGAAGAGAGTTGGTTGGAAGCTTCAAGTTCTCAGGAGTAAATATCACCAGTAACTTGTCCTGGACCAGTCATATCGACGCAATGGCTAAGAAGGCACGCCAACTCCTCTACTTCCTTAGAAGGCTTAGAATGTTCAGCATGTCCCCAGCAACCCTCACCAACATCTACAGATGTGCTGTAGAAAGCATTTTATCGTGATGCATCACAGCATGGGCTTTGGGAACAGCTCCATCCAATACCGCAAGAAATTTCAGGGAGTTGTGGATGCAGCCCAGACCATCGCACATACCATTGACTCCATCCACACTTGGTGCTGCCTCAGCAAGGCCACCAGCATAATTGAGGATGCCTCACTCCCTCTTCTTCCCTCTCCCATGGGGCAAGGGGTACAGAAGCATGAATATACATAAAGACAATAGACAATAGGTGCAGTAGGCCATTCCACCCTTCGAGCCAGCACCGCCATTCAATGTGACCATGGCAGATCATCCCCAATCAGTACCCCATTCCTGCCTTCTACCCATATCCCCTAACTCTGCTATCTTTAAGAGCCCGATCTATATCTCAAGATTCAGGGGCAATTTCTTCTCAGCTCTTATCAGGCAGCTGAACTATCCTTTCATCAACTAGAGAGTGGTCCTGACCTACCACTTACCTCACTGGAGACCTATGAACTATCTTCAATTGGGCTTTATTGTGGACTGACTGTTTTCCCTCTATCCTGTATCTGTACTCTGCGGACATCTTAATTCTACTCATGTGTGGGCTTTCCGCTGATTGCAAAGCACACAACAAAAGCGCTTCCACAGTATCTGACAATAATAATGAACTAAAACTAAGTTAAAGTTAACTAAAGAAGCCAGTAACCAATGTTCCTTCTCCTGAATTCTCCTTTAAAGGTGACCAACCAGTATGCTGAGGTAGCACAACACATTTCAGGGGAAGGAGAATTTCCAAATAAATGTAATCATGGTGTAATCATGCTGTAGACTTGACAGAAACTACCAGAAAATCTCCAATGTTGTCCTAAAACTACTTGAAAAAAGTGAGAATGAGTGAAAAAGCTCTTGAAATCTTAACAATGACTCATTCCAATTCAGATGGATGCCTTTGAAATGAATTATTGTGAAATATATTACAGCAAGATGCCATGGAGTCTCTTTGTGTGAGAACTATCATGCAACTTGCAAGAAGATTAAGTAAATACGTTAATAAATTAATATACTCTGGATCAAATGGGGTTTATACCCAAGAGACATTTGTTTAATAATTTGAGACGCCTTTTTAACATAATGTACTCACACAGAACTATAAAAGAAGACATCAATGATTTCATTAGATGCAGAAAAAGCATTTGACCAAGTAGAATGGAAATATCTTTTTACAGTACTGCAAAAATTTCAGTTGGGAGAAAATTTTATCTCATGGATAAAACTGTTATATGATAAACCAACTGCCAGAATACTGACTAACCATATAATCTCTCCTAAATTCCAGTTAACCAGGGGCAATAGACAGGGATGTGCATTATCACCCCTGTTATTTGCCCTCGAGATTGAACCTCTAGCGGAAAGTATAAGAGTACATCCGAACATTCACGGCTATAATTCTAAATATTCCAATAATAAAAGTATCATTATATGCAGATGATGTATTATTATATATCACCAATTCTCAAGTTGGTATTCCAAATATATTAAATCTTATAGAAGAATTTGGTTCCTTTTCAGGATATAGAATAAACTGGAATAAAAGGGAAATTATATCAATAAAACCGGAAGAGCTGACACACCTTCTAAAATTCCCTTTCAGAATTGCTACGGAAACATTCAAATATCTGGGTGTTCAGGTAATCAGAAAATATACCTCTCTATTACACGCAAACTTCCCACCTTTAGTTACTAAATTAAACGCTCTTATTCAATTCTGGAAAGCACTCCCGTTGTCTCTAATAGGCAGAATAAATGCTATAAAGATGATCTTCCTCCCACAAATCCTGTACTTATTCCAATCAATATAGATATATCTTCCTAACATTTTTTTCAAAAAACTTGATTCTCTGATTACAAACTTTATTTGGGATTATAAAACACATAGAATTCATAAACGGCACCTATGTAAACCCAAAGAAAAGAAAAATTGGCTCTCCCAAACTTCTTATACTATTACTGGGCAACGAATATTAAAAATGTAATTTACTGGCTGGACAAACTATGCCAACAGGTAGATTGGTTAATAATGGAGAGAGAGGATTGCTCACCTTATAATATAGGCGTGATTCTTCTCTCTCGAACAAATTTGACGAACACACTTTATGATAAAAATCCGATTATTCACAGCACTCTACCAATCTGGAGACAAGTAAAATCAACTTTTAAACTAAGAAATGTATCTCTTCTTTCACCAATAGCCAATAACCCTTAGTTCATCATCTATTATAGATAAAACGTTTACATATTGGGAAAGACTGGGAATCAAAACACTTGGAGATCTTTATGAGATGGGAACTCTTCTCTCATTTCAGGAAATACAGTCAAAATATCACCTGAAAGGTAATCAATATTTTAGATCTCTTCAAATTCGAGACTCTCAGAAAACATATACCCAAGACTACCAAACTATGCTGCCAGATATACTAGACGAATGTATGAATAGAAATTCAGAGTCAAACAACTTAACATCATATTTGTATAACACCCTTCTAAATATAGAAATCCCATCATCAGAAGCAATTAGAAGAGACTGGGAACAGGAGCTAGGCCTAAAACTTCTAAAAGACAGATGGGAAGAAAACCTTTTATATATATACACAATTGTTCCATTAACGTTAGACATACGTTAATTCAAATTAAAATACTGCATAGACTCTACTATTCAAAGTCTAAACTGAATAAGATCTTTCCAAATGTATCTCCTATTTGTGACAAATATCTCCTTCAAGAAACAACTATAACACATTCCTTCGCCTCTTGCATAAAATTACTTAACTTTTGGAGAGAAATGTTTGCAATTAAAATTGAAGCTGTACAATAATTGTATTGTGTCATATTCTGCTGATTATATTTTTGTACACTGCTTCAATAAATAAAAAAAAACTAGCTTCAAATGTTATCGTTAACTGAAGAAAAATAAAGATGCTTGAATTTCAAAGCACAAACAGAAAATGCTGGAAGCTCACAACAGATCTGGTAGTATGTAGGAAGGAACTGCAGATGCTGGTTTAAACAGAAGAAAGACACAAAGTGCTGGAGTAAATTAGCGGGACAGGCAGCCTCTCTGGAGAGAAGGAATGAGTGACGTTTCGGAGCGAGACCTTTCTTTAGACTGGTTAAGGACAAGGGAACGAGAGATTTTGACGGTAATGTAGAGAGATATAGAACAAATGAATGAAAGGTATGCAAAAAGGTATGATGATAAAGGAAACAGGCCATTATTAGCTGTTTGTTAGGTGAGAACAGAAACCTGGTGCAACTTGGGTGGGGAAGAGATGGAGAGAGAGGGAGTGCAGGGGTTACTTGAAGTTAGAGAAATCAATATTCATATCAAAGATAGACACAACTCAGCGGGACATGCAGCATCTCTGGAAAGAAGGAATGGGTGCCGTTTTGGGTCGAGACCCTTCTTCATACCACTGGGCTCTAGGCTGCACAAGAGATGTATGAGATGCTGTTCCTCCAATTTGCGATTAGCCTCACTCTGACAATGGAGGAAGCCGTGGATAGAAAGATCAATGGGTAGGGGAGTTAAAGTGTTTAGCATCCAAGATCAGGCGGGTTCAGGCGGACTGAGCGAAGGTTTTCAGCGAAATAATTGCTCAGTCTATGTTTGGTTTCGCCAATGTGTAAGAGTCCACATCTTGAACAATGGATATGGTAGACGAGGTTGGAGGAGGTCTCGCCGATGTAGTATCTTTGGAAAGGAAAACAGAATCAACATTTCAAATTGTGGACTCATCATTGGAGCTGGAAAAGTGAGAAAGCAAGTGGTTAAGTGCGGTAAAGGTGAACCTTATATCAGACTTTTTGAAAAAGTGCAGGCCTTGAAAATAGAGAGGTGAGTGTAACAGTGTGAAGGAGAAATATACGTAATAAAAGGAATCTCAAAGCTCCGAGTCACTCGTACTGTGAGAATGAAGCTGTTCTGAAGAGGCAATCTACATCTGGTGTCTCAAGTGTAGAGGGAACCGCATTGTGAGCTGTCAATGCAGTGCTGAAATTAATAGAATGCAGAAACAAGGAACTGCAGGTGTTGGTCTACACAAGAGAACACAAAGTACTGTAGTAACTCAACGGGTCAGGCATCATCTCTGGAGAACATGAATAGGTGATATTTTGGGTCTGGACCCTTCAGATTAAAGCAGGGTGTGGGGGGAAGAAATCTGGAAGAGAGGGGATGAGAGGAGGGACAAACGTGGCAGGTCATAGGTGGACCACGGGAGAGGGGTGGTGGGGGGGTTGGTAGGCTGATGGTTGAAACAGAGATAAAGTCAGAGATAAAAGCGGGACATGAGAGTCAGACACATTGAAGAGGAAGAAATGAAAGAGCAGGAGGGGGGGAGAGAGATAGGTGCAAGTCCAGCTGGGGCATTGGAGGTGGGGTGTAAAGTGTGTGGGGGTTGTTAGAGTATGTAAAATTGGAGAATTCAATGTTGCTCAGGCGAAATACGAGGTGCTGTTTCTCCAGTTTGCATGTGGCCTCTCTGGCAGTGAGGGTGGACCAGGAGAGAAACATCAGTATGGGAATAAGAAGGGCAGTTAAAATGGCTAGCAACTGGGAAATTCAGTAGCTCTTTGCAGACTGAGCGCAAGTGATTGGTGAAGTGAAGTGGTCACTGAGCCCATACGTGATCTTGCCAATGTACCAGGGGCCACATTAGGAACATTGGATTCAGTAGATGAGGGTGGAGGAGGTGCATGTGAACCTCTGTCACATCTGGAAGGACAGTCAGCATCTATGCATGGAGTCAAGGGAAAAGGTACAAGGGCAGGCGTTGGATCTCCTGCGATTGCAGGGGGAAGTACCTGGGGAGGGGGTGGTTTGGGTGGGAAGGGGTGAGTGAACAAAGGAGTTGCGGAGCGAGTGGAGGCTGCGGAAGGCAGAAAGGGGTGGAGGTGGGAAGATGTGTCGAGCGGTGGGAGCACATTGGAAATTATGGAAATGTCAGAAGGTAGCGTGTTGGATGTGGAGGCTGGCGGGGTGAAAGGTGACGATCAGGGGAACTCTCCTTGTTCCATCTGGGGGAAAGGGGAGTGAGAGCAGAACCACCAGCCACAGAGGAGACACAGGTGAGGGACTATGACACTCCCCTCTCATGATTTCTCCATCAGAGGAGACAGACTATCAACTGAGATCTACCACAAACCTACCGGCCCCGTTACCTGAACTACACTTCCTCCCATCCTGCCGCTTGCAAAGATGCTACTCCCTACTCTCAGTTCCTCTGTCTCCACCACAGCTGCTCCCAATGTGAGGTTTTCCATTTGAGGACATCCAAGGTGTCATCTTTCTTTGGAAAACATGGTTTCCTCCCCCACCCCCCCATCTATCATAGATGGATCCCTCACCCGCGTCTTCCCTGTGTCCCGTGGTTCTGCTCTCATTCCCGTTCTCAGGCAGAACAAGAATAGAGTTCCCCTGGTCCTCATCTTTCCCCGCCTCCTCCAGACTCCGCATCGATGCTCGGACATTTCAGTCATGCTGAACGTGAGTTTATCACCAGTCACACCTTCCCATCTCCACCTCTTACACTCCCTCTGCTTCCCTTGGTTCACTCATCACTTCCCATTCAAACTACCTCCTCCCCAGGTACCGCGGGGGATGTCACACCTGTACCTATACCTCCAGAATCGGCTCCATCCAGTCCTTCCAGGTGTGACAGAGGTTCATGTGGACCTCCACTAATGTCATCTATTGCATCCACTATTCATGATGTACATCCTGCACATCGGTGAGACCAAGCGTAGATTCAGCGACTGCTTTGCCAAACATTTGCGCTCAGTCTGGATCTTTTGGTTGCTAACCATTCTAACTTCCCTTCCCTTCCCCACACTGACCTTTCTGTCCTGGGCCTCCTTCATTGCCGGAGTGAGGCCACACACAAACTGGAAGAAAAGCACCTCGTTTTCCGCTTGGGTAACTTACAACCTCACAGTATGAACGTTGAATTCTCCAAATGTTGGTAACCTCTAAAACCCCCCTCCTCCTCCTCTATCACCCCAACACCCACCATCTTCCCCTATCCCCCGTGTGCCAGCTAGTCTCGCACCTATTTCTCTCCTCCCCCTCCCCCTCCTACATTCCTTCCTCTGGCTTCACAATTTGCAACTCTTCAAACTCTTCAATGTGTCTGACTCATACCTCCTGCTTTTATCTCTGGCCTTTGTTCCAACACACCACCCCATCACATCTTCCCCATACCAAACTCTGCCCTTCCTCTCTTCTCTTCAAGCTTTCTTCCGCCACCACCTAGAATCAGTATGAATATGAGTCCCAAACACAAACGTCGCCTACCCCTGTTCTTCAGAGTGCTGCAACCTCTACACGCTAATCCAAGCAATATTTTGGTAAAATGTCCCACTTAGGCGATTTTTCAGCGGACTGCCGGCGACTGTCTGGTTTGCGGCACTCGCCTGAAAAAACGGGAACTGGAACGTCGACTGTCATAGTGGAACACACACACACACACACACACACACACACACACACACACACACACACACACACACACACACACACACACACACACACACACACACACACACACACACACACACACACACACACACACACACACACACACACACACACGGCAAAGGTGGGGGCCAGGGAATTCACACGGTGCAAAGCCAAGGTGAGCCAAGACACACACCACCATAAACACGAAGCGTAAGACGGCTAGCACAGTGTACGGTAAGTAATTTAAAAGAGGGGGGAGGGGATAGAATGGGGGAGAAGGAGGGAGAAGGGGGGAGAGTAGGGGGCAGAAGTAGTGGAGGCACTTTTCAGAAGCCAGCCAACTTTTAATAAGCCAGAGATACACAGCTGTGAAGTTCGGCAGGCATTTAACATTACCGGTCGGTTATCCTTGCTTCTGAAAACTCGTGTTTATGTTTTATTTCCCCAACTAGCCAATGAAAATGCCCGGTCAGCAAAGACGATTAACCAAAACTACCTACGATTACCTCAACTACACACAACTACATGGTGACCCCACTACAACTGCACCGACGACTACAGGATTATCGATTATCTCCATGGCGACCAATTTTTGAGGCCGCGACTAGCTCCCAGAATGCGGGAACTCCTCGCGATCATGAAGGAGACTCACCAGAGACCATCAGCGAACATGTGGCGACCATGTGACGAACTTTTGAATCTCTTCCCTGCATGGGAGACCCGACCTTTTCCCTGTCGGGTCTCTGTTGTCGTTGGGGCCTAGCACCGTGCAGCGGCCTCCAGCCAGAACGACCTGGGGTCTCCAGTCGCGGAGCCTACGGACTCACCATTGTGGAGTTGGCCGGCTTCGGAGCGTGGAGAGCTGTGCTGGCACGCGACTGCGACCCGACTTCGGAAGCTCCAGCCACAGGCCCGGTGGATGGTGACTTCGGGAGCTCGCCGGTCCCTGGTGGGAGACCGCATTTCGGAGCTCCCGCAGCGGCAGCTTTTCCCACTCGAGTTGTGGGGCTGAAAACAACCCGGAGCGGGGCGTGACATCGCCTTAACATCCATGGAACTTGCCATCACCCGCCGGGGGCTCCAACATTAAGACCCGGAGTAGGGCCTTACATCGCCCGGTGCAGCCTTAACATCCACGGGACTTACCTTCGCCCGCCGGGGGCTTTAACATTGGGAGAGGATGGAGAGCAGGGGAGAGACAAGACTTTGTCTTCCATCACAGTGAGGAGGAGATTCACTGTGATGGATGTCTGTGTGAATTGAGTTGGTTGTGTGTCTTGTAAAATTGTTTCTTCTTGTTGTATGGCTGCAGAAACCAAAGTTCCTAACGGAAAAATAAAGTTCATTGAATTGAATTGAATTGAATAAAGCAGCATCATGATATCCTGACTCTTCCAGTATACTCAATGCCCCGGCCTATGAAGGCAAGCATACAATATGCCTTCTTTACCACAACTTGTTTTGTGTTTAAAGTTACAGCATGGAAACAGGCCCTTTGGCCCACCAAGACCATGCCGGCCACTGATCACTTGTACACTAGTTATATGTCCCACATACTAAGGGGAAATTACTGGTCAATTAACCTACAAACCTACATGTCTCTGGAATGCGGAAAGAAACAGGAGCACCTGGAGAAAACCCAGGTGGTCACAGAGAGAACCTACAAACTCCGCACAGACAACACCTGTGGTCTGGGACAAACTCGGGTCTCGTGCTATGAAGCAGCAGCTCTACCACTGCGCTGCCCTTTAGAGATAAAGTATGGAAACAGGCCTTTCGACCCATTGAGTCCACACCAACCAACGTACACTAGTTCCATCCTACACACTAGGGGCAATTTACACAAGCCACTTAACCAACAAATCTGCACATCTGTAGAATGGGGGAGGAAACTGGAGCACCCGGAGAAAACCCACGCAGTCACAGAGAGAACGTACAAACTTAGTTTAGTTTATTGTCATGTGTAGGCAGCACCTGTAGTCAGGATTGAACCTGGGTCTCTGACGATGTAAGGCAGCAACTCTAGCACTGTGCCGTCGTCCTTGTGGAGGTATTGGCATGGACCCCTAGATACATCTGTTTGCAGATTTTATCTAATGACAACCAGATTACAATTGTTACATTAGGGAGGTTGGAGGAAAAGCCAATTTGTGGAAAGATCTGCGTCAAATGCCGCCGTTTTGTGATTTAGAGATATGGTGTGGAAATTTACAGCAACCAATTAACCAACAAACCTGTATATCTTTGGAATGTGGGAGGAAATTGGCGCACCTACAACGGGAACATGCAAACTCCACACAGACAGCACTTGTTGTCAGGAACAAAGCTGGGTCTCTACTGCTGCGTCACTGTGCCACCCCTGTGGAGCTATCGACTTGAGCCCCAAGATCCGTCTGTTAGCAGATTTTATCTAATCA
This sequence comes from Leucoraja erinaceus, assembly GCF_028641065.1. Lineage (NCBI taxonomy): Eukaryota > Metazoa > Chordata > Chondrichthyes > Rajiformes > Rajidae > Leucoraja > Leucoraja erinaceus. Next base: position 901,484 of record NC_073391.1, read on the forward strand.
TTTCCAGATTACAATTGCTCCGGGTGGACAACGCGACGCAAAACTTTTAAATCTTTCCCCTGTACGGAGAACCCAACTTTTTCTTTGTCGGGTCTCCGTTGTCGTTGGGGCCTAGCACCGTGGAGCGGCCTCCTACCAGAGCGTCCTGGGGCTCCAGTCGCGGAGCCTGCGGACTTACTTACATCTGGCCGAGTTCGGAGTGGGAGGAGCAGTCGTGGCCAACTACTGCGGCCCGACCCCGGAGATTCGGAGGCTCCAGCCGCAGGTCTGGTGGACGATCACACCGGGAGCCCGCGGGCCTGGTGGGAGACCGCTTTTAGGGGCTTCCGCAACGACGACTTCTCCCGCCCGAGTTGCGGGGTTGAGGATGACCTGGAGCGGGGCCTTGCATCGCCCGGCGCGGCTTTAAATGGCCGCGGGACTTGCTAGCACCCGCCGGGGGCTTTGACTCTGACATCGGGAGTAGGATGAGGAGTGCAGGGGAGAGATAAGACTTTGCCTTCCATCACAGTGAGGAGGAGATTCACTATGATGGATGTTTGTGTAAATTGTGTTGTGTCTTGGGTCTTTTTCTTGTGTGTATGACTGCAGAAACCAAATTTTGTTTGAACCTCAATGAGGTTCAATGACAACAAATAAATGGTATCATTGTATCATTGTATTACATGAAGGAGCTTAGAGGGAAAGTGAATTCCTGGAAAGATCGGCTGCGAATAACTCATCAGATGTCGGTCTGCAGCTGAAATATCTACGTTTTATTCACTTGCTTGAGCACAATGGAAGAATACACGGTTAGTAATTTAATATGATAAATATTTCCACAGGGGAAGGGAGAACAAATAATTTGTGATTGATGACCCTGGTCGATTCATAACTGGGCATATCTATATCCAATTTCAGCCAACAAAAATCAATTTATTAGATTCACATTTATTTTCAGTGGGAAAACAATATTTTTAAATCAATTTTTCATAGCAATATGCAGGAGTGGTATAAATTATGCTGTGTATCTGACCCAACCCCAAAAATTATTACTCCTTAATTACCAACTGTGTCGAACGTCTTGACAGTTCTCTATGAACCTTTTTAATACTATCTGCCTTCACTCTTTAACCGGTAATCTTTTCATCACAACCTTCCCTCTTTATGAATAATAGTGAGCGTAGATACTGTGTGCCGTGTTGGGTTAAATCTACTGTCTCTGGTTGTTGAGTTTGTGAAAATCTTGAATATACTCTTGAATTCATTCTATTACGAACCCTGGATATTTAAATAATTAAACAATACACAAAGTGCTGGAGTAACTCAATGGGTTGGGAAGCATCGCTGGAGAACATGGATAGGTGACATTTTTGGTCAGGACCATGGTCTCCAGAGATGCTGCCTGACCAGTTGAGTTACACCAACACTTTGGAAGCAAGGCACCTGCAGTTGTTCATTTCAATATTTGAATAGTATCTTGGCTTTTCCAATGTTAATGTTTCAAGCCGCTTTAAGAATTCCCCAGGTCCTTCTGATTTCTGGTGATTTGCAGGAAGCAGTGGTGGAGAAGCTAGCATTGATAATAACGTTTAATACAAAGGATAAGCCATTGAACATCCTCTTGTTGCCTCTGCACATAAAATTATACGTCATCACCCAGTGAATGAGAAGGCTTCTTCTTCCACTTCTTGAGATGAGTGCCTTTACAAATTCATCACTACTTTTGAGCCACTAACTGTAATACAGGAGACTCCTACATAATGGGGCACAGAACATTATTGGCACAAAACTGCACAATCTGTGATGCATCAAGAAAGGTGGGTTGATTGAAAGTAATTTTTGTTTATTTCTTTCCTATTTTTCACAGAAGTTCCAGGCGAGCAGATTTTATTCATTTCTTTGCAGCGATCTGTGACTTTTATGAGGACAGATTTCTGTTTGTCGGAATGGCCGTAACACGGATTCACCTGTGTGTGGCATGTATGAGGGGCTACTGGACTGGATTGGTCTGGGGGCAATGCAGCCCAGGGACATTGTGAACTTCCGCTACATGCTTCATAACTATTCCACAATTGCAAGTCATTTACACACTTCAATTCAACTGTAATCCCCTAGCACAGATCCCAGTAGTAATCCTTTAATGATCCCTGCCACTGTTAATGCAGCTCCACATGGAACCACTTTGTTCTTTCTCTGTTTGAGTCAAATTTTAAATACTCAGTGTTTGGCCTTTGATTTCTTGCCTCCCCACATCATGGATTTGTCACTTATGCAAATACCAGAAAGTTGATGACATCAAAACAATCTGTTGTTTTCTCTGCAAAAGTCAAGCAAATGTAATGATAAAAAACACCTCCTATATTCTTTGTCATTTTTGTTATCTTCACCAATGTTCCACTATGGTGAATATATGGATATCCATATATATTAACCCTAAAGTCTCCCTTCAGCATCTCAAAGGGGATATTGCCTTTATAATTCTCTGGTTCTCTCTCCTTCTTACAACAGATTTCTATGCAGCTACAGGAATTGCCTCTACCACTTTATCGCTTGCCGTAAAGACAACCAGGAATTTCAAATTTATTTGCACGTTTTCCACTCTGGAGTACTGTCTTCCATGTTCACAATGTGCTTCCCTCTACATTATAGCAAGCAAATGCAGATTGGATTACTGCTTAGTGGTGCAGATGCACACAGTCTGTAGAGGTGGGTCGCCTATGCCTTCTCTCCATAGATGGTGCCTCACCCGCTGAGTTTCTCCAGCATTTTTGTCTACCAGTCTGTAGAGGTGATTTGTTGTCTATCACTTTAATAGTAAGATTAAACGAGTACTTACCAGTACGAAGTTTGATCTGTATTTTATGAGGAGTTACGATGAGGGATTACGTGAAGAACCCACCCAGCGCGCAGGCGCGGCATACTTCCAAGCAGCGGTGTGGAATCACAGATAGACACAAGTTGAAGTAAAGATAGTAAAGACCAATGAGACATCAGTCCGAGTTTGATCTATACAATGAGGGTGGGAGCGGAGGGCACGTAATCCCTCATCGTAACTCCTCATAAAATACAGATCAAACTTCGTACTGGTAAGTACTCGTTTAATCTTACTATTTTACTTCGGAGTCACGTGAGTGACTACGTGAAGACTTCAAAGGTCTGTGATTTCAAACCGTGTAACAGTTATATCACTCACTGCCGAAAGATCATCGAGGGAGGAAGTGGTATCTAAAGACCAACAAGTTTGTTTAGTTTTAAAAACACAAATGTTTATTAACTACAACAAAAATAGCTCCCCTGGGCTTTTAAATTATAACTTTGCGGTTTCTAAAATTCTTTCCGCAAAGACGTCCTTTTCCATCAGCGGTTTCCTGTAGAATTTTTGGAAAGTCGATTCCCTAGACCATCCCGCTGCTCTGAGGATGTGGTCTAGGGGAACCTGCATCCTATCCGCCGCTGAGGTGGACGCTGCCCTGGTTGAATGGGATTTAAAAACATCTGTGTTAATCCCTGCCATGTTAAGGACCTGTTTCAACCATCTGGATATTGTCTGGCTGGTAACCCGTCCAAAAGGCTTTTTGTGGCTGACCCATAAGGCTTTTTCTCTCCCTCTAAGAGTTTGGGTAGTGTCTAAATAATGATGAAGGTGGGTCACCACACACAGCCTAGGTTCTGGAGGGTAAGCCCGGAAGATCAACCTGGATGTACCTGGTCTGCTCTGTTTTACCAACCCCGGCATTGTGAAAGTAATGGTATCTGGGGTGGTCACCATGTGGTTCAGATTTAGCTGATGCAGCGACTGAACCCTTTGAGCTGAGACAAGCGCCATGAGCATGAGGGTCTTATAAGTGGACTGTTCCAGGCTCAGGGATCCCACCGGAGGCCAACCTCGAAGGTGTGTCAATACTACACTCACATCCCACATATGGGTGTATCTAGGTGTAAGGGGTTTGGTGTTATAGATCCCTTTAAGGAGTTTGATAACCAGAGGGTGGGATCCCACACTATGCTGTCCTATGGGCATAAGGTATGCGGACAGGGCACTCCGAGCTGTATTGATGGCACTGTAGCTCATCTTTAGGTCATGGTGCAGGTGGGCCAGGAACTCCAGCACATCCGAGATCGAAGCCGTCTTGTAGGATGTCCCTGCTTCCAGACAGTACTGTTCCCATTTCCTGATGTAGGTCAGGTACTGTTTTTTGGAGGAAACTCGCAGGGATGCCGACATGGTGGCGATTGTTCTCTCTGATAACCCCAATCCCCGGTAAGGTCTGTTCAGAATCTGGAAACCAGGAGGTTCAATTTTTGGTGGCATGGATGACTAATGCCAGTTACCGGGTGAGTCAATAATTGGGGGTGGTTATGAAGGACCATAGGTGTCTCTACCACCATGTCGTGGAACATTGGGAACCATGGTTGGGTAGGCCAGTCGGGCACGACCAGAATGCCGGAGGCTGAGTCTGCCTGAATTTTCTGGAGTACCCGACTGATGAGGCAGAAGGGAGGGAAAGCATAGAAAAAGAAATTTCCCCAATCCAGCGTGAAGGCATCTACCGCTGCTGCCTCTGGGTCTGGTTCCCAAGCCACATACATGGGTAGTTGGTGATTTAATCTAGACGCAAACAAATCTATATCTGGCGTACCATATTGCTTGACAATTCTAGCAAATAGTTTTGGGTCCAACATCCATTCGATGTTGTCATTGAATTTTCGTGACCTGGTGTCCACCACTAAATTTAGCTTGCCTGGTAGATAGGCAGCTGATAGCCAAATATGTCTCTCGACACACCATTGCCAGATTATAGTAGTTAATTTGTCGCATGATACTGATTTTATGCCACCCATGTGCTGGATATAAGATACCGCCGTAGTGTTGTCAATCATAATCCTAACATGCACATGCCGCATATCAGATGTATATGCTTTTAGCCCATAAAAGGCGGCGAGCATTTCCAAGAAGTTAATGCCCAGTGATTGTAGTAGCGATGCCTCTGAGTTAGTCCATCTGCCACCTGTGCTGTCTATGGAGTTAGTAGCTCCCCAGCCTAAAGCACTGGCATCCGTTGTAATGGTTATGTTAGGATTAGTGACGGTGATAGGACTGTAACTGTGCCAAATATTATCGACCCACCACTGAAGTTCTGATTTGGCTTCAGTGGGTAACTCCATTTTGCGGTCATAATGCCCTCTATTAAGACGTAGTGCATGAGTCCTTGCCCTTTGCAAATTTTGATAATGCAAGGGCCCATGTTGGGCAGCCGGGAATGCTGCTACTATGGAGCCAATAACTCTGGCTACGTGCCGTATCCTTGGTTGCGGTGTAGCAATTAAATTGTTACAAGCTTCGATGAGTGAAACTTTTTTGTTTCTAGGCAGAGTGACAGTCATATGGATAGTGTCAATAGTGAAGCCTAGGTAATCCATGTTAGTAGTAGGCTCCAATATTGATTTATCTGGGTGTAGGATGAATCCCAAAGTTTCAAGGAGTTGTTTAGTGGCTAAAACTCCTGCGACAGCTAGTTCCCTTGTTCTCCCCAATATGAGAACATCGTCCAGATAGGCCACGACTAAATGTTTTTGTTCTCTCAATTTTTTCATGGCCACTTTGAGAATTTTTGTAAATAATCTGGGAGCTGTCGTTAAACCATTGGGCAAGGCTCTGTACTGCCACAGTTGGCCCATGCAGATAAATTTCAGATATTTGTAATAATCTTTATGAATGGGTACTAAATAGTAAGCATCCTTGATATCTATGATTGCCATGTAGTATCCCTTGGAGATCAGTTGTCTGGCAGTGACAAATGTCTCCATTTTGAAATGTTGATACTCAACAGACTGATTGAGTGACGTCAACTCAATAATAATGCGACACCCACCATCTTTCTTGGATTTAAGAAAAATATTTGATACAAATTCGTGCGGCTCTTGTGTGGTCATTTCTATGATGCCTTTAGCCACGAGCCTATCTAGTTCAGCTTGTCCTTCTACCTTCTCAAATGCTGAGGGAAGGAATACCCTTTGGGGCATGTGCTGAACTGGAGGTTCTAAGCCTGGTTTGAATTCAATTTTGTATCCACTGATACTGTTGAGTATAAACTTATTGTTAGTTAAGGAGCACCAAACATGCTTGAAGAACCTCAAACGTCCTCCTGTTAATACAGCACCCATTGTCTGTGTATGTTGGCAGGAACCAGACCCACCTACCTCCATGTTTATTTGTGGGGCCGTTTTCGGTAGGTTTGGCCCAAGGTTGTCCGTGTTGGTGCTGCGGTGGGGCGGCGCATCTTCCCACGGCTCCGCCCTGGGCCCCGCTCTAAAAAAGAGCTCTGGGGGTAGTGGGAGGCGGTCACCAGGCTTTCACCAGCTCGGTACCTGCTGGTGGATGCCGAGGCGTGCTGCCAACTGGGTGTCTTCACCCTGCTCGGTCCTGGCCCTGCTCTCATGAGGCCTACTGGTTTGGCCGCCTCTTCCAACTCCTTCAGTTTTTTGGCCAAATCTGCACCAAATAGCAGCGCCTCTCGTTCGGGCGCTGGAGCTTTGCAGAGGCCTGCATATGTCGGGTTGAGGGCAGGCCTAATGTTGTCCCGCCGTAGGCTATTGAGCTCATAAGTGGTGCTGCACATCAATGCGAGTGCATCCTGCTGGGGTATGGTTAGGTCTTCGTTCCCCATGGACCGAGCAAAGGCGGTGATGGCTGCTGAGTGGAGTTTCAGGACCCGCTGCATCTTTACTTCCTGAGCCCTGATCTGCTGCCCCAGCTGGTTCCATATCTTCCCGTTGACCGTTTTGACCCGCAGCGCCTCGCAATTCTCTGGCGCTGTGTACGTGTCAAGGGCCTGCTGGACGACCTTGTCCTGCAGCGGCTTGTTGGACAGCCTGTTAATGCTGGCCGCCATTCTGGGTGGCAATACCATCCCAGTCGTTGGGGGCGCTGCGTACCGGCCCACTACACCCAGTAGCTCTTCTTCTAGCACGCCCGGCATACTGATGTTATCCTCCGCCTGCCCTTGGGATAGGCCAGCCCAGTCCTGGCCTCCCTTACTGCCCTCGAACATAGAGGGTACAGAAGGGTGTGGTGAGGAGGAGGCCAAAGCCCGTCCTCCTGGGAGATGCCTAGCCTGCATCTCCTCATCGATCATTCGCTCTAGGAGCTGCCTCATGCAGCTGATGCGAGCGTCTCCCCGTTTCGGTGGTGGAGAGCGTTCCCGTTCCTCCGATGAATCGGAGGACACCGGCCGGTCGGTTTTGTGAGTAGCCTTCCTCCCTGAGCGGGGCGTCGATATCTGCAGCACAGGGGGCGGCTCGGTGTCGGGTGAGCGGGAGCGTTGAAATGGCTCCTCCGCTACGAGTGGCTGCCGCCCAGCTATGGACCCCTCCTCGGGTGGAGTTGGGCAGGCAGTCCTTCTGGCTGGTCGCTTTCGAGAGGCCATGATTCTCCCTTGAGCGACTCTGTAACACAAAAAAGGCACTTACCTGAGGTCTTGTCTTTATGCTGCAGCTGGAGAGCCTGGCTCCAGCTGCTGCCGCTGTTGCACTGCTGACGTAATGCCGCGCCTGCGCGCTGGGTGGGTTCTTCACGTAGTCACTCACGTGACTCAGAAGTAAAATTCTCTATCCCAGTCCCACTCTGGCTGAAACCTTATTCATTGTTACAGTGAAGATTCACTCAAGCTTGAAGAACAACAATTCATCTTCCAACTGGGCCGGTTGCAGCCTTCTGGCCTCAATATCGAATTGTACAACTTCTGGCAACTTGCTTTCTCAGTTGGTATCAGAACTTGTCATTTCTACTGTAAGATACCATCTCTACTTAGTTTAATCTTTAGTTTAGTTTAGAGATACAGCATGGACTGTACATGGACATACAACAGGCCCTTCAGCCCACTGAGTCTGCACCAACCAACGATCCCCACACATTAACACTATCTTACACTAGGGACAATTTACATTTATACCAAGCCAATTAACCTACAATAGTAAGATTAAACGAGAACTTACCGGTTTGAAGTTTGATCTGTATTTTATGAGGAGTTACGATGAGGGATTACGTGAAGACCCCGTTCAGCACGCATGCGCGACATACTTCAAAGCAGCGGTGTGGAATCACAGAAAAACACAATAATTGAAATAAACATGGTAAAGATAAGGAGAACTAATATACCAGTTGATCTCTATAATTGAGGGTGGGAGCGGAGGGCACGTAATCCCTCATCGTAACTCCTCATAAAATACAGATCAAACTTCAAACTGGGAAGTTCTCGTTTAATCTTACTATTTTACTTCGGAGTCACGTGAGTGACTACGTGAAGATTTTAAAGCTCTGTGATTTCAAACCGTGTAACAGTCCATACTTCACTCACTGCCGATGTCATCCAAGGGAGGAAGTATGTTATCGTAATCAAACATGAATCTGTTTGTAAAACAATAATGGTATTATTTGAAAATAATAACAAAGAAATTAATGCTCCCCCGGGCTTAAATTATATATTTTTTGCAGTGTCTAAAATTCTCTCTGCAAGTGAAACAGGTTTTATTAATGGCTTGTTGTAGAATGTTTGAAAGTTCTTTCCATGGACCACCCCGTTGTTACCAGGGTAGGTCCAATGGCATGTCCATTCTGTTAGCCACCGACGTGGATGCTGCCCTGGTGGAGTGAGATGTGTAAATATCGGTATCCACTCCAGCAGTCCCAATACCTGTTTGAGCCATCTAGAGGTGGTTTGACTCGGTACCCGACCAAGTGGCTTTTTTGTGGCTGACCCATTGCTTTTTGTCTCCCTCGGGAACTTTAGATTGTGTTGATATATTGTAGAAGGTGAGTCATGACACATAACGGGGGTCAGGTGGGTACGCCCGGAATTCCATAATTAGTCCTGAAGTTCCTGGTCTACTCTGTTTTACCAGCTTCTGAATGGTGAATGTTATTTGGTCTGATGTTACGATATTGTCCAGTCTGAGTAGGTAAAAGGACTGGACCCTTATGCTGAGACTAAGCCATCAGCTTGGCCGTATACAGGGTAGCTGTTTTCAGAGTAAGGGATCTGGCTAGTGGCCATCCCTTAGGTATGTCAGGACAACGCTGACATCCCAGATCTTGGTATATCTAGGTCTAGGGGGTTTTGAATTGAAAGTACCTCTCATTAATTTGGCCATCAGTGGATGAGACCCTATGGCTTGTTTCCCTTGGTGCCTGTCTTAGATAGGCTGACAGTGCACTTCTAGCTTATTTGATAGGGCTATAGTTCAGACCTTCATCGTGGTGAAGGCTGGCCAGGAACTCCGGTACATAGATATGGTGGTTGATTAGTAGGTTGTCTCTGTTCTCGAGCAGTATGTTTCCCATGTTATTATACTGGAGAGATATTGTTTCTTGGTGGAAGTCGGTGAGATGCTGTCATCGTGTCCATGGTCCTATTTGACAATCCCAGGTCCATCAAAAGGTCTTTTTGGAATCTGCAACCCAGTAGGCTTATTCTGTCATGGCATGGGTGACTTTCACCTGATACAAGGTGGATCAATAGATCTGGTCCGCTGGGAATGGTCATGGGTTTCAATGACCCTGTCAAGGACCACTGGGAACCATGGCTGTGTAGGGCAGTCCAAAAAGTCCGAAGCAAAGTTCATCTGTATTTTGCGTAGTACCTGACTGATGACGCAGAAAAGGGGGGAAAAACATAGAGATTAGTTCCCCCAGTTCAGCGAGAATGTATCCATCGCCACTGCCTCAAGGTCTGGTTCCCAAGCGACATACATCGGTACGTGGTGATTCAGTCGGGATGCAAAGAAATTGATATCTGGTGTTCCATATTGCTTTGTAATTTCAGCAAATACTTTGGGGTTTAACATGTCTGCCACAGTATTTAGCTTACCTGGTAGGTAATTTGCTGATAGCCAAAAATATGTTTGTCGACATACCATTACCAAATTGTGTTGATCAAATTATCACATGATATCGATTTTATCCCACCCCTGTGGTTAATATAGGTCACCACTGTGATATTGTCAAATTGTAAACGAACATGCAAATGGTGCACTTTTGAACAATATGCTTTTAACCCATAGAACGCACCCAACATTTCCAACTAGGTTTTATGTCTAGTGTCTGTAGTAGTGATGACTCTAGATTAGTCCATCTACCACCTGTTCTGGATATCGGTTATTGATAAATGATGGGACTGGAACTACGTCAAATGTTCTCTTTCCATCATTATAGGTCTGAAAATAGGCAATTTCGTGGTTCAGTCAAAGTGACGTGCATGTTGTTTAAAACGCTAGCACCTTTGCTCTAATGCAAAGGTCCAAGCTAGGTAGCTGGTAATGCTGCTACTAATTTCCCAATTACTCTAGCCACTTTGTCGAATGGTTGGTTGATTGTTTAACCATTAATTTGTTACAGGTTTGTGCCAATTCTGCTGACTTTTCTTTTGGCAACGTTATAGACATGTGGACTGAGTTAATTGTGATTACCAGATAGTCCATAGTTGTGGATGGTGTCAACGTAGATTTATCTGGATGTATGACAAAGCCCAAGGTTATATAAGTTGTTAGTAGCTAATGCTGCTGAATTAGCTAATGCCATGGTTTTGTCTATTATTAAATATCATCGAGATATGCCATGACAATATGTTTCCTTAATAGTGTCAGGGCTGGTTTAAATATCTTGGAAAACAGTTTTGACTCGTGTTAGACCATTAGTCAATAGTTTGTACTGCCATAGTTACCCCATCCAGGTACATTTTTAGGTATCTCCGATGATCTTTATGAATGGGTATTGTATAGTATGCATCTTTTAAGTCGATGCCTGCCAGAAAGTATCCTTAGGAAATCCATTTTTTGGCAGTTACAAATGTTTTCCATTAAAGTGTGTATACCTGACGAAAGTATTCAATGTGGTTAAGTCAATGATGGTGCGACACTCACCATCTTTTTTGGTTTTAGTAAATTTAATACGAATTCCAAAGGTTCATATTTAGATTTCTCTATGACCCCTTTGTATGTAACTTCTCCAGTTCAGCTTGTCCCTCATGTTTTCTTTTTAGTGAGAGGGTAAAACCCCTTTGGGGTGCATGCTGAACTGGTGGCAAGTTTTCTTGAATTCAATTTTTATCCTTGAATACTTTTTGGTATATAACTACCAAGTGTGATAGTTCTTCATGCTTCCAAACCCAGGTGTAGTTCCCTCCCCCTGTTCGCACAATCCCCCCACCTTTTACGTGATGGTCGGAACCAGACCCACCTACCTCCACTGTTGTTTGGTGGTGTGTTCATTTCTTCGGTTCCTGGTTCCTTGTCTGTCGGGGTGGTGTTGTTGGGAGGTGGCACATTTTCCATGGGGCCCGCTCTGAGCCCTGTCCCGAAAGACTTGCGTGGATGGTATGCGGGCCCCGAGCTTTCACCAGTACCATGAAGTAGACGCCTACTGGTGGATGCGTAGAGGTACTGCCGTCTGGGTTTGCATGGTTTGCTCGTTCCAGGTCCTGCCCTCATGAGGCCAAATGCCTTGGATTCTTCATCCAGATTTTAGGTTTGATTTTGTAATGTCTTTGCCAAATAGCAGGACCTGTGGTTCTGAGGCCGGCGTTCTACACAGTCCTGCGAACCTTTGAGGTCGAGGACAGGTCTTATGACCTCCTTCCAGAGGTTGTTAATCACATTGTGTTGCACAGTAGAGTCAGGGTGTTTTGGCATGTCAACCCTGTCCATGGAATGAGCATGTGAAGTGATAGCCGACGTCAGGGGTATCTACATTTTTTGCAATTTTAAGTTTTTGGGTTTAAATACCCTGCTCAATGTATCCCCAGTAATGGCAGGCACATTGAGCAAATGCAATTTTAGGGAGGCGTGATAAAAGTCCAACGCCTCAATGACTACCTGTCTTATAGCGGTTTAAAGGACAGGTAGTAAGCTGGCCGCCAGTTTAGACTGTAACGGCCGTCCCGCTCGTGGTGTTGCCACGTAGCGGTTCACCACACCCAGCAGCTCTTCCTGGTCCTGTACCTCAAGCATACTCCCGGTTTTCTTCAGCCAGTGACCCCTCTTCTTGACCAGCCCAGACCTGGTCGCCAACGCTCCCGTCTGTTGAGGGAGATGCGATGGCCAGTGCTGTTAGTGCACTGGACCAGGAGTATTTGTGCTCCCTTGGTGAGCTTGCCCCATCTCCCGGAGCAAGTCTCGCTGGAGCTTGTGCTCCATGAGCCTTTCCATAAGACTTGAAACGGTCACCTTTAGCCGCTCTCGGGCGGGAGTCTACCATGCCGAGATCTTCTGAGTGAACCGGCCGGTCCGACATCCGTTGTGCCTTTCATCCAGCCGCTGCGGTTGGTCACCAACGTTCCCTTTTGAGCTATGCTAGCGGCGCTGGGCTCGGCTCGGAATGCTGTCGGTGACTGTGGACCACTGCGTTGTGCGGTCCAGGTGCCGCCGGTCGCCTCCACTGCTGGAACCCTCCTGGTCCATTGAAGTCCGACGGGAACGACATTCCTTGGTGTTTTCCCTGTTCAATTCCTATTTAAAAATAAAACAGAACAAGGTTTCGAAAACACCATGTCCTCAGAGTAAGTTTGCTTACCTGAAGGTCCGTTTTCAAATTGTTGCAGGAGAGCTCGTACTCCCGTCCGTCGCTGCGCACTGCGTGAGATGCTATGTTGCGCATGTGTGCTGGACGGGGTCTTCACGTAGTCACTTACGTGACTCCGAAGTTAAACCTTTTACGTCTTTGGAGTGTGGGAGGAAACTGAAGATCTCTGCGAATGCCTACTCGCTCACGGGGAGAACGCACAAACTCCATACAGACAGCACCCATAGTCAGGATCGAACTTGGGTCTCCGGCGCTGTAAGCGCTCTAAGTCAGCAACTCTACTGCTGTGCCACCCTATCGGACCAGTTTTCTTTTTCCATTATTGCAGCCTATCCTGCTGATTATTTTGCAACTTTTATGTTCCTTTGTCTATATTCTTGCAATCTAACTATTGTTATCTCATAACCTCCGTACATTTCTCTTGCTCTGAGTACCGCCAGATAGTCTCTACAGTCTATCACCCTGACAACCCTGGATTTCCCCTTTCTGAGATATTTCCATTGTCTGAACAACTCTTCCTTCACATTTCCTGTAACTTAAATAACGGATTTATTTACTCTCTTTCCCAATTGGAAAGAACAGCCTTTGACCTGAAAGATTAATTCTGTTTTCTTTCAGGATTTTGTTTTTATTTCAGATTTCCAGTATTTGCAGGTCTTTTTGATGTTCATTATTCGTCACAGCTTACAATAGATGTAACTCGCTCACTGACCTATAGCTTCTTGCGATGTGCTACTTCCAATCCTCTAATATTACTCCTACTGCTACTTATTTGTAAACTCATTCATAAAAATGTGAATAACATGATAGTCACTGCGAAAACTGTCCAAGAAATATTTCATGTCACTTATTGTATGACACTGAAAAATCCTGTTTCCATATACAGTAAAAGTGAATAGTTTGTTATGACAGATTCACAGACAAAGAGAACATCATCTTCACTTTTTTCACCATGTATTCCTCGATAACCATATCCAATCTAAGGTAAAATAACAAATAATTTGTATTTGGAATCAAGAGGCAATATTATGGAGCCACAACAGTTGGCCGGTCACCTTTTTGTCCTATACTGATCTGTACTCATTCCAAAGGTCTGTAACCTTTTTGTGAATTGGTGAATCAAATATTTATCAAAATACTTCTTACACCAGAGTGAGATGAAATTCTTTGTTCACATGAAGCTCATAGTATTCTTCGACTAATGAGAGATCCGCCAATGAATGCAACGACAAATGCAAAACAGCAGAATGGTGCAAAGATTATAATGCAACTTAAATTAGGGCAAAAAACCCCAAATAAAGTTCAATAATGGAATAACTGAATGTGTTAAAAGTAAGTGTAGCATCTCCAGGAAGAGAGTATAAATGAGGTAATAGGCTTATGACCCTGAGAACAGTGGGGAAGAAGCTATTCTTAAGTCCGAATGACCAGACTTTCAATCTTTTGTATATTTCAAGTTCAAGTTTATTGTCATGTGTCCCTGATAGGACAATGAAACTCTTGCTTTGCTTCAGCACACAGAACATAATAGGCATTGACTACAAAACACATGAATAAATAAACTGATAAAGTGCAAAATGACAGATAATGGGTTATTAATGTTCAGAGTTTTGGCCGAGCCAGGTTCAATAGCCTGATGGCTGTGGGGAAGTAGCTATACCTGAACCTGGCTGTTGCAGTATTCAGGCTCCTGTACCTTCTACCTGAAGGTAGCAGGGAGATGAGTGTGTGGCCAGGATGGTCTGGGTCTTTGATGATACTGCCAGCCTTTTTGTGGCAGCGACTTCGATAAATCCCCTCGATGGAAAGAAGGTCAGAGCCGATGATGGACTGGTCAGTGTTTATTACTTTTTGTAGTCTCTTCCTCTCCAGGGCACTCAAGTTGCCGAACCAAGCCACGATGCAACCGGTCAGCATGCTCTCTACTGTGCACCTGTAGAAGTTAGAGAGAGTCTTCCTTGACAAACCGATTCTCCGTAATCTTCTCAGTAAGTAGAGGCGCTGATGTGCTTTCTTGATAACTGCATCAGTGTTCTCGGACCAGGAAAGATCTTCAGAGATGTGCACGCCCAGGAATTTGAAGCTCTTGACCCTTTCAACCATTGACCCGTTGATATAAACGGGACTGTGGGTCCCCATCCTACTTCTTCCAAACTCCACAATCAGTTCCTTGGTTTTGCTGGTGTTGAGGGCCAGGTTATTGTGCTGGCACCATATGGACAGTTGCTCAATCTCTCTTCTATACTCGGACTCATCTCCATCAGTGATACGTCCCACGACAGTGGCGTCGTCAGCAAACTTGATGATGGAGTTCGCACTATGACCGGCTACGCAGTCATGGGTATAGAGTGAGTACAGCAGGGGGCTGAGCACGCAGCCTTGAGGTGCTCCCGTGCTGATTGTTATCGAGTCTGACACATTTCCACCAATACGGACAGACTGTGGTCTGTGGATGAGGAAGTCGAGGATCCAATTGCAGAGGGATGCGGCGAGACCCAGTTCTGCGAGTTTGGTAATCAGCTTGGAGGGGATGATAGTATTAAATGCCGAGCTGTAATCAATGAATAACAGCCTGACATATGAGTTTTTGTTGTCCAAGTGGTCCAGTGCGGAGTGGAGGGCCAGTGAGATCGCATCCACCGTTGATCTGTTGTGGCGGTACGCGAACTGCAGTGGGTCCAGGTTTTTGTCGAGGTAGGAGTTGATTTGCTCCATGATCAACCTCTCGAAGCACTTCATCACCACCGGCGTTAGTGCCACTCGTCGATAGTCATTGAGGCATGTCACCTTACTCTTCTTGAGCAGTGGAATAATTGATGCCCTTTTAAAGCAGGTGGGAACCTCAGACCCCAGTAGTGACAGGTTGAAAATGTCCGTAAAAACTCCAGCCAGTTGGTCCGCACAGGTTTTTAGAACATGACCAGGTATACCATCAGGTCCAGGTGCTTTTCGGGGGTTCACCCCTCTGAAGGATTTCCTGACATCGGCCTCTGTGACTGAGACTGAAATACCATCACAGCGAATGGGGGCTCGGGAAGGCACATCAGTATTCTCCCTATCAAAGCGTGCGTAAAACGCATTGAGCTCATCAGGGAGTGATGTTTCGCCGACATTCGAGCTGCCTCCTGGTTTCGCCTTGTGAGGAGGTGATTGCATTCAGGCCCCGCCACAGCTGCCGAACATCTGTCTCATCCTCCAGCTTGGAGCAGAAGTCCCTTTTAGCCTTTTTGATGGCCTTACCAAGGTCGTATCTGGACTTCTTGTAGACCACTGTATCATCTGACATGAATGCCCGGTGTCTGGTCTTCAGAAGAGTGCGGATCTCAAAGTTCATCCAAGGTTTCTGATTGGGAAACACTCGGAAGGTTTTGATGGGGATGCAGTCCTCCACACATTTCTTAATGAAGTCTGTAACGCATGTGGCGTATTCGTTCAAGTCCATTGCCGAGTCCTTGAACATTGGAAAATAGGTGTTATTGTAGACAGCTAGATGGTTATTAAGAATTACAGCAGCATCTTGATCAATTGGGCCAAGGAATGGCCAATAGAGATTAATTCAGATGTATGAGGTATTGGGAAGTCAAACCAGTGCAGGACCTTCACAGTGAACGTTAGGGATGTTATGTTGTCGTTGTACAAGTTGTTGCTGAGACCACATTTGCAGCATTGTGTTCAGTTTTGGTCACCCTGCTGTAGGAAAAATGACATCAAAGCTGGAAAGGATGCAAAGAAGATTGATGAGGACGTTGCTTGGACTTGAGGGTCTACGCTAGCGAGGTTGAGCTTGAGGGCCTACGCTCGAGAGAGGTTGGGCAGGCTAGGACTTTATTCCTTGAAGTGCAGGAGATTGTGGGTTGATCTGATAGAAGTGTATAAAATCATGGGGTGAATAAATAGGGTGAATGCACAGAGATGTTTCCCGGATAGTGGAATCATGAACTACATGATGTAGGTTTCAGGTGAGAGGGGCAAAATACCCCTCAGGTTCCCATTAGCCAGAGGAACTAGCCAAGGCAGGTACAAGAGCAACATTGAAAAGACATTTGGGCAGCTCCAGATTGCTCACATTGACCAGAAAGTCACATTTCAGCCGTTCAGCAAATACCCGCCTTTGGGTATTTGCCTCATGACGGAAGGTTTCTTGTTGGAAGGTTTAGATATATCTGGGCCAGCAGAAGGTAAGTGGGACTAGTTTACATGGGTATCTTGGTTCAAATGGACGTTGGGCTCAAGTGTCTGCTTCTGTGCTATGTGACTCTGATTATAATTCTATAAAATAGCATAACCAGGGTGGTCGGCATCCTTGCCAACACCTGCAGCTTTCCTAATGCATTGCGCTGTGAAGATGGACTGGATGGAAGGAAGCAATGAGTCCGTATGTACACCCCGTTCTGCAGGTTCAGGGGTTGAAGAGCAATGCAGTTGCCCAACCAGATGGAAATGCATCCGTTATAATATCTCAGCAGAAGAAGTTCAAGAGAATCTTCGTGGACAAGCCAAATCTTCTCAGATACCTAAAGGGGCTGTCCCACTGTACGAGGTAATTTAAGAGCTCTCCCGACTTTTAAAAATCAAACTCGTGGTAAGCACGTAGAATGTACGTAGCGGGTACGTCAGAGCTCGGGATGTCTCTTACCGACTCATAACGCTAATGGCAGGTACTCGGGAAACGCGGTAAGCTCGTGAAGACTCGTGAAGATTTTTCAACATGTTGAAAAATGTCCACGAGAGCCCCGAGTACCTACGAGCGGCCAATACCGTAAATCTCTGAGTTCGAAACAGGGGAAACTTGGGAGAACTCTTGAATTAGCTCGTACAGTGGGACAGCCCCTTAAGAAAGTAAATATGCTGGTACGCTTTCTTGATCACTGCATCAGTGTGAAGGCATCGGGTTGGGTTGCTGGTTATGTAGATGCCTTAAGTCATTTTAAGTTTCTGACCATCTCTAAAGCAGATCTGATGATAGGGACAGGATTATGTTCACATTACATCTTCCTCCCCTCACTCATGTTGGCAGATCAATTTCCCTCCTGGGATAAATAAAGTTCTATCGTATTGTGTCGAATCGTATGGTACACTTGGCCACACAACCGTGGCTGCACAGCTTTGCACATCCCAATCCTTTACTTTAAATGTTTCATGTATTTTGGGGACAGTTGGGGGACATTTCCCTCCTGGGATAAATAAAACCGTATTGTGTCGAATCGATGGAGGCACACAACCGTGGCTGACGGTCAAGGGGACTGGGGACAAACCTTGAGAGGCACCAACGTTGACGGTCAAGGTGAAGGAAATGTTAAGAGCGATTCTGTCCGACTTTCCGACTTGTGGTGTGCCAGTTGGGAAATCCAGAAGCCAGTTGCAGATGGAGTCCCCATGGCCCAAGTCCATGCGTTTAGTGATGAGCGTATTTGATATTATAGTGTTGAAGGCTGAGCTGTAGCCAATGAATAGCATCCTGACATACAGTATGTGTTCTCATTGTCAAGGTGATCTGCTTCATTTCCTGCATGGACATGTGCCTAACTAAAATCCAATTTCACACCATTTTCATATCTGCTTCCACTAGTACCTGCATTCTCAGCACCAATACTATAAAAGAATACTTGCCCCACATATCTTCTTTAAACCTTCCCCTTCTGACAAAGCTATGCTCTCTAGCCTTTACCATGTCCACCCTGGGAAAATGTTTTGAGCATCCACCCTATCTATACCGCTCATAATTTTAGATACGTCCATCAGCAATCTGGTAAACCTCTTCTGCATCCTCACCAAATCATCCATGTCCTTCCTGCAATGAGGCAACTGGAATTGCACACAATACTTCAAAGTGGCCCAACCCAAGGTTTATAGAGCTGCATCACAACTTCATGGCTCTAGAGCTGGAAGTAGTCCAAGAGAGATGACATCC
The DNA here is from genome assembly GCF_028641065.1 of Leucoraja erinaceus. Classification (NCBI taxonomy): domain Eukaryota; kingdom Metazoa; phylum Chordata; class Chondrichthyes; order Rajiformes; family Rajidae; genus Leucoraja; species Leucoraja erinaceus. The sequence goes on from NC_073391.1 coordinate 919,951, forward strand.
TCCCGATACCATATAACCATATAACCATATAAAAATTACAGCACGGAAACAGGCCATCTCGGCCCTACAAGTCCGTGTCGAACAAATTTTTTCCCTTAGTCCCACCTGCCTGCACTCATACCATAACCCTCCATTCCCTTCTCATCCATATGCCTATCCAATTTATTTTTAAATGATACCAATGAACCTGCTTCCACCACTTCCACTGGAAGCTCATTCCACACCGCTACCACTCTCTGAGTAAAGAAATTCCCCCTCATGTTACCCCTAAAGTTCTGTCCCTTAATTCTGAAGTCATGTCCTCTTGTTTGAATCTTCTCTATTCTCAAAGGGAAAAGCTTGTCCACATCAACTCTGTCTATCCCTCTCATCATTTTAAATACCTCTATCAAGTCCCCCCTTAACCTTCTGCGCTCCAGAGAATAAAGACCTAACTTATTGAACCTTTCTCTGTAACTTAGTTGTTGAAATCCAGGCAACACTCTAGTAAATCTCCTCTGTACTCTCTCTATTTTGTTGACATCCTTCCTATAATTGGGCGACCAAAATTGTACACCATGCTCCAGATTTGGTCTCACCAATGCCTTGTACAATTTTAACATTACATCCCAGCTTCTATACTCAATGCTCTGATTTATAAAGGCTAGCACACCAAAAGCTTTCTTTACCACCCTATCTATGTGAGATTCCACCTTCAAGGAACTATGCACGGTTATTCCCAGATCCCTCTGTTCAACTGTATTCTTCAATTCCCTACCATTTCCCTACCATAAGATACCTATTGTTCTTTTACAACAAATTGCAAGGGGTCTGATTGCTCATAAGACTGGCACCAATATCTCAAAGCACATTGAGAGAAGCCGTCACTTTTCTTGGGGACAGGAATCATCAAAGTTTCTTTGCAGCAGATGGGGTCAGTAGACTATTCAAGTGAGAGGTTGGAGACAACCTCTTTGAGGACCGTTGAGGACTGGGCCTATTTGATAGGCGTCTGGTTTCCGAACTCATCCAGGCTGGCTGATTGCTGAGAGTTTAGCCTCATGAAAACACATCTAACTTCTGCCACTGAGATGATCGAGACAGAACCAGCGGCAAAAGTGGAATGCACTTTGATGGAACTTTTCTTTCATGTTCAAGACATAAAAGGCATTGAGTTAATCTGATAGAGATGTGTCATTCCAACAGATTGCCTCTAATATTAGCTTGTAGCCCATGGATTTCAACCACATTCCGAGTGAAAAAAAGTCTTCCTCATTTCCCTTGACTTTCTACCTATGCCATCTAGCTTTAAACTCCACTGCTATAGAAAGGAGTCTCCTGTTTTTCTATGCCTCTCAGAGTTTTGTAAACTTTATTAATTTCGCCTTCAGTGTCCTCAGGTCCATTGGAAGCAAAACCACCCCATCCAGTCTGGCCACTTGTTATTGTGCCATTTTACTAATAGCTCTGGAGTCATAAAAGATTTTGACACATAGAAACATAGAAAATAGGTGCAGGAGGAGGCCATTCAGCCCTTCAAGCCAGCTCTGCCATTCATTGTGATTATGGCTGATCGTCCCAAATCAATAACCCGTGCCTGCCTTCTCCCCATATCCCTTGATTCCACTAGCCCCTGGAGCTCTACCTAACTCTCTCTTAAATCCATCCAGTGATTTGGCCTCCACTGCCCTCTGTGGCAGGGAATTCCACAAATTCACAACTCTCTGGGTGAAAACTTTTTTTCTCACCTCAGTCTTAAATGGCTTCCCCTTTATTCTAAGACTGTGGCCCCTGGTTCTGGACTCGCCCAAAATTGGGAACATTTTTCCTGCATCTAGCTTGTCCAGTCCTTTTATAATATTATATGTTTCTATAAGATACCCCCTCATCCTTCTAAACTCCAGTGAATACAAGCCTAGTCTTTTCAATCTTTCATCATATGACAGTCCCGCCATCCCAGGGATCAATCTCGTGAACCTACGCTGCACTGTCTCAATCACAAGGATGTCCTTCCTCAGATTAGGAGACCAAAACTGGACACAATACTCCAGATGTGGTCTCACCAGAACCCTATACAACTGCAGAAGAATGGCCCTATCGCCCTGGATATTGGTATTCTGAGAAATGGAGAATATACTGGATTATTCAATGACCACAACACCAGTAGCTGTAAAATTGTAGTTTGATTTTAGTCTGAAGAAGGGTCTCGACCCGAAACGTCACCCATTCCTTCTCTCCGTCGATGCTGCCTCACCCGCTGAGTTACTCCAGCATTCTGTGTCTACGCTTGATTTTAGTCACTCAGTTATCCATTTCTTCTTCTGTCGTGTGTCTTTTAGACCTGCAACTCCGTTGAGGTGAGCCAGGCCAACGTGTCATCGTCCAGGTCAATCAGACCTCATTCACCATTCTGTGGCCGGTGTTTGGGGCAACTGGTGACTATGTGCTCTACTGAGTTATCCACTGATTTTCAGTTACTTGGTTATTAAAGTGGGTTATAATTTTAAGTTATTATAATTATCAGTGTAAAATACATCTATATGCAACTGTTGTGATATTGTAAGTGATTTCCAATCTCAATCTTAGTAATAATGATGTAAGTGACCGTAGGCCAATTGCTAAGGACATAATTGGCAAGACCAGCACTTATGCCCTATCCTCACTGTTGTAGAGAACCATTGATAGACCTTTTAATTGTCCATATGGTGAACTTGCTCTTATCATAGAGGGTTAAAAATTTTGTCCCGGTGATAATGAACAAATATCAAATATGTTCAAATGAGACCAGTGCGTGTTTAAGCAAATAGTGTTTCTAAGCAACAACTGCCCTTATCATTTAGGAGTGACAGGATTTCAAGGCATTGTCTGGAAGCCTCGGCAAGCTGCCACTGAAGGAAAAAGGTAGATAGTACATCAATGATTGTTGTGGAGGAAGTGAATATTTGGGTTATTTGTAAAATGAGATATTGATTTGAGTTGCAAGGTGTTAGATGTTATTGAACCTGTATGCAAGTAAATCAAAAATATTCCTATTTTGTGCCATACAATAAACATGTTTTGTCAGCAAAGTTTATTCAGTCTTGGAGCAGCTTTAGTAACCATGGTGCATAGTTGTTCATGTTGATGGTGATCGTGGACTTGACAATAGTCCTGGCATCAAATAGCAAAAGAAACTTCTTAGGCTTTGTCATCTTGGAGATCATTATTGTCTAACACTTTTAGCAGGATGAATGTTACTTTTCATCTTAAGTGGGATATTATCGAGATTTTTACCTGCCATCAGGCGTTTTAATATTTGACAAGTTATATATTATGTAATTATCACATATTGTGCAATTATCAACCAACTGCCTCACTTTTCTTATTGATAATTCAGTTTCAGAATCTGCCCTGGGGAATTTGTAATGCAAAACTCTATGTCTATGATAATTGAATTCCAAATTCCAGTAGTAATTTTCTTTTGTGCCAGGTGTGAACAAAGCAAGATGAATTTTCCATTTGGTCACATCAAGGCCAAAATTCTTGAAAAGTGTGAGATGAGCACCGTGGCTGGGAGGGGTTGGTATTGTGTTGAAAATCAGTGAGGGTTTGTGTTTCTGGGTGTTCTCGAGTCAAATCAAATCATACGAAATGTGAGAACAATTAAACCATACACAAGTACTACAGATAGTGCAAAACAAAAACGACCAGAGTCCGAAATATAGCATTACAGCATTATAGAATTACAATGCAGGGAATTGGTCCAAGGTCTGCAATGAAATAGGCTGAAAGATCGAGACCACACCCTAGCTTATGGGAAGACTATTTAGTAGTCTGATAAAGGAGCTGCTCCTGAATCTGGTGGTATGTACTTTCGGTTTTTGTATCTTTTGTCGTGCAGAAGAGGGAAGAGAGGATGACTGGGTAAAAAAAATTCTTGGTGAAGTTGGACAAAAAAGCTGGAGAAACTCAGCGGGTGAGGCAGCATCTACGGAGCGAAGGAAATAGGCAACTTTTCGGGCCGAAACCCTTCATCAGACTGATGTGAGGGTGGGGGGGGTTGGCAGCTTTCCCAAGGCAGAGTGAAGTGTAGATGGAGTCAATGGTGGGGCGGCTCGTTTGTGTGATCGATGGGCCACATCCAAAAGTTTGCAATTTCTTGTAGTCTAGGGCACAGCTGTTCCCAAACCAAGCTTTGATGCAACCCAATAGAATCATTATTGATACTAATGTGGGTAAGCAGTCCACCTCACTTCCCGAAGTCAATATCTAGTGCCTTCATCTTACTGACAGTGAGGGAGCGGTTGTTGTCTTGACACCATGTTACTCAACTCTCCATCTCTTTCCTGTACTCCGTCTTGTCATTGTTTAAGATCATCCCAACTACAGTGGTGTCAGCTGTAAACCAGAACATGGAGTTAAAGTATCATTTGGTTGCACAGTTGTGTGCATTGGGAGTATAGTATGGCGTGAAGAATGCATCCTAGTGAGGCACTGGTGTTGAGAATGATTGTGGGGAAAGTGTTGTCATCTATCCTCACTGTTTGTAGTCCAAGGGTCAGAAGGTCAAGGATCCATTGGTAGATCAGGGTGTTGAGTCCTATATCCAGGAATTTGGAGACAAAGACATGAGGAGCTACAAATGCTGGTATACAAAAAAAATGTTTGGAGAAGAGTTTGTTTGGCAATATGTTATTGAAAGTGGAACTATATTCAATTTTTAGAATGAAAGGTTCTCATCCTCTTCCTCAGACAGCACTGTATGACTTTCTGTGGCAGATCCCAAGCTTATGTTTCTGCTGAAGATAGACACACCATGCTCGAGTTACTCAGCGGGACAGGCAGCATCTCTGGAGAGAAGGAATGGGTGATGTTTCAGGTCAAGACCCTTCTTCAGACTGAGTATCAGGGGAGAGGGAGACACAGAGATAAGGAAGTGTTGTGTGTGAAAATGAGACATCAAAGTGGATGAAGTACAAGGACAATGTAGAATAAATCATGTTTAACTAGGAGAAGTTGACAATGAAGAAATACAGATAAAATTTAATCAGGGTGGACAGTCAGACTGGTCAGAGAAATAGGAAGGGATGGAGAGAGAGAGGGATAGCAAGGGTTACTTGAAAGTAGAGAAGTGAATATTTATACCACTAGGGTGTAAGCTGCCCAAGCAAAATAGGAGGTGCTGTTCCTCCAATTTGCACCGGGGCTCACTCTGACACTGGAGAGGCCCAGGACAGATAGGTTAGTATGGGAATGGAAGGGGGACTTAAAGTGTTTAGGTATGATGAGGCACGTTTAGGCAGACTGTGCAGTGGTGTTCAGAGAAATGATCGCCGTGCTCTGAGTATGGTCTCGCCGATATATAGGAGTCCACACCTGGAATAGCGGATACAGTAGATGAGGTTGGATGAGGTGCAAGTGAACCTCTGCCTGACCTGAAAGGACTGTCGTGGTCCTTGGACAGTTGCGGGAGGAGGTATAAGGACAGGTGTTGCATCTCCTGCGGTTGCAGGGGAAAGTGCCTTGGGAGGGGGTGGTTTGAGTGAGAAGCGATGAGTTAACCAGGGGGTTGTGGAGGAAACGGCCTCTGCGGAAAGGGGTGGAGATGGCTAATGTGGCTAGTGGCGTGATCCCATTGGAGGTGGTGAAAATGTCGGAGGATTGTTTGCTGTAGGTGACGGCTGATGTGGTGAAAGGTGAGGACTAGGGGGACTCTGCTTGCAAGCAGTGAATAGAAGCCCAGTCAGATGGTCAGATTTTTCAATGTAAGGTTGTGGGATAGGGGTGTTATCATCTTCGTTGGTTGTGTAGCCGTGGTCGAGGATCTTTGTGGCTCTTGAGGGATCGGAGATGTGCTGATAGTACTTTGGTAGCGTGGCTTAAGCCCCGGCTGTTTGAACAAGGCCTGGAATACTTTCAAACTGAACTGTGGGTGGAAATTTGTATCAAGGGTTGACTGAGAGCACTGTGGTAAGTCATCGATTATTTCTTGCCAGGTTGAATTTTAATGCTGTTTGCCAAGTTGAATTTTATCTTACTTTCATTTTAGAATATTTTTTCAATAAGATGCTAGCCGTCTATTGGAGTAACTTAACCAGGAATGATGAACTGCAATGCCACCTCAGTAATTCAGTATACACCCGGTCGGTGAATTTATGTCTGATGCACTCAGCCCATTCTTAATTTCAAATAGAATAAATCAAATTAGCTGAAAACTGGTAGTGGTCCTCAGCAGGAGGATGAGAAAGATCATTTATTTGTTGTTTCTGGCCAAGGATAGCAATAAATGCGTTGGTCTTGTGCTTTGTAATTATTAATTACATTTTTAAAGCCATAATATTTTGTAACATAGAAACGTAGAAAATAGGTGCAGGAGGAGGCCATTCGGCCTTTCGAGCCAGCACCGCCATTCATTGTGATCATGGCTGATCGTCCCCAATCAATAACCCGTTCCTGCCTTCTCCCCATATCCCTTGATTCATACACTTCATTAAAGTGATAAGCTGGCTAATTAATCCATATACCATTATTAAGTGAAATCCAACACATCTCCAACATTTCTGTCAGCTTCAACATGATTCCACCACTAATCACATCTTCCCATCTCCATCCCTTTCCACCTCCTGTATACACTGCTCCCATCACAACTCCATTGTTCCTTCATCCCTTCCCACCAAAACCACCCCAGGTTTTTTTTCCCAGCAACTGCAGGAGATGCAAGATCTGTATTCATACCTCCATCCTCCAATCCCCCCCACCCCTCGACAGTCCTATCAGGCTTCACATGTACCTCCTCTAACCTCATCTACTGCATCCGGTGTTCCCAATGTGGGCTCCTGTACATTGGCGGAGACAAATAGTAGACCGGGCAACCATTTCGCTGAACACTTACTCTTGGTCCACCAAGGCCTACTGGATCTCCCGGTTGCTAACCGCTTTAATTCCCTTCCCATACTGACCTTTCTGTCCTGGGCCTCCTCCTTTGCCATAGTGAGGCCACACACAAACTGGAAGAACAGCATCTGATATTTCGTTTGAGTAGCATTATGAACATTGGATTCTCCAATTTTAGGTAACTTCAACAAAGTGGCGCAGTGGTAGAGTTGCTGCCTCACAGTGCCAGACACCAGGGATCGATCCTGACTACAGGGACTGTCTGTGCGGAGTCTGCACATTCTCCATGTGACCCCGTGGGCTTCCTCTGGGTCCTCTGATTCCCTCCAAAAATTCCAAAGACGTAGAGGTTTGTAGGTTAATTGGCCCTAGTGTGTATTCAATTCAATTCAACTTTAATGTCATCGCACAAATACAAGTATCAGTACAACGAAATGCAGTTTTGCGTCAGTCCGTAGTAGTTGTACATAAAGAAAAACAAAAAAAAATAGAAAGAGGGAAGATACAGAATAATCAGGAAATACAGAATGATTAAACAAAGGGGACGGAGGGACCAGAGAAATCTATCGTCGGGACTCCGAGTTCAGCAGTGTGATTGTGTTGTTGTAGAAGCTTTTCCTCATCCTACTAGTACGTGACCTGAGGCTCCTGTACCGCCTCCCTGATGGGAGGAGGGCAAACAGTCCATGGTTGGGGTGTGAGGGGTCTTTGATGATCTTCCCAGCCCGTCTCAGACACCGTTTTCGGTGGAGGGCATCCATGGCAGGGAGCGGGGCACCGATGATGTGCTGCGTGGTTTTCACCACCCGTTGTAGTGCCTTCCTGTCCGCAGCAGTGCAGCTGCTGTACCATACCGTGAAGCAGGTGGTCAGGATACTCTCTATGGTACAGCGGTAAAAGTTGGTCAGGATCTGGGGGGACAGGTGGGCTTTCTTGAGCCTCCTCAGGAAGTAAAGGCGCTGCTGTGCCTTTTTGATCAGCTTGGAGGTGTTGAGGGACCAGGACAAGTCCTCCGAGATATGTACTCCGAGGAATTTATAGCTGGAGACGCGCTCCACCTCAGTCCCGTTTATATGGATGGGGGTATGACTGCCTCCTCTGGTCTGCCTGAAGTCAACAATAATCTCCTTCATCTTCTTGGAGTTGAGGACGAGGTTATTGTTGGCACACCAGGCTGTCAGGTGCTGGATCTCCTCCCTATAGGCTGACTCATCGTTGTCGCTGATCAGTCCTACTACCGTGGTATCGTCAGCAAACTTAATAATGGCATTGGATCCGTACTTTGGGATGCAGTCGTGGGTGAAGAGGGAGTAGAGGAGAGGGCTGAGCACACAGCCCTGTGGCACTCCGGTGTTCAGTGTTATAGTGGAGGAGGTGAGGTTATTGACCCTAACAGACTGTGGTCTGTTAGTGAGGAAATTCAGTGTCCAGTTACAGAGGGAGGTGGAGATGCCAAGTCCACTGAGTTTGGTGATCAAGCTGGCGGGGATGACGGTGTTAAAGGCAGAGCTGAAATCTATGAACAGCAGCTTGATGTAGGAGTTGTTGTAGTCCAGGTGGGTCAGGGCAGAGTGTAGGGCCGCCGATATGGCGTCCTCTGTAGACCTGTTGGTCCGGTAGGCAAACTGGTGGGGGTCCAGTGTGGGGGGGAGGCAGGCTTTGAGGTGAGCCAAGATCAGCCGCTCAAAGCACTTTGCAATGACAGGGGTGAGTGCCACTGGGCGGAAATCGTTGAGACTCCCTGTAGCTGACTGTTTGGGCACTGGCACGATGGTTGATGCCTTGAGGCAAGTGGGGACAACACCCTGGGCCAGTGAGAGATTGAAAATGTCGGAGAGGACTGGGGATAGTTGTCCAGCACATGCCCTAAGCACCCGGCCAGGGATGCCATCGGGGCCGGCAGCTTTGCGCTCATTCACCTTGCTCAGTGCATCTTGTACAGCAGAGGTGGAGAGGCTGAGAGGTTGTTCATTCGGGGGTGGAGCAACTTTAATGGCTGGGGTTTTGTTGTCCCGGTCAAAGCGAGCATAGAAGTGGTTTAGCTCGTCAGGGAGGGTGGCGTTGTCTGGGGGAGGGGTGTTAACTTTCTGATAATCGGCAAGGGATTTGATTCCTTGCCACATGCGCCTGGGGTCAGAGTTGTTGTGGAAATGCTCCTCAATCCGCCGTTTATGATTGAGTTTAGCATTCCTAATTCCCATTTTCAGATTGGCCCTGGATGAGCTGTATCCCTCAACGTCGCCAGATCTGAAAGCGGCATCGCGAGCCTTCAGTAGGAGTCTGACCTCCCTGCTCATCCACGGCTTCTGGTTAGGGAAGGTCTTTATCTCCTTGTGGGTAGTGACATTATCGGTACAGAATTTTATATAGTCCAGAACTGTTGAGGTGTACGAGTTGATGTCCACTTGTGAATTGGAGGTGGACTGAGTAGCAAAGAGACTCCAGTCTGTCTGCATGCATGTGTAGCATGCAAAAGTGTGATAGCATAAAACTAGAGTGATTGGGTGATCCATATTTGGATTGGACTTGGTGGGCAAAAAGGTCTATTTCTACATTGTATCTCCAAAACTACAAATCCCCCCTCCCCCCCTCGACTAAAAGCCTGTTAACCAGTTCCACAATTTACAATCATGTATCCATCTTGGGCTCACACAGTCTCGAGCAAACAATTGGCCTATCAGGGAACCTCCTTGCCTGAGCTCATCTGTCACCGGCCCCAATTTGTCCTGTTTTTTATTCTCTCACTTCCAGTTTCTTATGCCTCACCCCCTCCTACGATCAGCGTGAAGAAGGGTCCCAATTTGAAACATCACTTATCCATTTCCTCCAGAGTTGCTACCTTACAGCGCCAGGGATCAATTCTGACTGCGGGTGCTGCCTGTGCGGAGTTTGTACGTTCTCCCTGTGACCACGTGGATTTTCTCCGGGTGCTCCGGTTTCCTCCCACACTCCAAAGACATTCATGTTTGTAGGTTATTTGGCTTCTGTAAATTGTAAATTGTCCCGAATATGTAGGATTGTGCTAGTGTGTGGGGTGATCACTGGTCGGTGCAGACTCAGTGGGCCAAAGGGCCTGTTTCCACGGTGTATCTCTAATGTCTAAACAGGCAAAGGTCACAGGCAGAGTGCAGGGATAGGTTGGTGGTGAAGTCGGCATTGATGACCCTGGCCAGGGACTGGCCGGGAAGGGTGTGAAGGTGGGACTGGCGGTGGCTGATGGTGCTGCTCCTCATGGTGGTGATGATGTTGTGGGTCTCGGCCCCGTGGTGATTGGGCAGGCAGCACGGTCCAGCTATGGAGCCCTGGGCCTGCGGGCGGTCAAGTCGAGGAATGTCAGTGGAGGGACTGGACTGGAGGCAGGTAAGCTTGTGATCCTCTGTAGAGTCCAGGTAGGCGAGGAAGTGTTTGTTGAGGCTGTGGATCTGGCGCAGAATGAAGTAAAGCTGGGGTCCATTGAAGGTGTGGGTGAGTGAGGCCTGGAGCTGTGAGAGAGTCAGAGCGAGGGCCTGCTGGTGCCGGCACATCACAGCCATTGTGGAACGTAGGCCATGGATGGAGAACTGGTGTGAAAAGCAGTAGGTCGACTGCCAGTACCTGTAATCCGGGTTGGGTCCGAACTGGGAGGTCTGGAACCCCGAGGTAGAGATGGAGTCGCAGTCACAAGCACTAAGAAAACTGAGGTAAGGCACCGCTGCACCACCGTGCCACCCCTTTAGTCGTATCTTTACAAAGACACCCCCTCTCTCTGACATCACTCTTCCAATCTTCTAAAAAAACTCTGCTTTTCCATTTTTGTACCGTGTCTGGCTTTGGCAGAAAGTGGGAGACCAGCAGGTGAAGGCAGGTGGGTATTGGGAGTTGGTAGCACTCGTAGTCAGCAATAAACCCGGGTCTCTGGCGCCATAAGGCAGTAACTTTACCGCTGCATCACTGTGCCACACTAATTATTTTTATCCCTATCCCGTTTCTTTGTGCAATTCCCTTGGACTCTACCAACCCTCGCCTCCCCACTGCCCATCAGCGGGCTGGAGCCGTCTCCTCACCTGAGTTCCAGGCTCAGCACTGGGCCCACAACCTCCATGATGCAGACTCCAACACCACGTGGCCTGACTGCTCCCCTCCCTTCCTTCTGGGAGCCTCTACAATTATACCATTGGGTCCCGTTGCCCTTCCCCCTTTAAAAATCACATTGCTTCTACTACCTCGCTACCATACACGCTTCACCCCCCTCCTCTCTGCACAACCATTATCTCTCTACAGTACCACCTCTTTGCCTCAGACCCCAGCCCTCACCCCTGTCATGTTTTCACCATCCCCTCTGATCTCCCCCTTTCTGATACAGAGCGGTCAGTCCTCAACAGAGTCCTTACTTTTGTACCCCTTTGCTCCCACCTCGATGAAGTCCAGGTCCACCATGATTGCCTCCGTGCCTTTTTCTATGGGGAGGAGATCTCACCGACCAGTGACAACCCCTTCTCCGGTCTGCAACAATCCTTCTCCACTTGGACTCTTCCTGCTAGCCTTCTACCTTCTCTGGACATTTTCATTGCTCACTGCCAGCGAGACATCGTTCTCTTGGCTTCTCCACTTCCCTTTACCCACTCCATTCTCACCCTGTCTGACATTCGCTCACTTCACAACAATCTCGACATTATCATTAAACCCACCGACAAGGGAGGTGCCATTGTAGTCTGGCGCGCTGACCAGGCCAGGCACCAGCTCTCAGACACCTCCTCCTACCCACACCTTGACCATGACCCCACAGATGAACACCAGGCCATCATCTCCCAGATTGTCTCTTATTTCATCACCTCTGGCGACCTGGTCTCCAAAGCCTCCAACGTTCTATATAACGTTTCTCCCTCCTCTCCAAAATCCACAGAGAACTGCCCTGGCAGCCCCATTGTTTCTGCCTGCTTCTGCACCACTCATCTCTGAATACCTTGATTCTATCCAATCCCACCCCACCTATGACTGAAACCTCACACGCCCTTCAACTCTAATAATTTTTTGATTTTACTCCCCCTATCACTCATCTTTACCATGGATGTCCAGTCTCTCTCCACCTCCACCCCCCATTAGGAATCTCAAGGCCCTCCGTTTCTTCTAAAGTAAAGTATCCTTTATTGTCACTCAGACATTTCAGTCTGAACAAAATTGTATACCTTGCAGTCATAACATAGAATAAAATAACAAAACACACACACACTTAACATCCACCACAGTGAGTCAACCAGGCACCTCCTCACTGTGATGGAAGGCAAAAGTCTTAAAGTCCTTGTCTCTTCCCTCCTTGTTCTCCCTCTGCGTTGAGGCGATCCAGGCTTCCGATGTTGGGACCCCGCCGGGAGATGGTAAGTCCAGCGGCCGCATCCGTGCTCCACGAATGGGCTGGTTCAAACTTTGCGGCCCGTGGCGGTCGAAGCTGCCACCCTCCAGTCCAGCGGATGAAGCTGTCTTTGCGGGAACTCCAGAGAACCGGTTCTTTCTCCAAGTTAAAGGTGTAGCCATGGGCACACTCGCAAGGGCCTCAGCAATGCCTATCTTTTTGTCTGTTACATCGAACAGTCCCTGTTCCATGCATACACCGGTCCAATCCGCCAACCTTTTCTCTGCTACTTCGACAAGTGCACCTGCCCTGCCTCCTGCACCCATGCATAACATCACCTATTCCTTCTCTTCAGAGATGCTGCCTGTCCCGCTGAGTTACTCCACCATTTTGTGTCTACCCATGCAGAACATGGGGTATCCCACCACGAATCACATCTTCCCATCTCCACCCCTTTCCATCTTCTGCAGTGACCGTAGCCTCCGTAACTCAATGGTTAACATCCCTTCCCACCCAAACCACCCCCTCCCCAGGTACTTTCCCCTGCAACTGCAGGAGATGCAACACCTGTCCCTATACCTCCCCCCTCAACACCATCCAGTGATCCCAACAGTCCTTTCAGGTGAGGCAGAGGTTCACTTGTACCTCGTGTAGCCTCATCTACTGCATCCGGTGTTCCTGGCATGGACTCCTATACATCGGTAAGACAAAAGGTAGACTCGGTGATCGTTTCACTGAACATTTACAGGTCAGCGTAGGCCCATGGGATGTCCCGATTGCAAAACACTTTAACTCCCCTCCCCACACTGAACCTTTCTGGCCTGGGCCTTCTCCATTGCCAGAGTGTGGCCCAACACAAAATGGAGGAACAGCACCTCAAATTTTGCTTGGGTAGAATACACCCCAGCGGTTTGAACACTCACCCCATCCACTCCCTCCTTCCTAGTCATTTGACCAGTTCCACAGTTGCTCACATTGTTTCTCTTGAGATCTCACCTTCCCTAGCCAACAATAGACTGAGCAGGCACTGCCTTGCCTGAGGCCATTTGTGGCTGGCCCTGATCTTTTCTCACCTCCAGCTCCTCACCTTCTACCCACCCCCCCTCAACCGCTACCCACTACTTTCAGTGTGAAGAAGGGTCCCGATCTGAAACGTCACCCATCCTTTTTCACCAGAGATGCCGCCTAATGCGTGGTGGCGCGACTCTGTGTTGCAGCGGCCCCGACAGCCTGTCTGTCTTTTTTTTATTTTTTGTCTAGTTAAATGTAGTTGTTTGTGTTTTTTAATAGTGTTTTTAACTGTGTATATGTGGGGGGCGGGGGAAGGGGGAAACTTTTTAACATCTCTTCCCTGTACGGGAGACCCGACCTTTTCCTTGTCGGGTCTCCGTTGTCATTGGGGCCTAGCACCGTGGAGCGGCCTCCAGCCTGAACGACCTGGGGGCTCCAGTCATGGAGCCTGCAGAGCTGCGGACCTACCATCTGTTCACTGTGGTTCACTGTAATGGATGTTTATGTAAATTGAATTGTGTGTATGTCTGTAGGAAATTGTCTTTGTTTGTATGGCTGTGGAAACGGAGTTTCGTTTGAGCCTCACTGAGGTTCAAATGACATGTAATAAATATTGACTAATATTGACTATTGACTCTCCCACTGAGTTACTCCAGCACTGTGTGTCTACCTTTGGTATAAATCAGTATCTGCAGTTGTGTTTCTACTACTCATGGACTTCATCACTAACTTCCATCCTGCCCTCAAATTGACCTGGACTATATCTGGCACCTCTCTCCCCTTTCTTCATCTCACTGTCTCCATCACAGGAGATAAGACTATTGACTGACATCTACTACAAACCTACCGACTCCCGGTTATTTACACCTCCATTCACCTTGCCTCTAGCAAAGACACTATCCCCTCCTCTCAATTCCTCCGTCTCGATTGCATCTGCCCCCAAGATGAGGCTTTCCATACAAGGTCATCCGAGATTTCCTCATTCCTTAGTGAAAGTGGTTTCCCTCCGGCTGCCATAGATGGATCCCTAACCCGTGTCTCTTCTGTGTCCCAGAATTCTGCCTAGCTCCCTCTCCCCAGATGCAACAAGGACAGAGTTACCCTGGTCCTCACATTTCACCCCACCAGCCCCGCTTCCAACACGTCATCATGACATTTCCATCAACTCCAATGTGATCCCACAATCACATCTTCCCATCCTCACCCCTTTCTGCTTCCAGAGGCCACCCTCTTCACAACTCTTCACTCATCCCTTCCCACCCACTTGTTCACTCCATCCCCAGGTACATTCCCCTGCAACCGCAGGAGATATAACACCTGTCCTTATACCTGATCCCTTATACCTGATCCATGGATCCCAGCAGTCCTTCCAGGTGAGACAGAGTTTCACATGAACCTCCTCCAATCTCATCTACTGCATCCGGTGTTCTTGATGTGGTCTCCTGTACACTGGCACAACAAAGCCAAGTCACTCAGCAACCATTTCACTGAACATTTATATTCAGTCCACCAAGGGCTACTAGATCTCCCGGTTGCCAACCACTTTGAACCTCCACTTCCCATTCTGACATTTCTGTCCCGGTCCTCCTCCATTGCCAAAGTGAGGCAACACACAAATTGGAGGAACAAGACCTCATATTTTGCTTGGGTAGCTTACAACCCAATAGTATGAACATTGAATTCTCTCATTTTAGGTAATTTCTACAGTTATCTCGACAAAGTGGCATGGTGGGCGCAGCGCTTGAGCTGCTACCTCACTGCGCCAGAGACCCAGGTTAGATCCTGACTACGGGTGCGGAATTTACACTTTCTCCCCGTGACCGCGAGGGTTTACCCCCGGGTGATCCGGTTTCCCTCCAGATTCCAAGGATGTACAGGTTTGTAGGTTAAATGGCTTCTGTAAATTGCTCCTAGTGTGTAGGATGAGAAAGTGGGGATAACATAAATCTAATGTCAATGGGTGATCGTTGGTCAGCGTGGACTTGGAGGGCCAAGGGGCCTGTTTCCACGCTGTATCTCTATAGCTAAAAACTAAATCGTCCCTCCTCCTCTCTACCCTCTTTACCCCCCTTCCTCCACTAAAAGTCTGGTAACCAGTTCCACAGTGTGCAATCATGATTCCCTCCAGGGCTCATAATATCTCGAGTCAACAATTGAGCTATCAGGGAACCTTCTTGCCTGAGGTCATCAGTTGATGGCCCTGATTTATGCAGGGTTATTTCTCGCTTGCAGTCCCCCCACATATTTGATGAAGGGTCTCGACCCAAAACGCCCCCTATCCATTTTCTCCAGAGATGGCTGAATTACTGAATTACTCCAGCATTTTGTGTCCATCTATGGTATAAACCAGCATTTGTAGTTTATTTTTATTACATTATGTCATTAAGTGATACTTGGGCAGTCGTGACGATTAAGTAATTATATGAAATCTAGGTTACTCCAGGCATGAGGTCGTTATAAAATAAAATCAATATAAGTATGATGTGATTCAATGAAAATTTTTTTTTTTAAATCAGTAAGTGGCAAAACCTCAGCACTTCAAGCAGCATCTGCAGTGAGAGAAGCAAGAGTTAACCATTCAGGAGGATGATTATTAAACAAATCCTTAATTACCATGGCGACGATCAATGTATGAATCCAAGAGGATGACTAAGTCCGCCTAAACCTACCTGATCACCCGGTTATTAAACACTTTAACCCCCCCCCCCCTCCCTCCCATTCCCACACTGACCTTTCTGTCCTGGGCCTCCTCCATTGTCAGAGTGAGGCCCAGCGCATATTGGAGGAACAGCACCTCATATTTCGCTTGGGCAGCTTACACCCCAATGGTATGAATGTTCACTTCTCTAACTTCAAGTAACCCCTGCTTTCCCTTTCTCTCCATCTCTCCCCCTTCTTACTTTTCAGACCAGATTAAATTTAACCTGTGTGTGCTTCGTTGTCACCTTCTCCCAGCTAACAATGATCTATTTGACATTTTTCTTGAGCATCTCTTTTGATGTCTCGTTTTCACACCTAACACATCCTTATCTGTCTCCGTCTCCCCTGACTCTGTCTGAAGAAGGGTCTCGACCCGAAATTGTCCCGCTGAGTTACTCCTGCACTTTGGGTCCACAATGGTTGTCAAGTGTCAGCCACCCCCCCCTGCAGTCCCCCCCCCCACCCACACGATGACGCAATGCCGATGACGATTACGCGGCTGTCGCTGACGTCACGGGCGGCTGTGACGTCAGGTCAACGAAACAGCGACGCCACGAGTTGCGCGGGTTGCTAGGGGTGACGTCACGCGGGCCTGCCGTTGCCATGCCGGTGGTGCGGCCTGTGGGGGGGATTACAGTCCCGGCCCCGTACACAGAGTCCCGGCCCCGCTCTGTCACACACACACAGCCCGGCCCCGTACACAGAGTCCCGGCCCCGCTCTGTCACACACACACACAGAGCCCAGCCCGCAGCCCCGCTCTGTCACACACACACACAGAGCCCAGCCCCGGCCCCGCACACACACACAGAGCCCAGCCCGTAGGGGAGGGGATAGTGGAAGGAGATGAGAGTGGACAGAGATACAGAAGGGGAGGGGAGTTTTCAGGGGGCAGAGGTGAGCGGGGGAAGGCCAGGGCGCTGTAGTGTGGGACAGGGGGGCAGGGCCGGGTAGTGTGGGGATGTGGACAGGGGGCAGGGACAAGGGGGCAGGGCCGGGAGTGCGAGGAGTGGGCAGGGACAGAGATACAGAAGGGGAGGGGAGTTTTCAGGGGCAGGGGGTGGGGGGGGAAGGCCAGGGCGGGCAGGTAGTGCCCACAATGGGGCAGGGACAAGGGGTGGGACAAGGGGGCAGGGCCGGGTAGTGAGGACGGGGGGGGGGGGGGCAGGGACAGGACCGGGGGGGCAGGGCGGGGCCGGGCTCAGGGACAAGGGGGCAGGGCCGGGTAGGCGAGGATGTGGGGGGGGGGGCAGGACCGGGTAGTGCAGGGCGGGGATGGGGCAGGGACAGGGGGCCAGGGCTGTGGACGGGGGGCAGCGAGCGGATTGAAAGCGGGCGCCCTAGTTTGGGTGCAATGAGCACGGTGTGGTGTGGAGTACCGGGGCGATGCGTAAACAAGCGCAGCACTAACTCCTCCGCCCTCGGAGTATTTCCGTGTTTTCACTACAGCTCATTACAGTGTATCAAGTGCTTACTGCCATTCACGCACAAGACAAACTTGGCCCCTTTCGCTTTTCCTTTTTTTCCCCTCCCCCCTGTTCTGGCTTATTTATTTCTGTTGTTGAGGCATCATCCGACTGGGCTTCACTCCACAACATTTAAAAAAAATTCTAGTCCTCTTATAATCAGTATGGCCTCTTGAGAGGGGAAAATAATATATAAGGTAAGGAACGCATTCGCAAAAAGAAAAATCCTAACTCAGGAGTTGTGTTTATTGGGAGGGTGTGTGTGCAAGGAAAGGGTTAGATGTGTGCTTTACTGAGCCGAGCCGAGGCAAGCCGTGCCGGCTCTTCTCAGCAGCACCGTAAAGTTTGTGTAGGATGCGATCATGTGTCAGGATCAAGTTGCCGAGGCAGACGCCGAGCGAGCGAGCGACCTTGCCGCTACTGCTGGTGCTGGTGCTGGTGCAGCAGCCTTCAAGTTAAGGTGCCCGCCAGCTCGGAAATAAATAATGCGCCACAAAACTGTGTTGGAAACTTCCAGCGCTTGTTATTTATATCTGGAGAGCGACGGGGTGGGGGAGAGGCGGAGGAAAGCAGGGCTGGAGACGCGCCTTCCCCAGCACCTCTCTCAGTCTCTCCCTTCCTCCCCCGCTGGATCCGATCGGATTGTTAAAGCGACTTCCACAATTTAATTGTGGCTCCGGGTCGGAACGGATCTGTGTGTCCCGTCCCCCCCCTCCCTCCTCTCTCTCTCTCTCTCTCTTGCAGACTGACGCAAATAGTGACGCTTGTGGCTTCCTGATGAGGGACAGACACGACACACAGCGCGCTTGGTACCGGTTCTGGTCCAGTGTCAGCGGGCTCTCACCTTCCCCTTCCCTCTCGCCACCACCCACATCATGCTGCGTAGTTGCCTGCAATTTCCCAGGGAGGGATTGCTTCGAGCAATCGGCATCTCTCCTGTGCGAGGTGCAAGTGGTGATATGAGTTTGTGTTACAGGAGAAACTGTACTCCGACTGCACCCCAAGCATAGCATGAATTGCGTAGCGTGTCAGCTGATATTAGACACGGGGATCATTGCCGGTACTGTGCAGTGAAATTGGAGCGGCTTCTGAGAAATACAGTGCGTACAAGGTCCACGCATACACCTGCGCACACAAAGCTACAGCCCACTCCGAGTGAAAGTGCCTGACAGGGCTCTCCACGTGTTCGCCTTGCACAAGTGTACCCATCAATTTGCTGTTCCGGCAAAGAAGGCAAGAGTCACTCTTTGAAATTAAGGATGCCCGATTAGACGCCAGCCATGCGATACGGCCTACTTCCCCACTAAGCTGCATTTTAAACTTATCGCTGTGAGGATGCACAAGTGGCATTCAAAAGCAGCATCTGGGGCAGTAACGGGTAATCGATATAGACTCCGCCAGCAATTTAAAGTTTCAAATCGCAGTTATTGCTTAAGTTATTATGTTTTTAAAACTATTCCATCAGAATTGTGCAAGTCCAGAGAAATAGTTGCACCATTCACTCCCAAACTTCCCATTATTATTAAGCTCTACGGTTATGTTTCAGAGTTATAGTGTATATTATCCAGTTAAGCACCCGATCCTTCAGAGATAAGTCTGATTTAAAGAACAGTTACAAATTAAATTAGTGCTTGTAGATCCCACAAGTAACCGTTTAACTCGCAGCACGATGCCCTTGCTTTTGACGTGAGTTTTGACTGGCTGGAAATTCCCCCGATGAGATGACAAACCCCTTTTACGTGCTTTTTTCAATATTTTATTGCACTTTATTTAGCGAGCTATTTATAGATGGAACTTTATCCCTCCAACAGTTTCTTCATCTTGAAAGTAATGTTTCCAAACTAAGTGTCATTTATTGTAATTGTTTGAATTATTCATGAGCAATGTTTTACATAAAATTGGAGCACTCTTTTGAATTTAGGTGTCATTTCTGTTGGTGCCACATAAAAATTAATATTTAAAAAAAAGTTAGCATTAGGATTTAGATTTGCGATATGCCAGAATCTAAACTGGTATGTTATCACTCCAAACTGAAAAGTCAATTATTGATTTTCTATCAAAAGTTTGGAAATATTCATTATATAATGTATGGATATTAATTTATATGTAAATGATGATAGTTACACCAAATAACATCCAAGGAAACATTTTGAATGAGTAAATGCTAATTTTAGAGCAATCGATAGCTTACAATTGCATTGTTTTTAAATATAATTTAACGTACAGTTAACATCTTTATCTTGTAATGCTGTAGGTTTGGGACACTTTGTACAACACAGAAGAGAAAATCGTAACCTTGATCCTTGCGTAAAGGACAATGTGCTCCTGGAGAAGTTGAATTGCTTCAAATTGTACTAACAAATTTCTCAGATGCCTGGAGAAGTGCAGCTGTGCCGTGCAGCACAGCAGGCCCTTTAAGCATACTGCCCCCTGCAACGCTGGCCTGATTGTCCTGTTCTTGTACTGTTATCCTGTCCAACAATGGCTGCACAAAGGAAACACCTAGTCAGAGAATTTAACGCCTTCATCACTTGTTACATCTGCAAGGGCTATCTTATCAAGCCAACTACAGTGACTGAGTGTCTACACACTTGTAAGTAAAGCTGCAAGAATCATCATACATGTTTCTGAATAGTAGCACAGGAATATAAGATCAGATTTGTGTGTGTTCAACATCAATTTCTGCACTTAACAACATATGAAACAATCACATTGAAAGCAATGTTTACTAGAAAACTAAGAGCAAGCACTTGGAAGAGCACAATTGTGGTGGTAAATGAAGAATTTCTTACAGTAATAGACAATTCTGGATATAATTAAAATTGTTGATGCTTTCAAATAATAGGAATGAACTTTAGAATGGAGTGGTTAAGCTTCCAAAGTGGCTACCTGGTTGATTAGCTTCCACTATATTGTACTAATTAATCTTGCTTGCAGAATACTCAACTAGTTTGTACTTGGCAGCTAGTAGTACTTAAGCAGCACATCTGTCATCAAGCTCCTAACCTAAGTGCACTTTTGCTTTCTTCAGTTTGTTCTAGTAATCTAAGATCTCCTTTCTACTATGTACATTGGTTGCAACTTTTGCTCCTTTACCAATAATGTTTCAACATCTCCTAGCCCACTGTGTATTGCTCCCCTAAAATCAGCCTATTGTGGTCTCTCGTACTGTTGTTCTGTCCACTTTTTCAGCATCATTCCACACTTTAGTCCATGTCCACATTGCACTCCATCTGACATGTGTTTACAGGCCTGTTACACTGCTGCAAGTAAGAATTTCATTGTTCTGCTGTCAGTACATATGACAATGTAACACACTTGACATTCTCGTGTTGAAGCCCCAAGTTTAAGAACTTTCCCTAATCTGCTACCTCCCGTTTGTATTTGTTGTAGCAGTTTTATCTTTCCTTTCTTGAACAGAAAATTGCAGATTAACATCAGTCTTTGGAAAATGCTGGATTCTGATATTAAAGAAATCAGAACAAAGCATAATGTGATTAGACACAGTTGTAACATTATGAAAGAAAAATTATGTTTACCAGATGTTGTGCAAATGTTTGTAGTAACTATCAGGGTTCAGAAAGGGGAGCCCGTGGACCCAGTATCATTTATATTTCCTCATGGTTTGTATTAGTGTCTACAAAACAATTACTGCATAAGAAAAAAAGAGTTGAGGGTCACAGAATGGATAGATAACAACAGAAACAAAGCGATAAACTGGTCATTGTGACGTTAGTGGATTGTAACTGTGAGTTACTGTTGGGGTTCAATTGCTTGCAATCTATGTGAAAAATATACATCTTCTAGATGCGCTGGGACGCATCCTCAGTAATGTGATCTGGGTGTTTTGGGTCTCACAACATCAGACACCCTTGCCGGGGTGGAAGATTGCAACCTTCATGTGGTTCACCCTGTTTCGACAAATGCGATCAACCCGGCGTGCACAATCAAATAAGATCAAATAGAACAAGTTGTCCGACAACTTTAGGCTGTGCACGCCATACGCAAGAAGAAGAAGACACCCTCGTCCAGGCGACACAGCTGGGGTTGGTCAGGCCCCGACTTGCGTCCCAGCAGCAACCGCCCATGGATCAGCCATCTTAATAACTACTCTGCATGGATTGGGAGACTCTAGTGCGTGGAGGGACTAGACTCTAATAATAATGACATGAAGAGATTGAGTGTATTTATACATTTGGCAGATGAGACAAAGATAGAGCAAGAAAATGAGTTGCGAGAACTATATATCAAAACCCATACAAACTGATTACATATTACATCTAATGACTTGTAGCCGACATCTATGCAAGATTAAAACTTTATCTGTACGTTAGATCTATTTAAACAAAAAAGTGTTGGCAATAAGGTGGCCTGTTAAAAGTGAAGGTTTGAGGTAAGAGAATTTATAAGGAAGATTAGAACATTCTAAACAGGAAATTAGGGGAGATGAATGTGTGGCTGAAGAATTGGTGCAAGGGGCAGGGATTCAGATTTCTAGATCATTGGGATCTCTACTGGGGCAGAGGTGACCTATACAAGAAGGATTGGTTTCACCTTAACTGGAGGGGTATCAATATCCTGGCAGGCAGGTTCGCTGGTGCTACATGGATGTGCTTAAACTAAATTGGTAGAGGGGTGGGATCTTATATAGGACTAAGGCAGGTGAAAGGTTAGAGGTTGGTATGGAGGGTGATGAGAAAATGTTTAGTGCACAGAATAGACCGCGGAAAGGCAGGGAGTGTGGAAGAATTGTTGGTTTAAATTGCACTTATTTTAATGTAAGGCCTGACAGATAGGGCAGGTGAGCTTAGGGTATGGCTAGGTACATGAGCTTAGGACATGGATAAGATGTTGCAGCCATACTGAAACCTGGTTAAGAGAGGGGCAGGACTGACTATGTTCCGGGATACAGGTGCTTCAGGCGAGATAGGGGTGAGGGTAAAAGAGGAGGGGGCGTTGCATTATTAGTTAAGGAGGATGTCATGGTAGTGGTGACATTATGGACAGTTCGTCTAGTAAGGCTATATGGGTGGAGCTGAGGAACAATAAATGGATGATCATCTTGCTGGGGGTGTACTACAGACCCTCAAATAGTCAATAGTCAGAGTTTCCTCTGGCAATATGTGGAGTGCCCCACATTTTTAGTTAAGTTTGGGGAATTGAGAAGGGCAAGTGTTTGTGGAGGAGCCTTGTGGGACCAGTGACCACTTCTATTAGGTTTAGGATAGTTATGGATAGGGACAGGGTGGGCCTATGAGTTAAAATGCTAAATTGGGGCAAGGCAAACTTTAAGGGTATGAGACAGGAACTTGCTCAAGTTGATTGGAGTAGGTTGTTTGAAGGGAAAGGAACATCAGGAAAGTGGGATGCATTTAAAAGTGTGCTTCAAGACATGCTTGTTCCTGTGAGAGTGAAGGGCAAGGCAGGCAAACGTAAGGAAGAATGGATGATGAGGGAAATAGGCGCTGTTTGAGAAATTGAGAATGGAACCCCTCAGGAATCAAAATGGTCAACTCTGCGTGGAGCCACACGAGATGAGCAAGGTCCTCAATGAGTATTTGTATTTGAGAAAGACAGGACTGAGGAACTTGGAGCAATCAGTGTTACGGTCAAGGAGGTGCTGAAGGTCCTGACGTGTATGAAGGTAGACAAATCTCCAGGGCCTGATCAGATTTACCTGCGGATACTGTGGGAAGCTGGAGAGGAAATTGTAGATGCCCTGGCTTAGATTTACGAGTCGTCATTAAATACAGGCGAGGTGCCGGTGGACTGGAGGGTGGCAAATGTTGTCGCTCTATTCAAGAAGGGCTGCAGGAAAAAGCCAGGGAACTACAGGCCAGTGAGCTTTATATCTGTGGTCAAAAAGTATGGTCGATAGAGTATTCTGAAGATATATATGCATTTTGATGGACAAAGGTTGATTAGGGATAATCAGATGGTTTTGTACGTGGGAGGTCGTGTCTCACAAATCTGACTGAGTGTTTTGATAATGCAACCAAAAGGGTGATGAAGGTAGAGCTGTAGACATTGTATATATGGATTTCAGCAAAGCATTTGACAAGGTTGCTCATGGTAGGCTGCTGTGGAAGGTTAGATCGCATGGGATCCAAGGAGAGATTGCTGAATGAATAGAAAATTGACTTCATGGAAGGAAGCAGAGGGTGATGATGGAAAGTAGTTTCTCGACTGGAGGCCTGTGACCAGCGGTGTGTGTGCCTCAGGGTCCAGTGCTGGGCCTGTTACTGCTTGTCATCTATATCAATGATTTGGATGAGATTGTACATGGCAAGATCAGCAGGTTTGCAGATGACATTAAAGTTGGTGGTCTTGCACATAGTAAAGATGGTTGTCAAAAATCGCAGCAGGATCTTGATTAGTTGGGCAGATGGGCTGAGGAATGGTTGATGGAGATTAATACAGGGAAGTGTGAGGTGTTGCATTTTGTGAAGACTAACATGGGCAGGACCTACACAGTGAATGGTAGGGCTCTGGGGAATGTTGTACACTAGAGGGATCTAGGAGTGCAGGTACATAGTTCATTGAAACTGGCACCACAGGTAGATGGGATGGTCAAAACGGCTTTAGGCACATGAGCCTTCATCAGTCAGAGTATTGAGTATAGAAGTTGTGAGGTCATGTTGCAGTTATATAAGACTTTGGTTAGGTTGCATTTAGAGTATTGCGTTCTGGGCACCATGTTGCAGGAAAAATGTTGTCAAGCTTGAAGGAGTGCAGAGAAGATTTACGAGGATATTGCCAGGACTCGAGGGCCTAAGGTATAGGGAAAGGTTTAGTAGGCTAGGACTCTATTCCTTGCAGTAGGATAAGGGGTGATCTTATAGAGGTGTACAAAATCATGAGAGGAATAGATCGGGTAGACACGTGGAGTCTCTTGCCCTGAGTAGGGGAATTGAGAACCAGAGGATATAAGTTTAAAGTGAGGGGGAAAGATTTAATAGGAACATGAGGGGTAACCTTTTCACAAAGGGTATGGAACGAGCTGCCGGAGAAGATAGTTGAGGTAGGTACTATCACAACGTTTTAGAAACATTTAGACAGGTACATGGAAAGGACAGGCTTAGAGTGAAATAGGCCAAACGCACTCAGGTGCGACTCGTGTAGATGGGACATGTTGGTCAGTGTGCGCAACTTTGGCTGAAAAACTTATTCCACACTGTATGATGCTCTGAATATTGTATGTGTGTATAAATGTGCGTGTATATGTGTGAGTAAGGTTCTTACACAGGTATAAGTTGGGCTGAATGAATGCTGAGGCTTCAGCTAGGAGGCTGATGATGGAATAAGATGAGGTTTTTTTCTTTCACTAGTTCCTCTTCTGACAGTGCAGTGAAAATGATAATTAGGGCATTGGTATACACCTGCTGGATGTGGCAGGTCAGGAAAACTTCCAGTGTTAATGAGGACTACACTTGTGGGAAATATGTCTGGCTGCAGCTCCTCACTGACCAAGTGAGGGAACTGGAGCTGTGAACGGTCGACCTCAGGATTATACAGGAGTGTATGAGTGCCCTGGACAGGAGTTATAGTGAATGGGACACCATTAAGGTACAGTGAGGTGGATGGCCATCAGGAGAGAGAATAGGCTGAGAGGGCAGGAGGCCCCATTACCATTCCCGCAAAGGAACTGGAGCAGCAGCTGGATGATCTCAGGACCATCCAGGAGAACGAGAGCTTCCTGGACAGGATCTACAATGAGGTTGTTACACCCTCTTGGAAGCTGTCGGGTTGGAAGACACGTCCAGTCCGAGCGGCAGACAGATCTTTCAATCTAATTCTGGTGCTGAGGCTCAACCGGAAAGACCTACGTCATGTAACGCTGTAGTGGAAGGTGACTCAATAGTGAGAGGTACGGTCAGGAGATTCTGCGGCAACAGGCCAGACTCGAGAATGGTGTGTTGCCTCCCTGGTGCCAGGGTCCAAGACGTCTCGGGCCGATTGCTGGGCATCCTCAAGGGAGAAGGGGAGCAGCCGGAAGTGGTTGTGCATGTCGACACAAATGATGCTGGGATGAAGAGGAAGGAGGTTCTGCAAAGTGAGTTTAGTGAGTTGGGAAGAAGACTGAAAAACAGGACTTCTAGGGTGGTGGATAGCTTCCCGTACGTCGTACTGGTGAGGGCAGGAACAGGGAGATGGGTGATCTGAATGTGTGGCTATGGGGCTGGTGCAGGAAGCAGGCCACCCCTCCCCTCTTCTGGGGTACGAGTGACCTGTACAAAAGGGACTGGTTGCACCTTAACTGGAGGGGGACCAACATTCTGGCAGGCAGGTTGGCTAATGCTACATCACGGGTGGGTTTAAACTATATAGCGGGGGGGAGGGGTCGACAAATTGGGAGTATAAGGATGGAGTTAAAGGGACAGAGAGTACAGGAAAAGTGACGAAAGACACCCGAATTAATGGTACGGAAAGTTCAAGAAGGGATAAGAGAGTAAGGTCAGGTTAAAGAGGAACCGGTGTGAGAGGGGTGGTGAATACTGAATTTAAAGTGTTATATATGAATGTGCGAAGTATAACAAATAAAGTGGATGAGCTTGAGGCTCAGTTAGAAATTGGCAAGTATGATGTGGGAATTACAGAAACATGGTTGCAAGAGGACCAGGGCTGGGAACTGAATATTCAGGGTTATATGTCCTATCGAAAAGACAGACAGGTGGACAGGAAGATTATGTAAGGTTTAGAAAGATAAAACCTGATTGGGGAAATATAAATTAAAGAGGAATATACCCAAGTGGGACATTAGAAGGGTCAAAAGGGGCCATGAAATATCTTTGGCGAATTGGATTAAACAAATCCCAAGGCACTTTATATATTAAAAACAAGAGGATGTTTCTACTTGTGGGAGAATCTGGGACCAGAGGACATAGCCTCAGAATAAAAGGGTGTACCTTTAGAAAGGAAATGAGGAGGAATTTCTTTAGCCAGAGGGTGGTGAATCTGTGGAATTCATTGCTACGTACAGCTGTGGAGGCCAAGTCAATGGATATTTTTAAGGTGGAGATTGACAGATTCTTGAATAGTACTGCTGGTTATGGGACGAAGGCAGGAGAATGGTGTTGAGAGGAGAGAGAGATCAGCCATGATTGAATGGCGGGGTAGACGATGGGCTGAATGGCCAAATTCTGCTCCTATCTTATGAAAACCTCTCTGTTGCAAATTGCTTTTTAATTTTCCTTCTCATACTTTGCTTGCTTTTGCCACTGCACCAGAAACCCTTACGTCAGTTTTTGTCACATGGTATTTGGAGTAGGTGGATGTAGGTGACGTACTAACTGAGTACTTTGCATCTATATTCATCAAGGAGAAGGACATGAGGACAGTGAGATCACTGGGTTGAAACAGGCCCTTCAGCCCACCGAATCCATGCCGACCAACGATCCCCTCACACTAACACTACCTTACACACTAGGGACAATTTACAATTTTACCAAGCCAATTAGTCTGCAAACCTGTCCATCTTTGGAGGAAACCAGAGCACCCGGAGAAAACCCAGGCAGGTCGGGGAAAATGCAACAATGACCCTGGGAAGAAGCACACTCCAGTCTGTTGGAACAGATGTCATCTTAGCCTTCTGGGGTCTCGACCCGAAACATCACCCATTCCTTCTCTCCAGAGATGCTGTCTGACCCGTGGAGTTACTCCAACATTTACTGTCTATCTTTGAGCATAAAATGCATCGTTCATCAGAGAGGGTTGCACAATGACCAGTGGTTCTGCCTGACTTCACTTTGAAGCCAGTTATAGTGATCAAGCTTTGCAACAGGTGTCCGAGTAATTATACCAGGACCCACGTTTGCACCAGCATTGTCTCTCGGCATTCCTGATAGCTTTGTGAAGATCATAGCAAGCTTTCTTGTACTGCTCAGGATTGTTTGTCTTGGCCTTCACTTGGGAATAGAGCGCATGATTCATCCATGGTTCATTGGACCCATGATTCATTCTTTCATTGGAGAACAGTCGGATTGTCTTCGTTGGCTTGCATTCCTCTACTCACTTGCTGATGAAGTCAGTCACAGCAGTGGTGTACTCTATCGCAGATTCCCTGAATATGGACCAAACCACTGACTCCAAGCAGTTGTGTAGGATGTCACCTGTTTCTGCAGACCAGCACTGAATAACTTCCTGCTTCAGATTTTGTTTATAGATTTCCTAAAATGTGGCCAGGGAATGGAGAGTTAGATGTTTTTATTGGATGTGTAGCAGCTGTTGTTAAGTAAGTTTGCAGACTACACCAAAATCGGCAGATTGAGGCTACACCAAAATCGGCAGAGAGGCAGCAACAACCAAAGCCCGATCTGCCAACTGGATTGGACTCATAAGCAACCTGAGAATCCATAAAAACAACAGAACGTAGACCAGCATCCTCCACCTCGAGGGATAGCCACTACTGTACTTTATCTTGCACCAAACATTATTCCCTTTACACTGTATCTGTTCGCTGCTATCAGCTTGATTGTAATCATGTATTGTAGTTTGGAAAAACCTTGTGACAATTTTTTTTGCCATTGTTTTTTTTCCGTCCATTTCTGTATGATATGCAATACATAGCCGATCTGTAACCATTTGTATACTTTGACAACCTTCCTCCCTGTCCATAACTCTGCTTTTCAGGACATCCAAAGATGGATAGGATGTCCCATTAGAGTTCCCTTGCTACCGAGTTGAACGCCTTAGTGAGGTCGATGAATGCCATGTACAAAGGTTGAAGTTGTTCACGACATTTTTGTTGTAGTTGATGCACTGTCAAGATCATATCGGCTGTTCCATGTGATGTTCTAAAAAAGTCTAATTTAAGATAGTCCGAGGATGTCTGAAGAGGTAGATGCTAGGTCAAAACTGCTTTCTAGTTGGTGATAGAATGGTTCAGTTGCCTGAAACTGTCCCTGACTATGGAAGTATGTTTTTTCACACTTCAGTACTACTTGCCTGATGGGAGAGGGGAGTGTCCGTGGTGAGACTCGACTTTGATCATGCTGGTGGCCTTGTCAAGGCAGCGTGAAGTGTAGGTGGGGACACTGGAAGGGAGGTTGGTTTGTGCGATGGTCTGGTCACATGATGGCTGCGTCCTCAGTTCTCTGCAATTTCTTGCAGTCTTGGTTGGAGCTGTTCCCAAACTATTCTGTGATGCATCCCGACAAAATGCTTTCTACGGCACATCTATAGTTGGTGAGAGTTGTTGGAGACAAGACGAGCTACCTAAGCTTTCTACAGAAGTAGGGGATTTCGTGTGCTTTCTTGACCATTGCTTTGACATGGCTAGTCCTGGGATTGGTGATATTTACTCCGAGGAACTCGAAGCTTTCAACCATCTCTACTTTTGTGCTGTCAAATTATTTGTACCGCTTCGCTTCCTGAAGTTGATCATAATCTACTTTGTCATGCTGACATTGAGGGAAAGGTTGTTGTCTTGGCACCAGGTAACTTGGTGCTCATCCTCCTGCCTGTACTCTGTCTCGTCATTATTCCGGCCCACTATGTAAATTGAATGAGATTTCTACCAGGCTGCACAGTCATGGGTGTACAAGGAGTAAAGAAGGTAGCTGAGAACGCATCCTTGCCGAGCACCAGATTTAAGGATTATCGTAGAGGATGATTTGTCACCTAATCTCACTGATTGTGGTCGATTCGTCAAAATGTCGAGGATCCAGTTGCGGAGGTAGGTGATGGCTTCAGGTTCCACAAGTTTGGAGATGATCTGGGACCTTAGGATCCTCCGATCTTGCGATCCAAGTCAATAGCTCCTGAAAGTGGCAACATGGGTATGGGAAAGAAGGCATATAGTGTGCTTGCCTTCATAGGTCAGGGCATTGGGCGTAATAGTCAGGAAGTAGTGTTGCAGCTTTATAGGACTTTGGCTAGGCCGCATTTGGAGTATTGTGTGCAGTTCTGGTTGGCTCATTAAAGGAAGGATGCAGAGGCTTAGGAATGGCTGCAGGTTTTCCAGGTTGCTGCCTGAATTAGAGGGCATTAACTGTCATGAGAGGTTGGACATACTTGGATTGTTTTATCAGGAGTGTCGGAGGCTCAGGGGAGACCTGATAGGAGAAAAAAAGTTATGAGAGGCATATATAGGGGAGATGGTCAGAATTATGAGAGGCATATGTCAGGGAGACAATCAGAACCACCTTCGCAGGGTAGGAAATGTCAAACGTTAGAGGGCGAGAGGGGAAAAGTTTAAAGGAGACTAGACTAAGTGGGACCCTTTTGGGGGGGTAGTTGTGGGAGGAGAGGGGTGTGTGGGCAGGGGGGGAGTGAGTTCAGAGAAAAGCTGGGGAAGAGCCATGGGCGAGAGGGGGGTATCACGGGGAGGGAGAGGACCAGCGAGGGGGACCAGAGGGGTAGTGGCTGGAATTGACGGTGCAATGGTGAGTCGCTGGTCGTTCTCCTCCGCCGGGATCAGAGTCTCCGCTTTCCGTTTGGCGACATCTCCGACGCTGGGCTGGGTCTCCGATGCTGGGCTGGGCCGGGTCTCCGACGCTTGGCCGGGTCTCCGATGCTGGGCTGGGCCGGGTCTCCGACGCAAAGCCCCCGGGTCGATGGCGATTGTCCCCGGGCCATTGAAGCGACGCTGGGCCGGGTGCGAGGTCGCACACTGGGTCTCCGACGCTGGTTGGGTCTCCATTGCTGCGCTCGTAAAGGGCCGGGTCTCCGACGCAGGGCGCGGGGCTCCGACGCTGGGCCGGGTCTCCGAGCTCTTGGGCCGGGTCTCCGACGCGGGGCCGGTCTCCGACGCTGGGCAGGGGTCTCCGAAACGCTGGGCCGGGGTCTCCGACGCTGGGCGGGGTCTCCGACGCTGGGCGGGTCTCCAACACTGGGTCTCCGTTGCTGGGCTGGGCCGGGCAGCCGACGCAGCAGCGGCCGGGTCAGCAGCGCTCCTCCACCGCTCCCGACGCTGGGCCGGGTCTCCGACACTGGGTCTCCGTTGCTGGGCTGGGCCTGGGTCCCGACGCTGGGCCGGGTCTCCGACGCTCGTTGCTGGCCTCAACGACGCGGGGCCGGGTCTCCGAGAAAAAGGTCTGGGTCTCCAGTGCAGGGGAGATTTAAAAAGGGCCCCCGACCCTCTGGCCCACCCCTCCGACGCCCCCCACACACACACCCGACACAAAAATAACCGGGTCTACGACAAAACACAGACCGAAAATAATAAAAACGCGGACAGACCGACGCTGGGCCGCGGGTCTCCGACGCTGGGCTGGGCCGGGCCACCGACGCTGGGGAAGGTCTCCGGGCAGAGGGGGGTATCACGACGCTGGCCGGGTCTCCGACAGCTGGGTCTCCGACGCTGGGCTGGGTCTCTGGAATTGCTGGGTGGGATGGGCCACGACGCTGGGTCGGGTCTCCGACGCTGGGCTGTCTCCGCTTTCCGCTTGGCCGGGTCTCCGACGCTGGGCTGGGCCGGGCCACCGACGCTGGGCCGGGTCTCCGACGCTGGGCCGGGTCTCCGACGCTGGGCTGGGTCTCCGACACTGGGTCTCCGACGCTGGGCTGCTTGGGACTGGGTTGCTTGGGGTCCCTCTGAAAATTGTGTCTGGTTGGAAACCTCCGCTGGCCATCCTCAGCTCCAGTTAAAATGCGATGGCGCAGGAAGGGGTGGACCGTCCCGGATAGTGACAGGGGAATTGACTAATCCACGCGGTGCGGAAAGGCTGGAGAAGAGATCAATCTGCACGCACGGTTTTTAAGACTTTTTAAACCTCGCTAACTTTTATGACGTTCAACCGTTCCGAACGAAACTAGGTGCAATCGCAGCATAGGAGAACGGTGAGTGAACTGGCGAATAATCATAGTGTTATCGTAAACCGTTTTTGCCCAAATAGAAAGACCGCACAAACTGGTAGATAACAAGATCAGAGTTTTAGTTATGTATAGATGCGGGGCTAGTTTTTTAATATCAATACGATTGGGTGCCTAGAGTGTATTGGTGGAGCAGGCAAGATAGTGGCATTTAAAGGGCCTGTCTTATGCCCACTTATGCGATTTTTTTCGGCGACCTGCCGGCACCGTCATAGTCACAGCAGGTTGCTTAAAATTTTCCACACGTTGAAAATCCAGCGGTGACCAGAAAATCCAGCAGCGTTGTCACGGGGTGACGCCTGTTTCGTGGTGAGTAGTCGCCCAAAGCGTTGTACCTTTATCTGTTTGCTGCTGGATTTTCAACATGTTGAACATTTCTGTACACATTTTTCATAAAATCCTAAAACCCCCTCCCCCCCCCCCCCCCCCCCCCTCACTCACTAATTTCTTTCGCCTCACGCTGGGCACCTTCTCATCGCGCGCCCATAACGGCTGCTGCCGCCCGGCTCTCCTCCAAAAACGCCGAGATTTCTACCATTTCGCTAGCGATTTTATTTCCTCGACGGGCGTACGCAGCGTCTTGCCGTCGTACGCAGCGTCTTGACGTCGTACGCAGCGTCTTGACATCGTACGCAGCGTCTTGACATCGTACGCAGTGCCTTGATGGTGTACGCCTAGCGCGCGGCAATGTGCAATGACGTCAGGCAGCCCCCTCCCCTTGCAACCGCGCGTTGCGGGAACAGACCCAACAGGTCTGCACTTGGTCAAATAAGGAAATCGGCCCTTAATTATACAAAGATTGGCCTCATTTTTGGAAGGACATATTTGCGGTGGACGGTGAGACTTGCCTTCAGCGTTTTGCCTGCTTTGGCTATCATCTTGTCGTCTTACAACAGTACAATGTCAACATCAGGCAGCAGCCATGTCAGCAGCGCGTTAGTTTTTTCAACTTTTAAATTTTTTTTAGTATGTTTTAAAGTATGTGTTTGATGTTTCTCGGTGTGTTTTGTGTGGGGGGTGGTGTGGGGGGGTAAGGGGGAAACTGCTTTGGTCGCCTCCTCCATGGAGAGGCGACTTTTTCCAGGTCGCCTCCCCCGTGGCCTAACATCAAGGATCGGCGCGGCCTTTCCCGGAGACGCGCCCGGGGCTTCAGCGGCGGGCACAGCGTGGACTCTCGGCGTGGAGCGGGTGAGCGTTGCTCAAGGTGCAGACTCTTGTACATTGGCGAGACCAAACGTAGACTATGCAATTGTTTCGCTGAACACCTTCGCTCGGTCCACCTGGACCTACCTGATCTCCCGGTTGCCAAACACTTTAATTCCCCTCCCCATTCCCACACTGACCTTTCTGTCCTGGGCCCCCTCCATTGTCAGAGTGAGGCTAAACACAAATTGGAGGAACAGCATCTCATATTTCACTTGGGCAGCTTACACCCCAGTGGTATGAATATTGATTTCTCTAACTTCAAGTAACCCTTGAAGTTCTCTCTCCATCCCTCTCCCACCCAAGTCGTACCAGCTTCAAAGTGGTCTTGTTGAGTCCCATTGCCCGTACTCGCTCCAACCAAGCACACAGCTAACGATGGCCTGTGTCCTTTATTATTGTTACTTTTTTGCATATCTTTCATTCATTTGTTCATTATGTCACTACATCATCGTCTATATCGCTGGTTTCCCTTTCCCCTGACTCTCAGTCTCAAAAAGGGTCACCAGAGATGCTGTCTGACCTGCTGAGTTACTCCAGTTTTTTGTGTCTATCTTACCCAACAACTTGTTCTTAAAATCCTTATCCCTGGCTTCCTATTTCCTAGTTCCTATTCTGTCATTGGGTATACGTGGATCTCCATTTTGTTTCCATTCCATTAATGGCAGTTCCTACAGAAGTTTAGGGGTAATATGAGGGGGAACTTCTTTTCGCAGAGAGTGGTAGCGGTGTGGAATGAGCTCCCAGTGGAAGTGGTGGAGGCAGGTTCATTGGCATCATTTAAAAATAAATTGGATAGGCATATGGATGAGAAGGGAATGGAGGGTTATGGTATGAGTGCAGGCAGGTGGGACTAAGGGGAAAACATTTTTTGTTCGGCACGGACTTGTAGGGCCGAGATGGCCTGTTTCCGTGCTGTAATTGTTATATGGTTATATGGTTATACATGTTCTGGGTCTAATTTTTGGATTTGTTTTGCTAAACCTTTCCCCTTTCTACCTTTCAGGACTTTTCAGTTCCATATCTTTCAGTTCCATATCTTTCAGTCTATCTTTACACACCTCATTGGATCCAGGAACTTGTAACAAATGACCACATGCTTTTACTTTTTCAGAACAAAACTCTTCCCTTACCTATTGCAGGGACTCATGAGTTCTGTCCACCTCTATTTATAAACAATTCGCTGATCATAAACAGTTTAAAGAGTGGGGCAGTGTCCACGTTGTTTTCTGAGCCTGTCCCTTAAGTATGAATGCCAAACACTTTCATTCCCACCAGCCCCCCAACCCGATGCACACCCATTTCTCCCACGATCCCACCCCACTTGGTTCCCCATTTCATTTCACCTATATCCCTTCCTCTAACTTTACATTTCACTCCTCCTCTTCTCTCCTTATCTGGCACTCTGTCTCCTTTTTGACTCATTTAGCCCTCTTTCGTCACTCGCCCTGTTTTAATTTCTAGCCTTTGTTCACGCATCTGCCAATCAAATGCCCCTCTAATACTTACCACATTCTATCCTGTCCCCACCTCTTTGCTTTCTCTCTCTTACTACAATCAGTTTGAAGAAGGCTTCATCTAAAAGTTGCCCGCTGAGTTATTCCAGCACTTTGTATTCTGTGCAAGATTCCAGCATCTGCTGTTCCTTGTATCTACGAGCACTGCAGTTCCATCCTCCCTGAGGAAAAAGACAACCACCCTTCCTCTTTTACCTACTTCTCTTTGACACCTGTATCATGTACCATGGAATATTGACCTGCTAACCATGGCCTCCTCTCAGCCACATCCCTGTTGTGGCTATAATATCCCAGTCCCCCAAGCCAATCCATACACTGGGTTAATCTGCCTTGCCTGTTAAACCTCCAGCATTGAAGTAAGTACAGTTTAAACCACTGAGGCTTTCTCTCTCTTTGCCGTGCACCAAACAGGCACTCTTATCCTGAACTGCTAATCTTGCTTTCTATGACTACAATATCTTCCTCCT
Source organism: Leucoraja erinaceus (assembly GCF_028641065.1). Classification (NCBI taxonomy): domain Eukaryota; kingdom Metazoa; phylum Chordata; class Chondrichthyes; order Rajiformes; family Rajidae; genus Leucoraja; species Leucoraja erinaceus. Next base: position 954,306 of record NC_073391.1, read on the forward strand.
TTCTCCTCTGGGACCCTCCCCCTTGCCAATCCAGTTTAAACCCTTCAGTAGCATTAGAGTCCCACTTATACAGGTCACGTCTGCCGCAGAAGAGATCCCAATGATCCCAAAACCTGATCCCCTGTCCCCTGCATCAGTTCCTTAACTACATATTAACTTGGCCTATCCTTCTATTCCTACCCTTACAAGTGTGTAGCACGGGAGTAGTCCAGAGATTACCACTCTCGGTGATACAGTGTGGAAACAGGTCCCTCGGCCCAACCTGCCCACACTGGCCAACATGTCCCAGCTACACTAGTCCCACCTGCCTGCTTTTGGTCCATATCCACCCAAACCTGTCCTATCCATGTACCTGCCTTTTTCTTAAATGTTGAGATAGTCCCTGCCTCAACTACATCCTCTGGCAGCTTGTTCCATACACCCACCACCCTTTGTGTGGGAAAAGTTACCCCTCAGATTCCTATTAAATCTTTTCCCCTTCACCTTAAACTTGTGTCCTCTGGTTCTCGATTCACCTACTCAGTGCAAGAGACTCAGTGCATCGGCCTGATCTATTCCTCTCAAGATCACCCCTCCTCCTCCTATGCTTCAAGGGATAGAATCCCAGCCTACTCAACCTCTCCCTACAGCTCAGACCCTCTAGCCCTGGCAACATCCTTGTACATTTTCTCTGTACCTTTTCCAGCTTGACAACATCTATCCTATAACATGGTGCCCAGAACTGAACACAACACTCTAAATGCGGCCTCATCAACATGTTATACAACTGCAACATGACCTCCCAATTTCTATACTCAATACTGACTGATGAAGGCCAATGTGGCAAAAGCCTATTTGACCACCCTATCTACCTGCGACTCCACCTTCAAGGAATCATGCACCTGCACACCTAGATCCCCACTCCTCACACCCTGCCATTTACTGTGTAGGTCCTAACATAGAAACATAGAAAATAGGTGCAAGAGGAGGCCATTTGGCCCTTCGAGCCAGCACCACCATTCATTGATGTCATCCAGCTGCAGATCCAATTCCATCACTCGGTCAGTCAGGAGCTGCAGCTGGACTCACCTATAGGTGTAGTCCTCGGGCACACTGAAAGTTTCCCGGACCTCACATTTTGCAAGAGGAACATTCCCTGAAGAAGGGTCTCGACCTGAAACATCGCCAATTCCTTCTCTCCACAGATGCTGCCTCACCCGCTGAGTTTCTCCATCGTTTTTTGTCTACCTTCGATTTTCCAGCATCTGCGGTTCTTTCTTACACCAATGACCTAACTGCCATCCCCATTGCACTTAGACTCACGAAGAAAGTCTCAAAGACAAAAAATTAGACTCTCCTTATCTTGCAGTCCCCCTCTGCTCAGGCTTCTTATCAAAGCCTCTTGAGTCAAAGCCTCGACACTTACCCACGAACATTGCTGCTGCTCTGCACCCTCTCCTGGCTGGTTACTCAGTAGCTCAGTTGTTCACACGGTGCTCTTTTAAACCTTCCCGTTGTTGCTCTGCTCCGCTCTCTTCCCGGCTGGAAACAAGATTGGGGAATAGTTGTGGCACAGACACTGATTTCTGCTGTACTGTTTTACACACAACCTAAGAAGAACTTTCCATTTCCTACAGTTTGTTTCCATTGTTAACCAACTCTCAATCCATGCTAATTTATTGGGGAGAAGGAATGGGTGACGTTTCTTTCCTGGGCCCCCTCTCATTGTCAGAGTGAGGCCCAGTGCAAATTGGAGGACAGCACCTCATCTTTTGCTTGGGTAGCGTACACCCCAGCGGTATGAACATTGACTTCTCTAACTTCAAGTAACCCTTGCTTTCCGTCTCTCTCCATCCCCTCCCCCTTCCCAGTTCTCCCACCAGTCTTACTGTCACCGACTACATTTTATCTCTGTACTGCCCACTCCCCTGACATCAGTCTGAAGAAGAGTCTCGACCCAAAATGTTACTCATTCCTTCTCTCCAGAATTGCTGCCTGTACTGCTGTTGCTCCAGCATTTTGTGTCTATCTTCGATTTAAACCAACATCTGTAGTTCTTTCCTACGCATGCTAATTTATTGCCATCAATTCCATTTTTCTAATCTTGTCACTGACATATGTGAGCTTTTCAAAAGCAGTCTGAAAATCCATATATACCATATAGAGTTGTGCCTAATTGTCTCTGAGATACAACTCAATTATATTTTTATTTTCTATTTGTCTTAAGATCACATCTTTTATTCCTCCGAGTGCTCTGGTTTCCTCCCACGTCCCAAAGATGTGTGGGTTTGTAGGTTAATTGGCCCTCTGTAAAATTGCCCCTCGTTTGTAGGGGTGTATGTGAAAGTGGGATAACATAGAACGTGTGTGAACGGGTGATCAATGGTCGGCACGGACTCACTGGGCCGAAGGGCCTGTTTCCATACAGTATTTTTCAATCAATCAATCAATCATTAGATTTCATGTATTTTCCCACTGCCGATGACAGATTAGTATTTCCTTTCATTATGATTGTGTAAAGATGTTTAGGCAGAAATTTCAATCATAAATCTATTTTAGAAATCGAGCACTGTCTAAAGTTCAATTTGTGTCCAGATTATTGACTGCACCTGAAGTGCAAACATTTACTGATAAAGTCCTGTACATCTATACTAATTATTCACTCTATTGACTGAGAATCAATACTTAATTGACTGCACATTGAGTCCAACTTTCACTTGTATTTATTTTAATTTTGAATTTGTTTTAAATTAGTTATGTCAATTAATTGCTTATAAATGCATTTATTTGTCACCCTAGTTTTTAGTGACCTACATCGTGCCTCAATATAATCTATTTAATGTTCACTGAATGCTCATGTTTTTGAATGCTTTTGTAATCTGAATTCCTTATGTTCCTCCAGTTGTGGTTTGTTGTGCATCTAATGTTTCTTTCTTCTTCCATGGGGGATGTTCCTTCATGCCAATGGCTAAAGCTCTTGAATTCCCATCCAAAGGCTATGTTGAGATTCCCCTTAACCCCTCCCTCCCTCTCTGCCCAAGTTTGTTTGTATCCAGCCGTGTGCTGCTTGGTGTCAGAATGGGTGTAATGATTTCCTTTGGGAAATTTTAGCCATGGTGAAAGTGCAACATTGATGCAAGATGTTGTTTTGTGATGATCTGTGTTTTGGATTGTTTTGTTTCCCTTCTTATAGTGGATCTAAAAATGTTATATTTGAGCTGACAGGGATGCATTAAATATTGTTATGAAAACCCCAAGGAGCATATGGTCAGGAGATTTTTGTTTCCCATTTCTAATGCTTACTTGAAAAATACATTGAATTTTTCCCTTGCTGAAGTTTGGTTCTCGTGAGAATTTTTCCCAGAGATAATTTACAAGAGCTAATTCACTTACTGACCAGATTGTGGTATGTTGGAGGGAACTAACATTTTCACAGCAGGAACGACCAGACACCAACCACACAGACAACACTGTATGTCAAGATTGAAGCCAGTTTTGCTGGATCTGAGGCAGCAGCACACCCTGCTGTATTACCGTGTCGATTTTTGTTGCTTCATGGTATTTGCCTTCTGTGAAGGATAGAGAAGCTCATGCATTGAGGACGAATGTCCTGGTCAATGTTGGAACTTGTCATTTTGATAAACTCAAGACCGGTCTTGCTTTGGGGAAATTGCATTGGATGTTAGTTTAGTTTAGTGACACAGCATGGAAACGGGTCCTTCGGCCTACTGATCTCATGCCGACCATTGTTCACCGGTTCACATTAACTTGATGTTATCCCACTTTCTCATCCATACACTAGGGACAATTTACAGAGGCTAATTAATGTACAAAGCTGCACATATTTGGGATGTGGGTGGAAACCGGAGCACCTGCATGAAACGCACAAGGTCACAGCGAGGAATGTGCACCTCCATGCAGAGAGTTCCCGGGGTCAGGATCAGATCCTGGTCTCCGGCGCTGTGAGACTGCAGCTCCACCATTTGTGTCACTGTGATTTGGGGGGTAAAAAAGAATGATGATGTTCAGAGAGCTGCTTGTGTCTTTGTAATGCCAAGGTTGATGTGGGGAGTTGTGCACAAAGGCAAGTTTCACATATTTGTTATATTTGAGTGAGCCCTGAGTGGGAACTGAATCAAGATGCTGATCCTCACCAAAACCAAAATGCTATATGCATTCTTGTAGGGAGGAGAGTTAAAAAGAATGGTGACAGAAGATTGAAGTGATATGACTGGAAGGGAAAGTTTAGACAGTCAGAGGAGGAAAGCTAGATTAATAAAGTTATCGGAACAGAAGGAAATGAGTGGCTGAAAGAAATGGGGAATGATATGTAGAGTGTTAAAATGTCGAAGAGGTCTGGAAAATCAAAAACCAAAGGAAAAATCAATTGTGTAGCAGGTGAAACATTGGATTGAGTAGAAGAATGGGTGGCTAATACTGAGCAGGCTAGGTGTATATATATATATCAGTGGGCCTCAACATTTTACAACTTTTTGCAATTACAAAATTATAAGAACATTTCAAAGAGATATGGATTACATCCTACATTAAGACTAACATGTAGATACAGTGAGTATTAGAAAAAAATAATAGAATGTATTTGTTTATTGCTCGAGATATGGAAGAAAATGTTGGGATGCTTTGTTTCAGTTATAAAGGCATTGGTGAGACTTTATCTGCAGTTTTGCCTTTCTTATTTAGGCAAGAATGAGGGCAGTATCAGGAAGATAGGACAGATGAATGTGTAGCTGAGGAGTTGGGGCAGGGATTCATATTTTTGAACCATTAGGATCTCTTCTGGGGCAGGGGTGACCTGCACAAGATGGATGGGGTGTACCTGAGCTGTGGGGAATCAATATCCTGGCAGGCAGGTTTGCTGGTGCTACATGGGTGGGTTTAAACTATACTGGCAAGGGGTGGGTTACAATACAGGATTGAGACAGGTGAGATGCGGGAAGTTGGTATGGATGGTGAAGAAAGAAAGTTCAGTGGACAGAATAGGCAGGAGCATGGTAGGGATGGGAGGAAGTTGGATTGAATTGCATTTATTTAATGTGAGAGGCCTGATGGGTGAGGTAGATAAACTTGGGGATTGGATAGGTATGAGCGATCGGACATGGTAGCCATTACAGAAACCTAGCTCAGAGCGTAACAGGACTGGCAGGATAATGTTCCAGGGTACAGGTGCTACAGGAGAGGTAGAGGAGGGGGTGTTGCTTTATTGATTAAGGAGAATGTTATGGCAGTCGTCAGTGATATGTAACTGCACAACAGATATGTAAACCTAGTACTCTGCAAACACCATAATAAAGAACAAAAAGGTCAGTATATATATTTAAAAAAAATAATAATAATAGTGCAAAGGTAAAAACATTGCCCCCTAGTCTATGTAATTCAATGCTTATATGTAGTTAATCATAGTCTGATGGGTGTTGGGAAGAAGCTATTTCTGAAACTGGACATTACAGTTTTCAGGCTCCTATACCACCTTCCTGATGGCAGTCTGGCCAGGGTGGTGTGGGTTACTGATAATGCTGGCGGTCTTTATGAGGCAGCAAGTCTTGTCGATCCCTTCGATGGAGGGGAGGTCAGTACTCGTGACGGACTGGGCAGTGCTCACCACTTTTTGCAATCTTTTTTGTTCTTGTGCGTAATGTTTGGGACAAAGACCCATCATTTATTTATTGGCCTCTGTACTCCACGATTTGAGAATTGTAATAAAAATAAATCACGTGGTTAAAGTACACATTGTCAGATTTTAATAAAGGCCATTTTTATACATTGTGGTTTCGCCATGTAGAAATCACAGCTGTGTTTATACATAGTGCCCCCATTTCAGGGCACCATAATGTTTGGGACGCATGGCTTCACAGGTGTTTGTAATTGCTCATGTGTGTTTAATTGCCTCCTTAATACAGGTATAAGAGAGCTCTCAGCACCTAGTCTTTCCTCCAGTCTTTCCATCACCGTTAGAAACTTTTATTGCTGTTTATCAACATGAGGACCAAAGTTGTGCCAATGAAAGTCAAAGAAGCCATTATGAGACTGAGAAACAAGAATAAAACTGTTAGAGACATCAGCCAAACCTTAGACTTACCAAAATCAACTTTTTGGAACATCATTAAGAAGAAAGAGAGCACTGGTGAGCTTACTAATCACAAAGGGACTGGCAGGCCAAGGAAGACCTCCACAGCTGATGACAGAAGAATTCTCTCTATAATAAAGAAAAATCCCCAAACACCTGTCCGACAGATCAGAAACACTCTTCAGGAATCAAGTGTGGATTTGTCAATGACCACTGTCTGCAGAAGACTTCATGAACAGAAACACACTGCAAGATGCAAACCACTGGTTAGCCGCAAAAATAGGATGGCCAGGTTACAGTTTGACAAGAAGTACTTAAAAGAGCAACCACAGTTCTAGAAAAAAGTCTTGTGGACAGATGAGATGAAGATTAACTAATATCAGAGTGATGGCAAGAGCAAAGTATGGAGGAGAGAAGGAGCTGCCCAAGATCCAAAGCATACCACCTCATCTGTGAAAAACGGTGGTGGGGATGTTATGGCCTGGGCATGTATGGCTGCTGAAGGTACTGGCTCACTTATCTTCATTGATGATACAACTGCTGATGGTAGTAGCATAATGAATTCTGAAGTGTATAAACACATCCTATCTGCCCAAGTTCAGCCAAATGCCTCCAAACTCATTGGCCGACGGTTCAGTCTACGGCAAGACAATAATCCCAAACATACTGCGAAAGCAACAAAGGAGTTTTTCAAAGCTAAAAAATGGTAAATTCTTGCGTGGCCAAGTCAATCACCCGATCTGAATTCAATTGAGCATGCTTTTTTTATGCTGAAAAGAAAACTGAAGGGGACTAGCCCCCAAAACAAGCATAAGTTAAAGATGGCTGCAATAGACCTGGCAGAGCATCACCAGAGAAGACACCCAGCAAATGTTGATGTCCATGAATTACAGACTTCAAGCAGTCATTGCATGCAAGTACATGCAACACAATACTAAACATGACTACTTTCATTTACGTGACATTGCTGTGTTCCAAACATTATGGTGCCCTGAAATGTATGACTATGTATAAACACAGCTGTAATTTCTACATGGTGAAACCAAAATGTATAAAAATGGCCTTTATTAAAATCTGACAATGTGCACTTTAACCACATGCGATTATTTTTCTATTACAAATCTCAAATTGTGGAGTACAGAGGCAAATAAATAAATGATGGGTCTTTGTCCCAAACATTATGGAGGGCACTGTAAGTGGGGCTTTGGAAAGGGGGAGAGGGAAGAAAGGGGAATGTGTTGGAGAGTGTGGGTAGGTATATGAAGAAGTTGGTCAGACTTGGATACAAAGTGCTGGTGTGACTCAGCAGGTCAGGCAGCATCTCTGGAGAACATGGATAGGCAATGTTTTGGGTTTAGACCCTTTTTGAAACTGATTGTAGAGCAGGGGAGAAGGAAGCTTGAAATGGGGAGAGGCAGGATAAAGTATGGCAGGTAATAGGCCGTGGGGGGTTTTGATAGGCAGCTAGTTGGAACAAAGGCCAGAGATAAGAACAGAAGCTGTGTGATGGGTTTAAAGAGCTGTAGATTGTGAAGTGAGAGGGAGGAATGTAGCGGGAGGAGGCAAGGTGGTGGATGGGAGAAATAGGTGGGAGTACATGTGGGGCACAGGGGAGGGAAGGGTGGTAGGGTACGGTAGAGAGATGGAGTAGGGGGGGAGAAAGTGTGTGTGTGTGTGTGTGGGTGGGGTGGGGGGGGGGGGGGGGTTTGGGTAGGGATTAGTTAGAGGTTACTAAAAAATGGTGAATTAAATGTTCATACTGTTGTGTGTAAGCTGCCCGAGCTCTCAATGAATGAATGAATGCATGTCTATTCTATTCATGATGCCATGGCTATCTCTTAGCAACTTGCATAGTCCATATCACCCCTCCATTCCCTGCATATCCATATGCAGGATTCAGAACATGAGGTGCTGTTCCTCTGGTTTCCATTTCGTCTCCCTCTGGCAATGGAGGAGGCCCAGGATAGGAAGGTCAGTATCGGAATGGGGAGTTAAATGGGTAGCAACCAGGATATTCTACAGGCCTTAGAAGAAGGGTTTCGGCCCGAAACGTTGCCTATTTCCTTCGCTCCATAGATGCTGCTGCACCCGCTGAGTTTCTCAGGCACTTTTGTCTATCCTACAGGCCTTGGCAGACCAGTCGCCATGTGTACGCTTGGTCTTGCCAATGTACAGGAAGTCACATTGGGAAGATTAGATGCAGTTGATTAGGTTAGAGGTGGTGCATGTGAACCTGTGTCTCACTTGGAAGTACTGCTGGGGTCTCCGGATAGAGACGAGAGAGGAGGTATAGGGACAGGTTTACTTTAGAGATACAGTGCGGAAATTACAATGCATGTGTTACATCTATTGCGGTTGCAGGGGAAAGCATCTCGGGAGGGCTAGTTTGATTGGGAAGGGATGAGTGATGAGTGAACCAAGGAGTTGTGAATGTAGCGGTCTCGGCTTAAGGCGGAAAGGGATGGAGATGGGAAGATGTGACTTCGGTCCAGTCACAATGGAGGTGCCGAACATGTCAGAGTATGATGTAGTGCAGGGGTCGGCAACCTATGGCCCCTGGGCCAAATGCGGCCCATAACCTGATGAAGGCCAAAATGCCAAAAGTCTTTTTGACCACCTTATCTACCACAATCAGATTTGTGAGACACGACCTCCCACGTACAAAACCATGCTGACTGTCCCTAATCAGCCCTTGCCCATCCAAATGCCTGTATATCCTATCCCTCAGAATATTCTCCAGTAACTTACCAACTACAGATGTTAAGCTCACTGGCCTATAGTTCCCAGCATTCCCTGCAGCCCTTCGTGAAAGGAGGCACGACATTTGCCACCCTCCAGTCTTCCAGCACCTCTCCTGTAGTGCGACTTGGGTGGGGGAGGAGAGAGAGAGAGGGAATGCTGGGGCTACCTGAAGTGAGAGAAATCAATATTCATACCACTGGGCTGTAAGCTGTCCAAGGGTAATATGAGATGCTGTTCTTCCAATTTGCGATTAGCCCTCACTCTGACAATGGAGGAGACTGAGGACAGAAAGGTCTGTGTAGGAATAGGAAGGAAATAGAGAATTAAAATGTCCAGCAACCGGGAGATTGGGATGGTTCACGTGGGCAGAGCAAAGGTGATAATTAAGTATCTTTGAGTTTGCAGCCCCATCCAAATTCAGCTACACAAAATGAGATTAGAGTTTTTAATAGTGTTCCAAGCTAGAAGTATCTTGGAAGGAAAGATTGCATGCTTTCTCAGTTGTTAAAAACAATCCCAACGGTGTGCAGTGTTTTGTAACTCTTTATTTGGGAATAAATACATGCCTATGGTGACAATGAGATTTTTTTGTTAGAAGAGTGGGGCCATAATATTGGTTGTAATGCAAATTGATCTGTGGGTAGCCTAAGTGGGAATGCTGCAGATGCAATCATGTGAATTGAATAGACAGAAACAAATATTCCCAATAAATGGATGCTGCTAAGATTGGTTTGAAAATAAAGTAGGGAAGACTTTATTTGTTTACAACCTTTGTTCTGTTAGTAATCCAAACCAATGAAGATTTTTTTGAAATGGAGTCAATATTGTGATATAGAAAAATCTTTCAGTCGGATATGTGAGCAGCTGTTTCCATGAACAGCAATGCTCTGATTGACACTAGATAATCAATAGCTTGTGTAGGAAGTAACTGCGGATGCTGGTTTACACCAAAGATAGACCCAAAATGCTGGAGTAACTCAGCAGGACAGGCAGCATCTCTGGATTGAAGGAATGGGTTACGTTTCAGGTCGAGACCCTTCTTCAGACTGAGAGTCAAGGGAGAGGGAGACACAGAAGTATGGAAGGGAAGGTGTGAAGAAAATAAGACATCAAAAGGGATGAGGATCAAGGAAAATGAGGAATAGATCATTGTTAGCTCGGAGAAGGTGGCAGCGAAGCATACAATGTAAAATGTTTAATCAGGAAGACAGTCAGACTGATCAGAGAACTAAGATGGGGAGGGAGGGAGGGATAGGAATGGAGAGAGAGGGAAAGCAAGGGTTACAAAGTTAGAGAAATCAATATTAATACCGCTGGGTTGTAAGCTGCCAAGCGAAATATGAGGTGCTGTTCCTCCAATTTGCATTGTGTCTCACTCTGACAGTGGAGGCAGCCCAGGACAGAAAGGTCGGTGTAGGAATGGAAGTTAAAGTGTTTAGCAGCCGGGAGACAGGTAGGTTTATGCAACGGGCGGAGAGTAGATACATCTATAGCTTGCTTCTTCCACCAAAGAATAAAGGACCATATGATGGTCCATATTTTAATGATGTTCGTTGATAAATAAGCATTGGCCAGGACACTTCCTTTACTTTGAAATAATGCCTTGAGATCCTTCAGGTGAATCTTTTAGGGACAGCACAGTAATGCTGCGATTTATATCTTCAGCAACCTTGATTAAATCCTGACGTCCAGTGCGATGTGGAGTTTGCACATGCTAACTAACGTGGGGGTTTCTCATGGATGCTTTTGCCTTCCACACTCCAAAGATGTGTGTTAGTAGGGAGTTAAGAGAGAGTTAGATCGAGCTCTAGGGGCTAGTGGAGTCAAGGGATGTGGGGAGAAGGCAGGCACAGGTTATTGATAGGGGACGATCAGCCATGATCACAATGAATGGCAGTGCTGGCTCGAAGGGCCAAATGGTCTCCTGCACCTATTTTCTATGTTTTCTATGTTAATTAGCCTCTGTAAATTGTCCATATTGTGCACGAATCTGAGGAGGAATAGATTTGATTTGGGGTGAATAGATTTTCGGGAAAAGTGGGGAAGGGGATTTCTCTGTACTGGAATATATTTAATCGGTCAAAATGGTCTCCTGAGTTGTCAGGAAATATTGAGTGGAGAGAGCAGATGGATCTTTAGCTTGTGTAGGAAGGAACTGTAGATGTTGGTTTAAACTGAAGATAGACACAAAAAGCTTGAGTAACTCAGCGTGACAGGCAGCATCTCTGTAAAGAAGGACTGGGTTTCAGGTCAAGACCCTTCCGACTGGTTAGGCATAAGGGAAATGAGAGATATAGACAATGATGTAGGCAGATAAAGAGCAATGAATGAAAGAAATGGAAGAAAGTAACGAGGAAACAGGCCACTGTTAGCTGTTGGGTGAAAATGAGAAACTGGTGCGACTTGGGTGGGGGAGGGATAGAGAGAAGGGATGCCAGGGCTACCTGAAGTGAGAGAAATCAATATTCATACCACTGGGCTGTGAGCTGCCCAAGCGAAATATGAGATGCTGTTCCTCCATTTTCCATTTAGCCTCACTCTGACAATGGAGGAGGCCGAGGACAGAAAGGTCAGTGTGGCAGTGGGAAGGAGAATTAAAGTGTTTAGCAACTGGGAGATCAGGCAGGTACAGGCAGACCGAATTAAGGTGTTCAGTGAAATGATCATCCAGTCTACATTTGGTCTCGCCAATGCATAAGATTCTACATCTTGTACAACGGATACAGTAGATGAGGTTGGAGGAGATGCATGTGAATCTCTGTCCAACCTGAAAGGACTGTCGGGGTCCCTGGACAGAGTCGAGGGAGGAGGTATTGGGACAGGTGTTGCATCTTGTGCAGTTGCAGAGGAAGGTACTTGGGGAGGGGGAGGGGGTGGTTTGGGTGGGAAGGGATGAGTTAACAAGGAAATTGCGGAGGGAACGGTCTCTGCGGAAGGCGGAAAGGGCGAAGATGGGAAGATGTGATTAGTGGAGGTGGCAAAAATTTCAGAGTGTTGTATGCGACGGCTGATGGGGTGAAGGTAAGGACTAGGGGGACTCTGTCTCTGTTGCGACTAGGGGGAGGGGGAGCAAGGGAGGAGCTGTGAGGTACCGAGGGGACACGAGTGTGGGCCTCATCTATGATGGGGGATTCTCTATAGAATGAGGGCATCTCGGATATCCTGGTATGGAACACCTCATCTTGGGCGCAGATGCGGTGTAGATGGAAGAATTGGGAGTAGGGGGTAGAGTTTTTGCAGGAAGTGAGGTGGGAAGGAATGTAGTCGAGATAGTTGTGGGAGTCAGTGGGTTTGTGATAGGTGTCAGTCGATAGTTTATTTCCTGTGATGGAGACTGTGAGATCAAGAAAGAGAGGGGGATGTCGTATATAGTCCAAGTATATTTGAGTGCAGGATGGAAATTGGTGGTGAAGTTGATGAAGCCCATGAGTTCTGCATGGGTGCAGGAGGTAGCACCGATGCAGTCATCAATGTAATGGAGATAGAGTTCGGGAATAGGGCCTGGAACAGGGATTGCTCAACGTACCCTACAAAGAGGCAGGCATAGCTGGGGGCCATGTGGGTGCCCATAGCTACACCTTGGACTTGGAGGAAGTGGGAGGAATCAAAGAGAGGGGAATTGGATGGTTCTGCAGTTGAGGAAGAAACATAGGGCTTTCAGGCCTTCCTGGTGGGGGATGCAGTAGAATGACTGAAAGTCCATAGTAAAGATGAAGGAGTGGGGGCTCTGAAAGCGGAAGTTATTAAAGAGAAGAAGGGCTTGTGAGCTATCTTGCAAATAGGTCGGGAGAGATTGGTCCGGGAGGGGGATAGGATGGAGTCGAGGTACGTGGAAATCATTTCAGTGGGACAGGAGTAGGCAGCAACAATGGGTCTGCCAGGGCTGTTGTGTTCATGGATTTTAGGGAGATGGTAAAAATTGGTTGTGCGGGGCTGGGAAAACGATTAGGTCGGAGGCTATGGAAGACAGCAAGAAGTGATGAAAGTAGCATTTCCCAATGTGAGGAGAATCTTAAAAATTAAATTATTGTTAAATTACAGGAAGATGAGATTGTATGCCATTCTTGAGTTGATTCCATTCTAAACTGGAGACAATACTCTAAATACGGCCTAACCAACGTCTTATACAACTGCAACATGACCCCCCCTACACAATACTCTGACTGATGGCCAAAGTGCCAAAAGCCTTTTTGACCACCCTATCTACCTGTGACACCACCCTCAAGGAAACATGTACCTGCACTCCTAGATCCCTCTGCTCTACAACACACCCCCGAGGCCGACCATTCACTGCGTAAGTCCTGCCCATGTTAGACTTCCCAAAATGCAACACCTCACATTTCCCTGTATTAAGCTCCATCAGCCATTCCTCAGCCCACCTGCCCAGCCGATCAAAATCCTGCTGCAATTTTTGACAACCTTTCTCACTATTTCAAATGCCACCCACTTTTTTGTCATCTGCAAACTTGCTAATCATACCATGTACTTTCTCATCCAAATCATTGATATAGATGACAAACAGCGACACCGAACCCTGAGGCATACCACTACTAGTCACAGGTCTCCTGTCTGAAAAACAACCTTCCACCATCACCCTCTGCTTTTTCCCATGAAGCTAATGATCTATTTGGCTATCTCTACTTGGATCTCATGTGCTCTAACCTTCCAGAGCAGCGTGCCATGGTGTATAGGATAATGAGGGGAATGCCCAGAGTAGGGACATCAAGGAACAGGGGACAGGTTTAAACTCCCTTTTCACGGGGCGACTTGACGCAAGAGGTAACCAGAGTTTAACATCGTGGGAACCTCGTGCGGTAACAGTACGGCATTCGTGGACCACCGTGGCGCTAACGGCAGGTAATCGTGTAACTTGGGTACTCGGGAGAAAATTCAAACATGTTTGAATTTGTCCAAGAGTGACTTGTACACTTGTGGTTGAGCATTGCAACATTTTATGAACGTAGTGGCCAGTGCGATATCCGTAGTAACTCTTGCGGTTACCGTGGGAACTCCTGCGAACGGTGAACCCGGAAGTTGGATAGAGTGAATCCAGCCAGTTTGAATTTACATACAAATCTAATAAAACTAGCTAACAAGCATTTCATTAATGTCAATGTGTCTCTTTTTGTCTGAAAGCAGTTTCTAACTGGAGGAACTCCGCGGGCCAGGCAGCATCTACGGAGGGAAATTGACAGGCGAGCCTTTCTCTCTCCCCCCCAACTCCCACCCACACACGCGAATGCTGGAGAAACTCCTCGGGTGCAGCAGCATCTATGGAACGAAGGAAATAGACAACGTTTCGGCCCCGCTGCACCCGCTGAGTTTCTCCAGCATTTGTGTGTGTGGGGGGAGTTGGGTTGGGGGGGGGGGGGGAGAGAGACATAAGGCAGCCTGAAGAATGGGTCGCCTGTCCATTTCCCTCCGTAAATGCTGCCTGGCCCGCGGGGTTCTTCCAGTCATGCCTGTGTGAGAAGGAGGGAGGGAGAGAGAGAGAGAGAGAGAGAGGCAGTCCTGGTCAGTCCTTTGAAGATAGACACCAGTTGCTTGGAGCAACTCAGCGGGACAGGCAGCATCTCTGGAGAGAAGGAACGGGTGGCGTTTCGGGTCGAGAGCCTTCTTCAGACTGAAAGTTTCACCTCTCAGTAGATCATAAAATACCACAATCATCACGGTCAATGGGAGACACAGTGTTTATTCATATTTGACAAAATAAAAAGACGACTTCTTGCACATATTGAGAGAAGGTGCATCACACCAAACAACATTTGTCTAAAAAAACACAGATTATTCTTCAGCTCATTAAAGAGCTCGGGTGAAAAAAAACAATATAGTGTGTGACAACAAAGTAACATCATTTGTGCCACGTGATTAACTACACTACAGTCCACGATGTTCATTCACGATTAACGGGAAAGATCGGGAGACGGACAAGTCACTCGCACAAATGACAGAATTGCCGAGTACCGTGGGAACTCTTTACTCTACCCCCGTTATATCGTGTGATATCGTGCTAGACCACGACCACTCCACTCTGGCTACATCTTGCGTCAAGTCGCCCCGTGAAAAAGGGCTATTAAGCTGAGAGAGGAAAGATTTAATAGGAACCTGAGAGGTAACATCTTCATGCAGAGTGTGGTGGGTATATGGAACGAGCTGCCTATAGTAGGTACTATAACAACATTTAATTGACATTAGTACAGGTAGATTGATGGGAAAAGAGGGATATGGACATAAGGGGCAGGTGGGACTAGTGCAGATGGGGCACCTTTGTCAGTATGGGCAAGTTGGGCCAAAGGGCCTGTTTCTGTTTCTGTGCTGTATGACTCTGACTCAATCACTCTAAACTGGTGCACCTGGAGGAACCCCATACAGTCACAGTAAAAACGTGCAAACTGTACGCAGGCAGCACCCGAGGTCTGTATTGAACCCTGGTCTCTAGCTCTGTGAAGCAAATGGTCAATTAATTGTGCCACTATGCTGCCCTGATTGTTGGGATGCTTGATCCATACTGCAATCAAAATTTCATTTTATCCATATTCACAGTTCAGAATGCTTTAATGTGACCTTAAAGTTACTTTAATGTCATCTTGAACATTTTCAGCCTTGCTGTCGTAAGCATAATCACCGGGGCACGTTCAATGCACAACTTATTTAGTTTTAGAGATACAGCATGTAAACAGGTCCTTCGATTCACTGAGTCCGTGGCAACCAGCCATCACTGGTTCTATCCTACACATTAGGTACAATTTACAGAAGGCAATTAACCTGCAAATTTACACGTCTTTCAAATGTGGCAAGAAACTAGAGCACCTGAAGAAAATCCACGTGATCAAAGAGAGAAGGTACAAACTCCGTACAGACAGCACCCGTAGTCAGGATGGAACCCGGGTCTCTGGCGCTGTAAGGCAACAGCTGTACCACTGTGCCGCCCAAATTAAAAATGCATCTATCTTTGACAGCCATTATTGGAATACAAGGGTTATTCATACATTGTGAAGATGAGGGCAGTCACGGTGGCACAGCGGTAGAGTTGCTGCCTTACAGCAAAATGCAGTGCCAGAGATCCGGGTTTGATCCCGAATACGGATACTGTCTGTATGGAGTTTGTACATTCTCCCCGTGACCTGCGTGGGTTTTCTCTGACATCTTCGGTTTCCTCCCACATTCCAAAGACATACAGGTTTGTAGGTTCATTGGCTTGATTAATTGGCTTGATAAAAAATGTAAATTGTCCAAGTTGGCGATATGCAGAGTACTGCCCTGCTGGCTACAACATTCAGAAGGTTCAGAAGGATGCAACATTAAGGAAATCAATGCATGTGT
The DNA here is from genome assembly GCF_028641065.1 of Leucoraja erinaceus. Classification (NCBI taxonomy): domain Eukaryota; kingdom Metazoa; phylum Chordata; class Chondrichthyes; order Rajiformes; family Rajidae; genus Leucoraja; species Leucoraja erinaceus. The sequence continues at coordinate 970,435 of NC_073391.1, forward strand.
AAGCACCATAGCAGCCAACGTGTGTGAGAGAGCGAACAGGCTGGAATGAATCATCGCCGTGTTGGGATGTGTTGTTAAGTCTGTGGAAAATGGAGGGCTATTGTTGTTATTGAGCAAAACATATAGTGTTGGAGGAATTCAACAGGTCAGGCAGCAATGAGAATTAGTTTTGGATAGGGACCTTCTTCAGACAGTTTGATCTGCAGTTCCTTGCGTCTCCATTGTTGATATTTAATGGGCATAGATAGTTTGACTGAGTCAGCAATTATACCTAGAAATTATGTATAATTTGTAGCAATGTAAGTGCTTAACAATGCACAGTGGGAACTGTCTGTATTGACATGAGTGTTGGTGGAATTCATTAATTTTTTCATTTTCAAATGAAACAAACTACTGCTTTGACAACCCATTGCAAAGAGAAATGTCAGGTGAGATATAAACGTGTCAACGATGATGCCTTCAGAATCATCAGATTGGTTTATTATTGTTGTCATGTGTATCAGGATACAGTGAATTTTTTTTGGGGGAAATCATATGTACAACAGACAGCGCAAAAGAGAAAGGAAACTACAAAATGTAGCGGTCCAGATACGGAGAAAGTGCAGCTAAAAAATGTGCAGGAGTCACAATGAGGTAGATGGAAAGATCGGGAATTCATCCTTAACATAAGACAGGTGTGTTCAAGTGTCTGATGACAGCAGGAAGAAGCTGTTCTTAAATCTGGTGGTACATACCTTCAAGCTTTTGGAACTTCTGCCAAGGGCAGAGAGGACAAGAACGAATGACTGAGGTCTGAATGGTCATGGATTGATTATGTGGTTGCTTTACCAAGGCGCTGTGAAATGTAGGTGGAGGAGGGGTTGGTGAGAGGGGGAGGCAGGTTTGTGTGATAGACACCGCTGCTCCCATTACTCTGCAATTTTCTGCTGCCTTGGGCAGAGCAGTTGCCATAACAAGATATAATGCTTCCCTATAGGATGCTCTCTATGGTGCACCTGTGGCAAGAGTCATTGGAGGATGCCAAATTTTCTTAGACTTCTGAGGAATTAGAGGCAGCAATGTTATTTTTTGGCCATAACTTCGATGTGGTTGGACCATGACAAATATTTGTTGACGTGTACACCTAGCAACTTGAAGCTCTGGATCATCTCCACTTTAGCACCATGACTGCGGATTGGTGTGTGTACTTCCACCCTGCTTCCTCAGGCTGATGGCCAGCTCCTTCATTTTGCTAACATTGAAGGAAAGATTGGTGTCCTTGATACTAAGCTCTCTACCTTGTTCCTGTACTGTGTCCCATCTTTGTCTCACATCTGGCCTACTGTACTGATGTCATTTACAAACTTGTAATGGATTCAGACTAGGATTTGGCGGCACTGTCGTGAGTGTATAGGGAGCATAATGAGGGGCCAAGAATGCAAGCTTGTGGAGCATTAGTGTTCAGAATTATTGTGGTGGATGACTTTTACCCTTTCCTTACTGATAGCGATCCATGGGTAAGGAAGTCAAGGATCCAGTTACAGAGGGAACACTGTCGTAAATTCAGATTCAGATTCAACTTTAATTGTCATTGTCAGTGTACAGTACAGAGACAACGAAATGCAGTTAGCATCTCCCTGAAAGAGCGACATAGAATATGATTTCAATAAATAAATCTATTTACATGTATACAGACATAGTGTTTTTCCTGTGGGAGGAGTGTCCGGAGGGGGGGGGGGGGGTGATTGGCAGTCACCGAGGTACATTGTTGAGTAGTGTGACAGCCGCAGGGAAGAAGCCGTTCCTGGACCTGCTGGTCCGGCAACGGAGAGGCCTGTAGCGCCTCCCGGATGGTAGGAGGGTAAACAGTCCATGGTTGGGGTGAGCAGTCCTTGAAGATGCTGAGCGCCCTCTGCAGACAACGCTTGCTTTGGACAGACTCAATGGAGGGGAGCGAGGAACCGGTGATGCGTTGGGCAATTTTCACCACCCTCTGCAGTGCTTTCCGGTCAGAGACGGAGCAGTTGCCATACCATACTGTGATACAGTTGGTAAGGATGCTCTCGATGGTGCAGCGGTAGAAGTTCACCAGGATCTGAGGAGACAGATGGACCTTCTTCAGTCTCGTCAGGAAGAAGAGACGCTGGTGAGCCTTCTTGACCAGAGTTGAGGTATTGTGGGTCCAAGAGAGGTCATCGGAGATGTTGACCCCCAGGAACTTGAAGCTGAATAGTTGCGCCTCAGAAAGTTTAGGACACCTGTTGCACAAATTCAGTTTGGAGATGAGTTTGATTGGTGTTAAAGTGTTGAAGATGGAACTATTTCCGATACGTAGGAATCTGGCATGGGTGACCAGTCTGAAGAAGGGTCTCGACTTGAAATGTCACCCATTCACCCATCCCTCCAGGGATGCTACCTGTCCCGCTAAGTTACTCCTACATTTGTGTTTATCTTCGGTGTAAATCAACATCTGCAGTTCCTTCCTACACATAGGTGTCCTTGTTATCCAGATATTCCAAGCATGTGTAAGGCCAGGGAGATGGTATCTGCTGTGGATCTGTCATGCCGATAGATGATTGCAGTGGATCTAGGCTGCCTGGGAGGCTTGAATTGATATTTGCCTGTGACCAGCCTCTTGAAGTACTTCACAATAGTGACCATCAGTCGCTAGATGATAGTTATTATGGCTCACTATCTCTTATAGCTCCTGGATAATAGTGGTCTCCGTAAAGCAGGTGAGAACCACAGATTGGCAGGGGAGAGGTTAGAGAGGCCCTTCTAGCTGTTCCGTGCAGGTTCTGGGATACTGTCAGACCAGTTGATTTCTGTGGGTTTACTCTCAGGAACGGCAATACAATGGTTGTGATGGTGACCATGGGTAACAGGTGCACCTTGGACTGTTGGGGCAGGTGGCATCATACCCCATACCCTCTATTTAAAGTGAATAGAGAATAGGGCGCAGCGATAGAGTTGCTCCCTTAAGGGCCTGTCCCACTTGGCCATCATTTACGCCTCATTTACGCGTCATATGTAAAATAGGTCGACGCGTCGTGACGCACGCATTGCGCATGGTGAGGTGTGGAATCGCATGCGGTGGAGTGCGGTATCATGCGGCACTCCAGGATTTCATAGTGTAATGAAATCCTTGCGCGCCACCTGCGTGATGTATCACGTACGCATGCACACACATTGGCTACGCACGCTGACGCATTAGCCTCGCAAGCTGGTGTCCCGACGTCTCACGTATATCGTGTGGTGACGCAGGGTTACGTCACCGTGTGTCGACGTCCGTAACCATGCATCGCTGTGCGCCGCAGGGTATTCTAATGACGTCACGCGCACCAGGCGGCTGTGCTGACTAGTGATTTGCGTGCAACGTCGCGCATCACGACAAGTCGATCTATTTTACACATGACGCATAAATGAGGCGCAAATGATGGCCAAGTTGGACAGGCCCTTTACAAAGCATACGGAGCCAGAGGCCTGGGTTCGATCCCAACAGCGGGTGCTGTTTGTACGGAGTTTGTACGTTTTCCCCGTGACCTGCACGTTTTCCCTGAGATGTTGCATTTCCTCCCACGCTCCAAAGATGTACAGGTTTGTATGTTCATTGGCTTGGAATAATGGGGTAATGTGTGTAGGATAGTATTAATGTTCGGGGATCGCTGGTCAGTGCGGACTCGGTGCGCCAAAGGTTCTTGGTTCTTGGTGTCTTGGATACTTTAAATTTAGTTGCATCTGGTTGGGTAACTATAGTAGGGTGGAGATTATTCCATGCTTTAATTGTGCGGGGGAAGAACAAATTGCTGTATACATCTGTCTTTGTAGCTGGGATCACAAATTGGATCGAATGCCCTTGTCTGCTCCTAATTGGTTTGGGCTTGGTGTAGGTCTTGTGATCTATGTTGAGCTGACCATTTAACATTTTGTTAAAACAGGTCAAACGGTGAGCTTCACGTCTGTCTTGGAGAGGGTTCCACCCCAGAGAATTCAGAAGTTTGGTGACACTCGCTTCTCTCTCATAGGTGTTAGTAACAAATCGAGCTGCCTGTCTTTGGACACGTTCGATGGAAGAAATGTTTTATTTGTGTATGGGTCCCATGCTGCAACTGCGTAGTCCAAATGAGGTCTAACGAGGGTGAAGTATAGCTTCTCCTTGACAGAAGTTGAACAATGATGAAGTTGCGCCTCAGAAAGTTTAGGACACCTGTTACTTTCACCGTTGCATGATGAGTCTGACCATTCCAACGCAGATCATTCTGCAATTTGATGCCAAGATACTTGGTTTGTTTGGATTCTTCAAGGGTGGCACCAAGTATATTGTAAGATGTTTCGCCTGGATTCCTCTTTCTGGTGACACACATGGTTTCACATTTGGAAGGGTTGAAAGGGCCTATTTCCGCACTGTATCTCAACTAAACTAAACTAAATACAACTTGTTGTGGAGAGGTCCATTATTGCCAGGGATACACTCTGACTTTACGTTGTTGATGAAGTTGAAAACTACTATGCATTTTTCAAAAATGTAGATTAAGATTAGACTTGGCTACATTCAAATATGATGGTGGACCTTCAATGATGACAGATGATGCAATGTAATTCAGGTCCACCTCCAATTTTCTGGCATGCTTGGTTCAATAGCCTTTCGTGATTATCCATTTTGTCAGCAGAAGTTACGGCCTCAAGTTGGCCGGTGAAGTTGGTTTGGGAACCGATCTGCTGGCTCTGGCTGGAGTTCCAGAGCCCTGGTCGCAGGTGGCAAATTTGATCTACGGATCTGCCGGTTCCAGCTGGGCCGGAGTTCTAGAGTCCCTGCCGCTGGCGGCAAATTCGATGAGGTAAAGATTGGCCGCCTTACCCCATCCTATGTGCCAGTTTTCCAGGGGGGGGTTGGGGTTTGGCCAGGGCGTGGAGGTCGGACCACCGATTGCTGGAAAATTGGTTGTTATGTCCTGTTGAACCTTTGCTTTATGGTATGCAGTGCTGGGTGGATGGGGTGGGTTGGGTTAGTTGCTGTTAAGTTGTGCAAATGTGGATATTTATAACTATTTGTTGAAAAGGAATAATACAAGCATGTTTGAACATTTTCCTAAATTGATTCCTGCGAAATACCATCTATTGTAAGTTTATCAGAAAAGTTTCCGTTACATATGATATTTACATTAGAAACATATTTTTGCATAAATATGGGGATTTCTGCATTTAAACTGTTTAGAGTTTGGTATATTGTGGCAAATAAAACTACAAAAACAAAAGTAAATGTATACATTTTTATCTTTGTAAAGGTGTTGTTTTGTGTAAAGGTGTTGTTTATTTTTTGTAAATTAAAGCTTACCTTCAAACTTAAATCCTATGTTCCTACTTCACTGTTGATAAACAAAATCCTGTATTGCTGAAAGAGTTCCAAGCCACACACTTTTTGTATCTTTTGATGGCATGTTTACATTCAAAACTATTTCAAAAATAGGTGAATTTGTTTAATTTGAAGAACGTGATTTATTTATTCTGGCATTTATTACTGCTGCGTAAATAAATATACAAATTCCATCCTGCCTCATTGGAACTGTAAATAAACATGGCCACGGTTGCTTTTTAAAAAAATTTAAAGAACAAAATTAATTCATTCAGTAAACTTTGTCTTACAAAGTAAGAGAGGTCCTAGAACTAATAAAAGATTATACCTATGCAGTCATATTATACTACCAATCACAACTACCACAGAAGGCTGGATATTTTCAGTGGATATTTTCAAGGCAGAGATAGATAGATTCTTGATTAGTGCGGGTGTTAGGAGTTATGGGGAGAAACATAGAAACATAGAAATTAGGTGCAGGAGTAGGCCATTCGGCCCTTCGAGCCTGCACCGCCATTCAATATGATCATGGCTGATCATCCAACTCAGTATCCCGTACCTGCCTTCTCTCCATACCCCCTGATCCCCTTAGCCACAAGGGCCACATCTAACTCCCTCTTAAATATAGCCAATGAACTGGCCTCAACTACCCTCTGTGGCAGAGAGTTCCAGAGATTCACCACTCTCTGTGTGAAAAAAGTTCTTCTCATCTCAGTTTTAAAGGATTTCCCCCTTATCCTAAAGCTGTGACCCCTTGTCCTGGACTTCCCCAACATCGGGAACAATCTTCCTGCATCTAGCCTGTCCAACCCCTTAAGAATTTTGTAAGTTTCTATAAGATCCCCTCTCAATCTTCTAAATTCTAGAGAGTATAAACCAAGTCTATCCAGTCTTTCTTCATAAGACAGTCCTGACATCCCAGGAATTAGTCTGGTGAACCGTCTCTGCACTCCCTCTATGGCAATAATGTCCTTCCTCAGATTTGGAGGCAGGAGAATGTAGTTGAGAGGGAGAGATAGAACAGCCATGATTGAATGGCGAAGTAGACTTTTTTCCCCACTTGGTAGTAAATATGTAGAAATGTCTTCACCCATAACGGTTGTATCGTCAATGTAGGTTCGGGTATCATCACTATTTTTCAGCTTTCTGAAACTTTTTTTAAAAGTAACTTGTTTTTAGAAATGTTTAATTTCAAATCATTGCCAGAAAAACATACTGTGATACACAGACAAAATTATTGAAACTGATAAAAAATATCAACGTTTCAAATTTAAATAGATTGGTTCCCCTATGTTGGCTGTTTCTCCAAACCTATGGGCAAGTAATGAGACTAGAATTTCAGTGCAGTTTTTAAGTGATGTGTTTGCAAGACATGATTGAAGAAGTTTTCAGAGTGTAAAACAGTAGCTTTCACCTACTTGTCAATGTATGAGATGCATCTATATACTGAACACAGAGTATGTGTAGTTGAAGATAGACACAAAAAGCTGGGGTAACTCAGCGGGTCAGACAGCATCTCTGGAGAAAAGGTATAGGTGACGTTTCGGGTCGAGACTCTTCCTCCGACTGAGAGATAGGGGAAAGGAAACAAGAGAAATAGACGATATAGAGAGATATAGAAAAAATGAGTGAAAGATATGCAAAAAAGTAATGATGATAAAGGAAACATTGTTAGCTGTGGCTTGGGTGAAAATGAGTTATAGACAATGCGACTCAACAAGATAACTTTGAAGTTGGTACAATGACGGGTGACGGGTACAGGTAACATTGATTCATGGGCAATGCCCAACTGCTGTCTTTCCTGTGAAAGTGAATCATGGAAGTGTGAACCATGCACAAGTCTTAACAGTAGAGATTTGCCTTGTACCTGCACTATTTAAAGTTTGAAGATGTATGAGGTGTGTAGGTATGAACTGCAGATGGTGGTTTACATCGAAGATAGATACAAAAAGCTGGAGTATCTCAGCGGTACAGGAAGCATCTCTGGAGAGATGGAATGAGTGACGTTTTGGTTGAGAAAGAGGGTTGTGGAAGGGCGGGGGGGTTGTGGGGGGAGGGGTGTGGGTAGAGGAGCTGGAGAAAAGATGCGGGAAGGGGGGTAGAGGAGTGGAGCGGGGGCAGGAACCGGCGAGGGGGACCAGAGGGGAAGGGGCTGGAGCTGGCTGTGCGATGGGGACTCACAGCGGTCGCTGGTCGTTCTCCGCCGGGATCAGAGTCTCGGCTTTCCGTTCGGCGACATCTCCGACTCCGCGCCGCGCAGCTTCCGGTCCGTCTGAAAAATGTGTCCAGTTGGAGACCTCTGTCAGCCATCCACAGCCTCCCTCAGCTCCAGTAAAAACGCGATGACGCAGGAAGGGGCGGACCGTCTCGTGGAGTGATAGGAGAAGAGACCAATCCCAATAGTGTGACTGCCAGGAGAGGAGATCAGTCTGCGCATGCGCGGTTTTTAAGATTTTTAAAACCTTGCTAACTTTTATAATACACCACCGATCGTAACAAAACTTGTTGCACTCGCAGCACACGAGAACGGTGAGTGAGGTGCTGAAAAATCGTAGCGCTATCGTGTACCGTTTTGCGCAAATAGAAAAAGCACGCAAACCGGAAGAGCTCAAGATCAGAGTTTTAGCTATGTACAGATAGATAACATAAATAAATTAATTGCTTGGCGTTCCCGAGTGTCTGGTTGAGATTCTCGTTCACCTGCCGCCTTATGTTCTTTCATCTCTATCTTTAGATACTCTGTATTCCCTTTTCCCTTATACTGTGAGCTATCGCTACTGTCCAGTGCTGACATGGTCATGGTGTTTGTTCTCCAACTGGAAGGAAACAATCCCGTGGCTTACTGCCAAATACATTGAAGGGCAAGGAAAGCTGTCACTTGGGGTACTTCAGCATCTACCTGGGTGCTTCTACACCAGGCAGATTTTCAAACACAACATCTTCACTTGAAAATGTATCCTCCTCTTTCATGTGTAGGAAAGAACTGTAGATGTTGGTTTAAATTGAAGTTAGACACAAAATGCTGGAGTAACTTAGCAGGCGGGACAGGCAGCATCTCTGGAGAGAAGGAATGGGTGACGTTTCGGGTCGAGACCCTTCTTCAGCATCAGTCTGAAGAAGGGTCTCGACTCGAAACTCCAGCATTTTGTGTCTACCTTCCTCTTTCATACTTGCTCAGGCATAAAACCATAAAACCTTGACTAATCCTCTTTTTCTCCTTGGGTAATCCATCGGGTTCTGTGGGTTTCTGTCGAAAATAGCCGAGGAGTTAGTCCTATGTGAAATGTGGGGCGGCACGGTGGTGCAGAGGTAGAGTTGCTGCCTTACATCGCCAGAGACCAGGGTTCGATCCTGACTACCGGTTTTTGTCTGTACGGAGTTTGTACATTTCTTCTCACGACTTGGGTGGTCTGGTTTACTCCCACACTCCAAAGAATTACAGGTTTTTAGGTTAATTGGGTTTGGTAAAATTGTAAATTGTCCCTAGCATGTGTAGGATAGTGTTAGTGTGCAGGGATCGCTAGTCAGCACGCACTTGGTGGGCCGAAAGGCCTGTTTCCATGTTGTATGTCTAAACTAAACTGGATTAGACATAACTTAACAGAATCTTCAGTGGTCTCCAATTTACTACAGGCCCTGTGGCAGCCTAACCTAGAGTATCAACTGTACCTCCTCCAACCAATAGTCTATTAGGACGGAAGTATTATCCTACAGTCTGTTGCTACGGTCAGCAATCAGCAATTTCAAGCCATCTTTCCACTTGAGAGGGGAGTGAGTTAAAATATTGCAAAACCTATGTTTTATTTCTGCATATATGCAGGACTTTTCAGAAAGCTTTTGATAAGGTGCCACCCGTGAGGCTGCTAAAGAAGCTGAGAGCCTATGGAATCAGAGGGGAAGATACTAGCAGGTTGGTTGAATGGCAGAATGCAAAGCCTGGCAAATAAACAGGGTTTTAACAGGTTGGCTGACAGTGACTAGCGGAGTTCCGCATGGGGTCGGTGCTGGGGCCGCTACTCTTCACATTGTCTATCAATGATTTGGATGAGGGAATTGAAGGCTTTGTGGCCAAGTTTGCAGATGATACAAAGATAGGTAGAGGGGCAGGTGGTGTAGAGAAAGCAGGGACTCTGCAGAAGGACTTGGACTAGTTGGGAGAGTGGGCAAAGAAGTGGCAGATGGATTACAGCAAAGTGTGTTCATGCATTTTGGTAGTAGGAATGAAGACCTAGACTATTTTCTAAATGGGGAGAGTTGCTAAGGCGTCTGCGGACGTGACACCGACGGACGAGAGGCAGAAGCAAAGAAGTCGAAGCCAAAGAACCGAATGGAAACGAGGCCGAAACGGCGATAAACCGAAAGATTACGAAGACGAAACGCCAACTAACTGAAAGGATGGAAGGCCTAAATGCAAACTAACAGAAAGGGCGGGATGCCTAAAACCCAAGGAACCAAAAAGCTGCGTCGCCTAAAAGCAAACTTACCAAATGGCCGCTCTGTCAAAACGCCACCTACCCGAAAGGCAGCGTCGCCTACAAGCCGAAGGACCGACTGCTGCTCAACAGAAACGTCCAATAACGAACATGACGTTGTCGGGGGGCGGGACTTGTCAGCGATTGGTCCAGACCCCCGCGTCCTTCACATCACTGTGAAGGCATGAACATTGTCCCAAACCTCCGCTCCACCCGACCCGCAGCCCGCGGAGAGTGACCCTGGGAGAGTGGGGGCTGTCCCGAGGGATGCGCACCTTCCGCCACTTTCAACTTGGTGCTTGGGTTCAGATTGCCCAGTCACCTATGGCTTGTATGGGAAAATGAATGCCACACTCCCGTCTCCCCCTTTCTCTCCCCTTCTCTCTCTCCCTTCTCTCTCTACCTTCTATCTCCTTCTCTCTCTCTCCCCTGTTCTCTCTCCCCCTCTCACTCCCCTCTTCTCTTCCTCCTCCGCTCTCTTCTCTCTCTCTCTTCCCCTCATCTCTATCCCCTCCTCTCTCTTCCCCTCCTCTCTCTTCCCCTCCTCTCTCTCCCTTCCCCTCTCTCTCTCTCCCCTCCGCTCTCTCTCTCTTCCCTCTCCCACTCTCTCTCTCCCCCTCCTCTCTCTCCCCCTCCTCTCTCTCCCCCCTCCTCTCTCTCCCCTCCCTCTCTCTCTCTCTCTCCCCCTCTCTCTCTCTCCCCCCTCCCTCTCTCCCCCTCCCCCCTCTCTCCCCTCTCTCTCTCCCCCTCCTCTCTCCCCCCTTCTCTCTGTCCCCTTCTCTCTGTCCCCCCTCTCTTCTTCTATCTCTTCCCCTTCTCTCTCTCCTCCGTCTCCACCCGAGGGAGCGTCCCTCAGTCACCGCCATCGGACCCCAACCTCCACACCGGGTGATTCAACCCCGGCCGCGGGGACAGACGGTATATTTATTACCGTCTCTGTGCTTGCGGAACGCACCCAAGCTCCCACGCACAAAACAGGCAGCATCTCTGGAGAAAAGGAATGCGTGATGTTTCGTGCCGAGACCATTCTTCAGAGTGCGTCTGAAAAGTCTCGACCTGAAACGCCACCCATTCCTTCTCTCCAGAGATGCTGGCCGGTTGAGACTGCTGTCACACAGTGAACCAGCCGGTGAGGCTGCTGTCACATAGTGAACCAGCCGGTGAGGCTGCTGTCACACAGTGACCCAGCCGGTGAGGCTGCTGTCACATAGTGAACCAGCCGGTGAGGCTGCTGTCACACAGTGACCCAGCCGGTGAGGCTGCTGTCACATAGTGACCCAGCCGGTGAGGCTGCTGTCACATAGTGACCCAGCCGGTGAGGCTGCTGTCACATAGTGACCCAGCCGGTGAGGCTGCTGTCACACAGTGAACCAGCCGGTGAGGCTGCTGTCACACAGTGACCCAGCCGGTGAGGCTGCTGTCACACAGTGACCCAGCCGGAGAGACTGCTGTCACACAGTGACCCAGCCGGTGAGGCTGCTGTCACACAGTGACCCAGCCGGTGAGGCTGCTGTCACACAGTGACCCAGCCGGTGAGGCTGCTGTCACACAGTGACCCAGCCGGTGAGGCTGCTGTCACACAGTGACCCAGCCGGTGAGGCTGCTGTCACACAGTTACCCCAGCCGGACCCAGCCGGCGAGGCTGCTGTCACATAGTGACCCAGCCGGCGAGGCTGCTGTCACACAGTGACCCAGCCGGTGAGGCTGCTGTCACACAGTGACCCAGCCGGTGAGGCTGCTGTCACACAGTGACCCAGCCGGCGAGGCTGCTGTCACACAGTGACCCAGCCGGCGAGGCTGCTGTCACATAGTGACCCAGCCGGTGAGGCTGCTGTCACATAGTGACCCAGCCGGTGAGGCTGCTGTCACATAGTGACCCAGCCGGTGAGGCTGCTGTCACACAGTGAACCAGCCGGTGAGGCTGCTGTCACACAGTGACCCAGCCGGTGAGGCTGCTGTCACACAGTGACCCAGCCGGAGAGGCTGCTGTCACACAGTGACCCAGCCGGTGAGGCTGCTGTCACACAGTGACCCAGCCGGTGAGGCTGCTGTCACACAGTGACCCAGCCGGTGAGGCTGCTGTCACACAGTGACCCAGCCGGTGAGGCTGCTGTCACACAGTGACCCAGCCGGAGCGGCTGCTGTCACACAGTGACCCAGCCGGCGAGGCTGCTGTCACACAGTGACCCAGCCGGCGAGGCTGCTGTCACACAGTGACCCAGCCGGCGAGGCTGCTGTCACACAGTGACCCAGCCGGCGAGGCTGCTGTCACACAGTGACCCAGCCGGTGAGGCTGCTGTCACACAGTGACCCAGCCGGTGAGGCTGCTGTCACACAGTGACCCAGCCGGTGAGACTGCTGTCACACAGTGACCCAGCCGGAGCGGCTGCTGTCACACAGTGACCCAGCCGGTGAGGCTGCTGTCACATAGTGACCCAGCCGGTGAGGCTGCTGTCACACAGTGACCCAGACGGTGAGACTGCTGTCACACAGTGACCCGGCCATTGAGACTGCTGTCACACAGTGACCCAGCCGGTGGGACAATGTTCATGCCTTCACAGTGATGTGATGGAAGCGGAGGTCTGGACCAATCGCTAACAAGTCCCGTCCCCCGGCAACGTGAAGTCCGTTATTGGACGTTTCTGTTGAGCGACAGTCGGTCCTTTGGCCTGTAGGCGACGCCGCCTTTCGGGTAGGTAGCGTTTAGGCGTCCTGCTGTTTCGGTTAGTTTGCATTTAGGCATCCCATCCTTTCGGTTAGCGTTTCGTCTTCGGACTCTTTCCGTTTATTGGCGTTTCGGCCTCGTTTCCATTCAGTTCTTTGGCTTCGACTTCTTTGCTTTGGCTTCTTGTCTGTCGGCGTCACGTCCGGGTACCGTGCTAAGGAACTTAGGAGTGCAGGTGCAGGATTCCCAAAAAGTTAACTTGGAAGTTGAATTGGTAGTAAGGAAGACAAATGCAATGCTAGCAAGTTCTGACACCAATGTCAAGATGACAAACTGCCACTAGCTTTGTTATTTTTTAGAAACCTCAATTGTTGCTAAAGTTTTGAAAAAGTCCTTTAACTTTTCAATTCATTTTTGCTTTTCAGTTGACTGAATGTTTCTGATGCGTATTTAAAAATTGTGTACACAGACCCTGTATGGACTGCATACCTTTCTCAAACTATGTCACATGTGCAGATAAGATCTTAAAAGGTAAAACGTTGGCAAAGGTAAAAATGACCCCCTTACAACAGATTTCAGAAATAGCAGACTGATTGCGAGATGGATCTGCAATCCGTTATACACAGATACCAATTAGCCTCTCTGAAGTAAATTCAAAGAACAAATTGTAGAAAGTACCCTGAGTCTGTATTGCAAATATTTGCAATCCCATCAAAGTTGTTTTTTATTGTTATGTTCAATGGTCAGACTATATTACAGGTTAAATACATTAGTAATATTATCAATGAGCACAGACTTTTATGTTAAATTTAGCTTTGTTATTATGTTTTATTTGTTGCAACTTTATTTTGATGTAAAGAAATTTCAGTCTCTACGGTGTTCTGAAATTTTGTTTTTATTGAGTCACCCTCTTTTTATTCTTCATGATATATTAAGCAGATTGGTTATTCAGGATTTTTTGTATTCATCGGTCATCAGTATTTTCTTTGAATTGATTACTTTCTCATCATTATTCACATGGTAAAATGGTAAAATGGTAAAATGTTCAACCATTTAGTTTTGATTTCTGGGTGCCTTATCTTCAATCAGCCAGCAGAATAGTGACAACAGAAGTGTTTAATGAACAAGTGCCACATAACATGCAATGTACTACGAGTGTGCTTTTCTGAATACGGTTATCTAATTAGCTTGGATTGCTGCTGAAGTGCTGGCTTCATCCATACATTTCTGAACAGTGGAGAGCTACCAACTGTGCTAAGTTGATGTCTCCATTAAAGGAAATGTTGATTTTCTGTAAACAATTCAAATTGGCTCTTACTAAAGGCCATTGCGGGGATTTTTTTATTTGAATGAGCAGATCGATTTTTAAAAAATATATAATTTTCTATATAAATATAAATATCACCTTGATGATTCTGGAAAGTGTACACAGTTGCATCTAAGTTGAGGAATACTTTGAAATGAGCTTTAAATCCTTGTCTCTGCAGAGAGGATTTGTCCATGTGGAAGTTCTCTGAAGCCTGCAATAATATATTTATAATATATATACCGAAGGTCTCGACCCGAAACATCATCTATAATGATGCTGCCTGTCCCGCTGAGTTACTCCAGTATTTTGGGTCTATCTTCAATTTAAACCAGCATCTGCAGTTCTTCCCTACACATAATATATTTACTAATAGGAATACAATGATCTATGACCTCTCTCCTTTGAGGATAAGAAATAGTAGTCTCATTCGATTGTGTAGGAACAAAGAAGTGGTTATGAGCATTACACATCCTACAGGATGCATAAACCCACATTGTTTTGTTCTGACTGCTGAGTTTTGGCCTTGATTTCCAGACTAGTTTAAGCTCAAAGGCCATGCTCTAAACTGCAGGAAAAGTGGGAACAATGTAGAATTTTTTTTGTGATGGACTTATTCCAAGAAGACACATCTGTTCTATAAATTAATATATTGTGTGTACTTGGTAATTGAACTTGGCTAAATATATGTGACTCAGATGGGCACCACTGGACAATGTTGACATTTTTTGTTAGAAACCTGATTGGTGTTTTCAAGTTTCTGTATGGCCTTGCAGTATCACCCATATCCGCTCAACTGCAATCTTCCTCTTTCCACTGCAATCAAGGTGTATCTCTACAATCCCTATAACCTCTGCACTCATCCAATTCTCTGTTCTGCAATGGATTTGGGCTTAATTTTTTTCTGCCCTTTTGATGTGCAACTCTAGTTAATCTATGTTGGGAGATCTTGAACAACGTTGGAAAGGATAGCACCTAAATTCAACAATTACAAAGCTGGTGAAGCCATGAAAATGGCACCAGCATTTCCTATGATGGGAATTGCTTGACCTCAATGAGTTATGAGCTTGGTACATCATATGTAATATTATACTGGACTTCAGATGGTGAACGTAGTCTACACTAGCGATATCTAGATCATGGGAATAGCCTAAATTCACAAAGAACAAAGATTTAAAAAAATTACTATTATCCTTCAGTATAATAATAATAATAATAATAATAATACATTTTATTTATATAGCGCTTTTCAAGGACTCAAAGTCACTTTACATGGTGAGTCAAGAACAAAACAAAATAGAGCAGTAAGACAGAGATGCAAAGGGGAGGGGACATGGGACTAAGGGTATGCAGAGGTGAAGAGATGGGTCTTGAGGCGGGACTGGAAGATGGTGAGGGACTCAGAAGTTCAGATCAATTGTGGGAGGGAGTTCCAGAGCCTGGGAGCTGCCCTGGAGAAGGCTCTGTCTCCAAAAGTGCAGAGGTTGGATTTCAGAATGGAGAGGAGACCGGCTGAAATGGATCTGGGGGACCGTGAGGGTTGGTAGGGGGTGAGGAGGTCAGTGAGATAAGGGGGGGCCTAGTGGTTGAGGGCTTTGTAGGTGAGGTCCAGGATTTTGTAGATGATCCGGTGGGAAATGGGAAGCCAGTGAGGTTCTTTGAGGACTGGGGTGATGTGGTGCCAGGATTTGGTGTGGGTAATGAGTCGGGCGGCTGCATTCTGGACCAGTTGTAGTCGGTTGTTGTTGCTGGAATTAATGCCAAAGAGAAGAGAGTTACAGTAGTGCAGTCGGGAGGAAATGAAGGCATGGATGAGTCTTTCAGCAGCGGGTGGTGTGAGAGAGGGTCTGATTTTGGCACCAGTATCTCCAGCTGTGCTAAAGTGACAGCATCTGCCAGCTGTATGATCCTATTGATTCAACCAACCAGGCTGCATTTGGAGTATTGTGTTCAATTTGGCCACCCTGCTATATTTGGTCACCCTACTATCTATACATAACTGAAGCTCTGATCTTGTTATCTTCCGCTTTGTGTGGCCATTCTTTTTGTGCAAAAATGGTAGGCAATAGCGCTACGATATTTCAACAGCTTTTTTACTCACCATTCTCCTGTGCTGCGATTGCACCAAGTTTCGTTCTGATCGGTGGTCTAATGTAAAAGTTAGCGAGGTTTAAAAAATCGTAAAAACCACACGCGCGCAGATCGACCTCCTCTCCTGCCGTTCAGCGCCCCGTGGATTGGTCTTTTCTCCTGTCACTCTGCCCCTTCCTACACCATCATGTCTTTACTGGAGCTGAGGATGGCCGGCGGAGGTTTCCAACCTGACACAATTTTCGGAGGGACCCGAAACAGCCTGGCCCAACCCGGCGTTGAGTCGGAGATGTTGCCTATTTCGCCAAACTGAAAGCAGAGACTCTGATCTCGGCGGTGGAGAACGACCAGCGATCAGCGACCGCTGTGAGTTCCCATCGCACCGTCAACTCCAGACCATTCCCCTCTGGTCCCCCTCGCTGGCTCCTTTCCCAACAACCCCCGTCGTTTCTCCGAGCTCTCTCCCCCGCACCACCCACACACACCCCCCCTCCCACAACACCCCCCGCCCACACCCCCCCTTCCCCCCCCCCCAAACCCCCCCCCCCCCCACAAACCCCCCACCCACACAACCTCTTCGCCCCCACACACACCTTCCCCCCAAGAGGCGCAACAAGAAAGAATGGACTGAATAAATCTCATCTTTAACATTTAAATTGTTGTTATATTTTAAGAGTTATTCATATTTTAAACTTTAATAAATCCCTTTTCCACTTGCTGTGCCCGTTGGCTGCGGCTACACAGTAATTCCTGCATGTTCTACGTCACAATGGGAAGCCATTGGGTGGGAATGGCTGCGCCGCCAGAGAGCCGCGGAGAATGGAAGGGGTGGGAGTTGAGGGGGGAAGGAGTGAGTGTAGGATGCCCACCCCCCCCCCCACTGCCCCCCCCCGCCCCACTGGCCCCTGACCCCACCCCCCTCGCTGACAGCCTGAAGCCGTCCCCCTCCTCCCCCTCCCGTCTGTAGGATGATCCCACCGCCACCGGCCCTCAACAGCCCCCGCCTGAGGCCGTCCCCCTCCGCCAGCTGCAGGACGCACCCCCCCCCTCCCCCCACCCCCCCGAAAGCCCCCCGAAAGCTCCCCCCCTCTTCACCCCCAGCTGCCCCCCCGCGTCCCCCCCGCCAGCTGCAGGATGCACCCCCCCCTCTCCCCCCCCCACTGGCCCCCGACAGCCCCCGCCTGAAGCCGTCCCCTTCCCTAGGCTGCAGTACGCTCTCTCCCCTCCCGGTCTGCGCAGGGGAGGAGGGGGGATCAGGCGGCGTCACAATGGGAACCCGTCAGCCACACCTGCGCAGTTAGGTGCTATAGGTGAGTGGCGGAATATTGCATTGGCGGAACAGGTAGCGTTGGGGGAACAGGTGAATGGTGGGATATTGCGTTGGAGAATGGGTTACGTTGGGGGACCAGGCCTCCCCTGTGACTGGGACCCAATGGGTCCCACGTAGTCTAGTGGTTGTTAAGGATGTTATTAAAGAGTGCAGATTCATGAGTATGTTCCCAGTCTTGATGGACTGAGGTATAAGGAGAGGTTGGGCAGGCTAGGGCTCTATTCTTTGCAGTGCAGGAGGTGTATAAAATCATGAGGGGACTAGATAGGGTGAATGCACAGAATCTTGTACCCAGAGTAGGGGAAACAAGAACCAGAGGACATTGGTTTAAGTCGGGGATTCCCAACCTTATTCATCCCATTTACCCCTGGCAACTTTGATAGCACATAACAATGTTATTTCACTTATTTATGAACAACTAATGATGAATCAGAACCAAACACAGTCAGTTAATGAGAAAATAATGTGTACAAATCCAGAATCAACAAATTTACCCCCTGGGTAGGTGAAATTTACCACAGGTTGGGAACCCTTGTTTTAAGGTGAGCAGGGCAAGAAAGGAACCTGAGGAGTATTTTTTTGTTCCACACAGGGTGGTGGGCATATGGAATGAGCTGTCTGATAAGGTAGTTGAGGCAAGTACTATAAAACATTTAAAATACATTTGGACAGGTACATGATTAGGAAAGGTTTAGAGTGATATAGACGGAACAGTATTTTGTTTGTAAACCAGTTTCAGTATGGGCACCTCACGTTTTACATGGGGGTTGTGTGCAGCGTGTC
This sequence comes from Leucoraja erinaceus, assembly GCF_028641065.1. Classification (NCBI taxonomy): domain Eukaryota; kingdom Metazoa; phylum Chordata; class Chondrichthyes; order Rajiformes; family Rajidae; genus Leucoraja; species Leucoraja erinaceus. The sequence continues at coordinate 988,414 of NC_073391.1, forward strand.
CTTCAACACATAAATTAAACATACGCGACCACGCCGCCAGCAGTAAATTTGAGAGCGTTATCCCAAAAATACCAGCGCGGATATTGAATTTTGGTATTAATGGAACAAACATCTTATTTCAAAAACGCATAACTCAAACATGCGTAAAACATGGGGCGCTGCAGCTTGAAACTTCGTTGACCCGAGAGGCATTCAATTGCCTTGCTTCCATTGAAACCATCTGCCGTCGAAACATGGCATCCAGAGATTTGTAAGTTTACATATTGCTTTTATAAATTTGTTGTGAGCAATATCAGTGAGAGAATGGATATAATAGAACAGTTATTGAACTGATCACAAATGTTAAAGGAATACAAAGTGGTTTACATGAAACATAGAAAGTAGGTGCAGGAGGAGGTCATTCGGCCTTTCGAGCCAGCACCGCCATTCATTATGATCATGGCTGATCATCCCCCAATCAAGAACCCAAGCCTGCCTTCTCCCCATATCCCCTGATTCCACTAGAGCTTCCTAGAGCTCTATCTACCTTTCTCCTAAATCCATCCAGTGATTTGGCAGGGAATTCCACAAATTCACAACTCTCTGGGTGAAAACGTTTTTTCTCACCTAGTCTTAAATGGCCTCCCCTTTATTCTAGGACTGTGGCCCCTGGTTCTGGACTCGCCCAACATTGGGAACATATTTCCTGCATCTAGCTTGTCCAGTCCTTTTATAATTGTATATGTTTCTATAAGACCCCCCCTCATCATTTCTAAACTCCAGTGAATACAAGCCTAGACTTTTTAATCTTTCCTTATATGACAGTTCCGCCATCCCAGCAATCTCGTGAACCTACGCTGCACTGCCTCAATCACAAGGATGTAGATGTAATAGATATACCTCAGATTTAGCTTTGAAGTGAATTAGCAAAGGTAAGATTCATGCAAAGGAAAGTGCAGCGAACTATGGCATAATATCAGTGATGGCCTGTCATGATAATATAACATTTACTATTGCAACTTAATAATTGTGATTCTGGAATATTTCAATTAACATATGTTCTGAAAGTCTTCTGTCATCATCTCTATGAACAAAATTCTATTGTAAATAAGACCATTAATTTGCCTGGGGAACTTTCATTTTTTAATGGTAGGATTTTGTATTTGTTCTGTGGCAAAAGGTATTCCAAACACACACTTAGGCTATGGTTTGCTATTCTCTGGAATGAAACAAGCCCTAAATTCTCCACTTATAAATGGTTGGAAGTGAAATGTTGAATGACTTTAGGAACATTTGTCACGAAGGATGTTAATGCAATGAACAAATAAAGAAATCATTGAAGATTGCACCATGAAAAATATAAGTCATAACAATTATAAACATTGAACAAATTCATCACATTGTTTCTTTCTTTAAACATTTGTAGCGTCACATAAGAGAAGAACTATAATCATGATTGTGAAAACTGACTTTTTGTGAAGTTATGTTATATTAATGCTATAAATACTAAGATTGCAAACGAAATAAAACTTTGCATTAACAATAATTTAATTTTCAGCAATGTAAAATGACATAAAATCCAGCAAAATGTGTACTTTTACAAAAGGAACACTCAATACTTTTTTTAATTAGTTGGAACTTAATGTAAATTTGCACAGTCTCATTCGCCTGCTGGTATATACCGAAGATGGACACAAAATGCTGTAGTGACTCATGCAACTAACTCCACTGTTGTATCCTTGTATCCCTTCACCTCCTATCACCTCTTCCCCAGCCAACAATAATAATAATAATAATAATATTTATTTATATAGCACTTTTCAACAAAACCAGTATTTGAACCAAAGTGCTTTACAAAGATTGATTAAATTAATTGAACAGATCAATGCAATAAATCCATACAAATCAAAAAAAGAGAAAAAAGAGAATAAGAAAAAAGACACAGAAACAGTACACTATAGAAATCAACATGAAACGTCCCCCCACAGCAGAATTCACTGTGAGGGAAGGCACCAAAAATAACCAGTTCTCCCCCTCATAGTCCACCCGAGGTCGGGGCCTATATCTGGCCTCCTCAGCCAGCCCGGTGTCTTCAGGCCCTCCTGCCGCGAAGCTGGACCATCGGCGTCGGTGAACATCCATCAGCGGCCTGGACTGAAGCGGCCGCTTCCCCCCCGAAGACTGCAACGACCAAAGTTCACAGGCCGCGCCGGCCGAACCTCCGACTCTGGCGATCTCGGATCCCAGGCTCTGCGGTGCTGTCGGCGGTAACAGTGCCCCGGAGCTTACCGCAAGGCGACCCGGCAAGGCATCGCCCGCTCCTTGTAGGTGTCCCAGCATCTACACCGTCGTCGAAGCTGCAGTCCCCGCAGGAAACGCCGCTCCAGCGCTGCTCCAGTTCGTTCGTAGGCCGCACAGAGAGGACGAAGATGCGGTTCGGAGAAAAACCGCATCTCCGACCAGGTAGGACTGGGGTTAAAAATAATTTCCCCCTTCCCCTCCCCCACCCACCACATAAAAGAAGACCTCCAACAGGACTAAAAATAAAAATAAATAAGGGTGAAAGGACGGACTGCAGGAGGAGCGGCCATACACAACGGCGCATCACCCCCGCAGTCCGCCATCTTGAATGGGCCATTAAGGCTACAACCTTCCTTGATCATCTGTTGCTGGTCCTGCTTTTTCTGGCTTTTTCTTAGCTCCCCTCTACGTTCAGTCTGACGAAGGTGCCCGACATGAAACGCCACCCATCCTTTTGCTGCAGAGATGCTGCCTGACCCGCTGAGTTTTACTTTGGCGTCTTTGTGTCTATCTTCAGTCTCATTGACCTGTTGGGCATAGCTAATCTAATTTAAAAGATGCCCAGCTGGTAGTGTTTCCAAAAGTGTTCACATTAATGTGTATTAGTGCCACCAAGTATGGTATTCCAAAATTAAGCAGAAATCCCATCTGCTCTTTGCAAAGATTTTGCCAACTGTGATCTAACTTTGTCATTGGATTCCATAAGGCAACCAGGTGTGAACTTGGTTTATTATTAAACATTTTTACCTAAAGCCCCTATTCCACTTTCACAACCTAATTCACGACCTCTGCCGAGTTTGCCCTTGACTCATACTCGCAGCATGGTCACCACGAGGTCGTAGCAGGTTGTGATGCTAGTCGTAAGTACTTGTGGCATAAAGTAGGACGCGCCGTTTTTTCTAGCCTGATAAAAAATGTTCACGGGTATTAAAAAGGTCGGCATGGAAAAAAATCAATACTTTTTACTTGTAGGTAGGTCGTTGGTGGTCGTAGTAGGTTGCGATGCTAGTCGTTGGTAGTTGTTGGTAGTCGTAGGTGGTCGGAGACAGTCAAAGGTAATAGCTCCGGGGTGAAAAAAAGGTCAGTAGAAAAAAAAGGTTATTTAAACAGCAGAAGGTCACTTCTGTCACTCCAAGGCACGTTCATTCATAGCTGGATAGTTTTTTTGGAGAGGAGACGTGTTTTAGAGATGGCATCAAATAGGCAGCAGCGCAGGGGAAGGGCACAACCCTAAAAAAAAAACTGCCATGCAGGTGTTGCCCATCCAAGAGGAGGAGTGGCAGGAGGTGATGCCATAGGAGGTGATAGTGCAGGAGGAGGTAGCCCTGCATGAGATACCCCTGGAGCTGGAGACCAGGGTGGTAGTATATGTCCCCACCACCACCCCATCCTTCACTGCCTCATTTGAAGGCAGCAAAGCAACCCTTTCTCCTGTGTCTGACACAGCATCAGAGGCAGATGCCCCATTGGTGGTGAGGGAGGGCTGGAGGAAGGTTGTGCCCTACACCTTCACCAGGCAGCAGGAGGGGGACCTTGAGGAATGTTTCCAGCAGAATGCTATCCTGTACGAAAAGGAAAATGAGAGGTACAGGGACAGGGACAAGAATGGCATGCTTGCCATCCACTGCCCCACATGTGTGCTTAAAGTTCCATCTTTTGTCAAAGCCCAGCGCCACTCTCTTCCAGTCATCTGGTGTACTGGGACAGTCCATCACATCGTCTCCATTCACCCATTGAGACCTCTTCTTGTGCTTCCTCTTCACCCTTGCACTTCCCCTTCTGCCTTTCTTAAGGCTGCTGAAGCAAAAGGGCTACTGCAAACAGCACTAAAACGTACACGGTCGAAGCCAGTCTTCAACATAGACAAAGGAGGTCTTCTTCATAGTCGTGGGAGGTCTTCAACATAGTCGTGGGGAGGTCTTCAACATAGTCATAGGAGGTCGTTGACATAGCCGTGGAAGGTCATAGGATGTTGTAGGTTACCACAACCTTGGTTTTTTTTTTAGGTCATTTAAGGTCGTCAGAGGCCACGAATTAGGTCGTGAAAGTGGGACAGGGGTTTAAGTGTTTTTGTTCTAAAGTTAAAAACAATTTCACGATTAAAATTTTTTTTTTTTTAATTCATCTGTATGTCAAACACATGATTGGGATGACAAGTAAGTTAAAGTTTCTTCAGTTGTTTCTGTGTGGTGACGACTGCAATATCAGGCACAACAGCTGATCTATGCCATAATTACTAGTTTGTTGTGCACCTCTGCACTATGGACATCACAGAGGCATTCTACTCAAGGAGAATTGCACGGAGAAGATCAGACTGAACAAGCATATGGATTTGTGAGGTTTGCAGATAGAGGGCACATGTAGGGTTTCGAGGCTATCTTTCAAAAGGGCATTGATTGCAAGAATTGTTGATTATTTTATGCATATTGCCATTGATCAGCACCTGGCAAGCCACATGACTCCCATATTCTTAGGCTTACAGTGTTGCCTTCCATCTTTAGGTGACTACTTTACACCAAGGGCTGAATCTTGGAGAACGTCCCATACCTCCTTCTCTTGGCTTCAGTCTGTGCTCCCACAAAGATAACTGTGCACTATTAAGACTCTTGCGATGTCAAGACCCTTGGAAAATAATGATTTAGTAGGGTCAACATTGATTTATGGAAGGGAAATCTTGCTTGACTAATCCATTTGAGTTTTTTAAGGTTGTGTCTTGTAGAGTAAATTAAAGAAAACTGGTGAATAGCATATATTTGGATTCACTGGTGCTGCAATTCAACAACATCAGAGAACTAACTGTTGAGTTCAGAAAGGCACAGAGAAAATACAGAGTAGGTTCGCAGGATACTAAGTAGTAGGATAACACATGGATCTTTGCCGGGGTCTAATTGTTCAAAATCTGCCGTAACAATTTGCTGGAAAGGGCCAAGTATAATATTTCAAAGGTGGCAGATTACCTAAAACTGGAATATGATAGTCATAAGCACACAGAAAAGCATCAATGAATACACATTGACTCTTGACTCTTGACATGAGGAAAGCGAGTGAGAAATGCATGAGAAGTATAATGTAAAAAAATGTGCGATTTTGCTTTTGTTGGCGAAAAAAATAGGGAAATGTGTTTTTAAATTGTGGAAGATGAGAGAAATGCAATATTGGCTTTTATACCAGAGGATTTGAGTGGAATAGTAAGATGCCTTACTACAATTATATAGCATCAAAATGAGACCATATATGGAATATAGTGCAATTTGGTTCTCCTTTCTTAAAGAAAGATATACTTGTTAAAGAGGGAGTGCAGTAAACTGATGATTCATCACCAGTTTCTGGATGGTGAGCCAGTCCTATGAAGAGTGGTTGAGTGGGATAATAATAATAATAATAATAATAATAATAATAATAATAATAATAATAATAATAATAATAATAATAATAATAATAAATGTTATTTATTGGGCGCCTTTCAGACATCTCAAGGACACCTTACATAGGTTAACAGGAAATATAAACATATAGTCAGATTAAATAAATAATAAAGACATCACAGAAACACAAATTAAAAACAGAATTCAGTCCAAAAACAAAAATCAAAAACACAATGTGAAGAGAGAGCAGCGGCAGCTAAAGCGCGCCAGCGTCCACTCTCCCTTCACGGCAGCCATCTTGGACAAAGACTAACAGGATTACCTTACAGACAAAAAATCATCCCCCCACAATGGACACCACTGTGGGGGAAGGCACAATGTCCAGTCCCTATCCCAAGTTCACCCCATAGTCAGGCCTATTGAGGCCACCGCAATTGTCTCTACAGAGGCCCAATGTTCATGGCCGTTCTCACCGGGTGGTCTTGCCCCGGCGTCGGGAGAGTCCTCTCAGCGGCTGGGCCACCTGGAACGGCCGCTATCTAGCTGGAGACCGCGGCTTCCGAAGCCGACAAGGCCGCGCCGGTTTGGAGCTCCCAGGCTCCCGATGTTGAAAACGGCGCCGCCCGCTCCGCTCTGCAGACCCGCAGCCCGGAGGTGTTGAACACGGCGGTCTCAGCTCACCAGAGCTCCAGCGCGTCGATCCAGCGCGGCGACCCAGGCAAGGCATCGCCCGCTCCGCTCCTCGATAGCGCTCCAGCGCTGTGCCGCCACCGAGGCCGAGGTGCTGGGCGGTCCCCGCCAGGAAACGGAGCTCCAAGCCCGCGGGTAGGCCACAAGGGCGGGTCGACGGGTAGCCCGGAGAAAATGCTGCCTCACCGACCAGGTAGGGACCTAGAAATAAAATTAACCCCTAACCCCCACATTAAAAAGTCCATTTCTCCAAACGGACGAGACAGGACTAACTAAAAGCTTTTTTTAAAAGCGAGTTTAACGGACAGCTGCTGGTTAGCAGCCATTCCTCCAAGATGGCTCTATTCACTAGAGTTTGGTGTCATAGTAGTCTGACAGTCTAGTCATGGATTTTATATATTTACTAGACCAAGGGGGACCTGTTCCATCGTTGCGGGGGGGGGGGGGGGGGGGGGGGGGGGGCAGCCCTTTGGCGTCACACACACACACACACACACACACACACACACACACACACACACACACACACACACACACACACACACACACACACACACACACACACACACACACACACACACACACACCCTTGATATAATCTTCATTTGCTCCTTTTACCCCATTCCCACACCCTATCCACTCACGCATAACCCCCAACTGCGCATGCGCGGCTAGAGGGGGCGGGGGGTAGAGATTGAGGGGTGGGGGGGCATGATATCACAGGGGAGGGTTGGATCCAGAACGCAGTACTCACCACCCACCACTCACTCCCCCCCCCCCCCCCCATCCACCCCCCCCCTCCCCCTCTCCCCCCTCTCCCACTCCACCCCCCTCTTTCTCCCCCTCCCTCTCTTTCTCTTTCTCTGCCCCGGGGAGTGGGGTAGAGAGGAAGGGGGAGGGCATAGAGGCAGCACCTACCCAGGTCGTAGAGCAGAAACCTCCCGAGCTAGGTTGCGGCCGGCGTGGACCAGAACCAGGCCCGGAGCGGTCTGAGCATAGTGAAAAGCAGCGGAGGGCCGGCCAATCGTGGCTTCCACGAGGGTAAGCCCACCCACCAGCGTGACAGACGATCGGGCGGGGGAGACTGAGAGGAGGTCTTGCCCTGTGACGGCTGCCACGGCCACTTTTCAACTGCGCTTGTCCGCTCCTGCGCTGTGATAGCGACCGCCGGCGCCATGTTGTAGAACTTGATGGAGCCCAGCGGAGCGCGCTGCACAACTTGAACACGTGTTCAACGGCTTCTATCCAGAGTCCTCAGGGGACAGCTGGGCCACGTAATTCGCAGCTCGTGGAAAAAAGTGTGGTTGCGCGTTGAAAATTCTGTGCAGCTTGCCGCGAGGAGCAGAGGCATTGTGACGTCATCCAGCTCGCTTCAGCACGTTAGATTTTAAAAAGATGTCAGATTGGTGAACAATTTTAGTAAAAAACTAAAAAAAGTAAAAAATAATATATCAAATTTTCAGATGGGGGATTTTTGAGATCATGAGGTAAATCTCTACCAGAATATGTAAAATGTTCACCGTTACAATGTTGGGTTTTCGAGGAGATGTGAATCAAAGAAAAAGTTCAAGCAAGCAAGCAAACCCACAACTAAACATCCAAGATCAAAGTTTTTATTTATTTATTTTTTTTAAATTTTTTTTATTTTTATTAGAAGTACGGTAAATTACAATACTACACAACACATATATCTTAATACATTTTTTGTACTGCTTCATTTTTTTTTGAGCTTTAAGAAAAAGATAGAAGTAAAGAAAGTAAAGAAAGTGCGCAAGAGTCGTGAAGTGCAAGAGTGTTGGGAAAAGAAAGCCCCTTAGAAAAGAAGTTAGAGAAGGAAGTAAAGTGAGAAAATAGACCCTAGAGAAGAAAGAAAAAGAAAATAGGAACAATCGCTCTATTATAACATTAAACTCCGCAGAAAGGGGACTACCAACCAAGTCTGTTTTTGTTGTTTTACCTCCCGTTACCAGGCCCTGATACCATTTATTTATTTATTTATTTAAAAAAAATTACTATTGCACCTCATACTTGTAATAGGTCCAGAAACATAGACCACGTCTAAGATCAAAGTTGTATAATATAACTAGCCCAAGGGGGACCCATTGGGCCCGTCCCCTCAATGTGCGGTTGCGGAAGGGGCCGCATTCAGCATCACGCACACACTAACCCCCTCCCCCCTTGATATAATATTAGTAATAACCCACCCCTCAATCTATACACCCCTCCCTCTCCCTCCCTACCTCCTTCTCTCCCACCCACCCCCCCTCACGCAGGCGCGGCTAGGGGGGGGGGGGGGGGGGCAGGAGAGAGAGAAGGAGGTAGGGAGGGAGAAGGAAGGGTGTAAAGATTGAGGGATGGTGGGGGCGCAGCGTCACAGAGGAGGGCTGGGTCCTGAACACAATACTCCACCATTCACCCGTAGGTCCCAATATTCACCACTCCCGAGAGAGGGAGGGGGGGGGGGGGGCAGAGAGGGAGGGGGGCAGAGAGGTAGGGGGGGGGGGGCAGAAAGGGAGTGGGGCAGAGAGGTGGGGGGGGGGGGGGGGCAGAAGAAAGGGAGTGGGGCAGAGAGGTGGGGGTGGGGGGGGGCAGAAAGGGAGTGAGGGCGAGGAGCGAGGGCCCCCTCTCCTCCCCCTCTCCTCCTCCCCCCTCTCCTCCTCCCCTCCTCCATCGCCCCTCTCCTTCCCCCCCTCTCTCCCCCCCCATCCCCCCCCTCTCTCTACTTCTCTGCCCCAGGGAGGGGGTAGAGAGAGGGAGGGGGAGGGGGTAGAGGCAGCACCTACCTAGGTCGTAGAGCAGCAGCCTCCCCACCATGCGCCGGGCCCGAGCTAGGCTGAGGCCGGCGTGGACCAGAGCAAGGTCCGGAGCGATCTGAGGATGGTTAAAAGCAGCAGAGGGCCGGTCGATCGTGGCTTCCACGAGGGGATGCCTACCCACCAGTGTGACAGATGATCGGGCGGGGAAGACGGAGAGGAGGTCATCCCCTTTGACGGCCGCCACGGCCACTTATCCACCGCGCTTGTCCATGCCCGTGCTGCGATAACGCCCGTTGCCACCGTGTTGGAGAACTTCAAGGAGCCCAGCAGAGGGCGCTGCACGACGAGGGGGGGGGACGTTAGAGGGCGGCTGGGCCACGAAACTCGCAGCTCATGGCTGCGCGTTGAAAATTCTGCGCAGCTTGCCGCAAGGAGCAGAGGCATTGTGACGTCATCCAGCTTGCTTCAACTCGTTAACTTCAAAATAGATCTCAGATTGGTGACCAATTTTAGTAAAAAACTTGGGAAATAATGAATCAAATTTACAGATGAGGGGATTTTTGAAATCATGAGGTAAATCTCTATCGGAATATATGTAAAAATTTCACCGTTAGTGCCTCGGGTTTTCGAGGAGATGTGAATCAAAGAAAAAGTTCAAGCAATCAAGCAAGCAAACCCACAAATAAACATCCAAGATCAAAGTTTTATATTATAATAGATTACAAGTAATTTTGTTCAATCAGGATTTAAAATCTAAAAAAGAAACCTACAAAGAAATGAGGTGAGAAATGGCTGTGGTGGGTTAAGTACCTGTGTTAAAAGATATGACAGTAAACAAGTGATGGGCAACCTTCAAAGAAGAAATGTATCTTATAGAACAAAGGGCACCAAAACCCAACAGGAAATGTGGCCCACCATTGGTTAACAAGACGTTAAATATAGTCTTAGATCAAAGGAAGAATATTACAATATTGCCAAAAAATGTATATGTCTGAGGCAAACGGATAAATTGCTGGAAACCTTCAGAAGGCCAGGCAGTGTCTTTGGAAAAGGTAGTTGAGTTAACATTTCAGGTCAATGACTCTCCATCAGATTGGATCTGAGGAAGGATCTTTGACCCAAGATGGTAACTCACTTTCTCTTTCACAGATGCTGCCTGACGTGTTTCTAGCAATTTTCTAATTTTTGTTCTAGAATTCCACTAGCTATAGTTTCTTTATTTTCTTTGGACATAAATATTGGGGGAAAAAGTTAAAAATGTGGAGAAGAGCACTGGAGGATTATTCCTAATTTTTACTTCCTTCATAATTCTAATGAGAACCATAAATGCTGACTCCCAGAAGCATCCATGGATTTGTAAAAGGTAAAAAGTTAGCTGAAGCTAATGTGGGTCTCTTAAGAATTACAGTGTACATGGGGGAATAAGGAAACAGTAAAGAAAGCAAACAAATATTATGTGTGTGTCACAAACATAGATTAGTCAATGAATGGAAAACAAAGAAGAATATACTGGTCATCTTGGGCTGTAGGGATGAAACTAGTTTGGCCTGGGAGTGGAGAAGAGGGGAAGCAGAGATAGATTTAATAAATGGACATGGACATTCATCATGACATAACATCAAATTGAGGTCACCCACTATGACAGAAGAATAGAAAAATGAAATAGTATTTAAATGGTGAGATTATGGTGTTCCATTCACATCTTTCAGGTCTTTTGTGTCATTGTAAATGGATCACTGAAAGTTAATAAGCAGGTGAAGCAGTATGTTGGCATTATTGCAAGAAGTTTTTAATACAAGAATGAGACCCTCTTACTGAAATTATTTCGAGCTCTGCTGTGAGAGCACCTGGAATATTGTGTAAATATGATGATGTCCGTACCTTAGAATGAACTGAAAAAAAGGAAAATGTCATCAATTGATTCCTGGCATGGTAAATTTGTGCTGCAAGGAAAGATTAAACTAATTGTGCCTCTGCTTTCTTGAATGTTCAAGAATGAAAGGTGCTCTCATTGAAATGTATGAATTATTCTTGAGCTTGGACGGGGTACATTCATGAGTGCTCGGTCTGGAGTTGCAGTCCAAAAGTAAAAATAAAGGTTGGCCACTGAGGACCCAGATGAGAAATTTCTTCTTCGCTCAGAAGACAGCATATCTCTGGAATTCTCTAATTGAGATATGTGGCCAGGCTCAGAAAATGAGTATATTATAGATGGATTTTATTATTATTAAGGGAATCAAAGCTTTCTATAGTTTATGGAAAAAAACTATGCTATCAGCTATCAACTATCAGCTATGATTTTATGGTGCATGTTGTGCAGGAATGAGGGGCCAGAATAGCCCACTCCTGTTTCATTGACTGTCTGGAGGGCTTCGTCACCTTTAGAGTATCGACAATATCTTCTTGTCTCCAGTGATGTAATTACACATTGGATCCTGTGTATCATCTACTAAGTTGCAATTACTTCCCTTCTCCTAAGAATTGACAGATGACTTCAAGAAATGCATGATAATTTGAACTGACCCTGATATTTTGCAGTCCATCAATCAGCTATGATCTATAACATAGTTCTGTTTAGATGGTGAAATCACATGAATTATCAGGCTGAACAAATTTGATGTGAGTGATTTGGTTTGATGTGCTAGATGAGTAACATGTCTAAAACCCTGAGCCCTTTTTCTGATGGCATCCAATTTAGCTGCCTCCACTGCAGATAATTTTATTTATTTTTTTAACTATTACAAGTTGAACACCGATTTTCCGGCACCCTCGGTTCCAAAGCCTTTCTGGATTATCTGTTTTTTGGACCAACAGAAGTCATGTGATAATCAAACACCAATGCACTCCTGGCAGGAGTGAGCCCTTCCTCACCCACCATGTGGTCCAGTGACACGGCTGTTGTTGCTGCTCACGTTGTAGTTCCATCGGGCCGCCTCCTCCATCTCCCCTGGAGTTGCTGCCATACTCCACCATAGAAGCAACAACGAGTGAGAGGGGAGGGAGCCCCATGGTGACTTGGAGCGTTCTGTCAGTGGGGGCTCAATGAAGAAAGTGCTGACCCCAGGGGCTACAAGGTGAGCTGTAATAACAGGCATGTGAACCGGTGAAGAAGTGCTCGCTGGTGCAGACCAGCAGCATCTACAACTAGTTTTAATGTGAAACGACAGAAAATGCTGGAATAACTCAACTGACTGAATTCACCTTACGAGTCAGAAGTGGGGTTGGAAGCCGGGGCTTTATAAAGCCGGGGAGATGGTGGGTCGGCAGGTCTGTCCGCTATTTACGACGTCTGTTAAAGGGGGTTGTTAAAACAAGGGTTTACTGTACTGTCTGTAAAACAGTTAGGAGAGATGATTAAGAGCACAGTTGATTATTTAATGACGGAGAGACACGACTGGAAAGAGCGCTCACCATTCGCGATGCCACCTGTGGCCGCTCAGGGAATTTCAACTGGGCTCAACTGGGAATTTTGTCCAGATGAGAGATGTGTACAGACCATCAGTTGTCAGAAAATTGGTGATCAACCTGTAAATCCTTTAAGATTACAATCTATTTATACTCACTGTGATCAAGTTTTATGTTGAATGGTAGTGGAAATACATAGAGCTAACATTTTCCCAACAGTCTATATTAATGGAAAAAGTACTCAGTTAGCCAAGCAGTATCCATGGGGAGAGAAGCAAAATGAATGCTTCAGGTCCATAACTCTCATCACAACTGGGAAAAATTAGAAAACAAGCGTGCTTTCAGTAGCAGGAAAACACAAGAGGTTATCTATGAAGGCAACAGTTAGCTTTAATGCTGGCTTTTAAAGAAAACGATTAAAACAAACTGGCACAGTGGAAGAGTTGCTACTTTACAGAACCAGAGACACGGGTTCCATCCTGACTGGGGTGCTGTCTGTACAGAGTTTGCATGTGCATCCTCTGACCATGTCGGTTTTCACCAGCTGCACCGATTTCCTCCCACATTCCAAAGACATGCAGGTTTGTAGATTAATTGGCTTCTGTAAATTGTCCCTTGTGTGTGAGATGCAAAAGTGGGATAACTTGGAACCAGCATGTGGATGATCAATGGTTGGCATGGACATTGTGGGCCGTAAGGCCTGTTTCCACTCTGTATCTCTAAATTAATCTCAACTAAGCTGTTTACCTGAACTCATTTAATTAATTTTTAATTCATGAAGACTTTAAGAAGTAGTGCCGTTCCAATTAGAAGAATGTAAGATGCTAAAGACACAGTGGTTAGAGTGGATGCAATTCAGGCTGAAGACAGGGTAGGAGTCAGGATAGGATGTTTGCGACTCTGGGCAGCACGGTGGTGCAACGGAAGAGTTTTTAAACTGAATGTTGTATTTCTTGTTTAAAATATTGATTAATAAAAAATCACAGTTAGGGGCGTTACAGTGGCGCAGCAGTAGAGATGTTGCCTAACACGCCAGAGACCCAGGTTCAATCCTGACCACGGTGCTTGCCTGTACACAGTTTGGATGTTCTCTCTGTGACCTTCGTGGGTTTTCTCTGGGATCTCCAGTTTCCTCCCACACTCCAAAGACATACAGGTTTGTAAGCTAATTGGCTTGGTATAATTGTAAATTGTCCCTAGTGTGTGTAGGATTGTGTTGATGTGCGAGGATCTTTGGGATGTGGGAGAAGCCAGAGCACCCGGAGAAAACCCACGCGGTCACTGGGAGAACATACAAACTCCATACAGCATCACCCGTAATCAGGAGCGCATCTGAGTCTCGGGAGCTACAGCTTTACCATCAGAGGAATTCTGCCAAGACACTAGGAAGAGCTTAGTAAAGAAAATCATTCGGCCAACTTCCATAATTGCAATGGAGATTTCTGATGTAGATGGGTGGACAAAGCTCATAAATGTCATAAATATATTTTGATATGATTAAAAATGAATCTTTTGGCGATTTGCCCGTTTCTTCCACATTAGATCACTTTGAAGCATTATAGGCAGCCATACTCTTGCCAGAAAAATAAATTTACATTGACAGGAATGAGCTTCTTTGTTGTAAGGTCAGAGGGGGAAAAAAAGGAAGCCAAAGATCTTGGTGATAACCCATGCAGCCACGGGGACAACATACAAACTCCCTACAGACAGCACCCGTAGTCAGGATCGAACCCGGCTCTCCGATGCTGCAAGCACTGTAAGGCAACAACTCTACCGTTGCGCTACTGTGCCATCCCAGACATTCTCCCCATGACTGTGTGGGTTTTCTCCGAGATCTTCGGCTTCCTCCCACTCTCTAAAGACATACAGGTTTGTAGGTTAATTGGCTTGGCATAAATGTAACTTGTCCCTAGTATGTGTAGGATAGTGTTAATGTGCAGGGATCGCTGCACATTAATGGGGAATGTACGGAGAAGGTATACGGTTGATGGTAAGATGCGCAGAGGAAGCTTACCAGCATCGATGTGCTGTGGATCGTGGGTCCAAATCCAGAGCTCCCTGAAATTGACAACACAAGTAGATAGAAAAGTGAAGCTTGGGGTGGGGGCTGGGGTGGGGGGGGATCTGATAGGTATAATAAATTATGAAAGGCTTAGATAGGGTAGTCAGTCAGAACATTTTCCCAATGCAGAAATATCAAAGACAAGAGGGCATAGCATTATGGTGAGAGGGGCAAAGTATAAAGGGAACGTGCGGGGCAAGTATTTTTATATCGAGAGTGATGGGTGCCTGGAAGTCTTGCCGGGGTGGAGGTGGAGGCAAATACAATAGTGGCTTTTAGATAGGCACATGGAAGTGCAGGGAAGAGAGGGATATGAATCATGTGCAGGTAGACGAGATTAGTTTTTCTGGGCATCACATCGGCCACTCATTTTGGGCTGAAGGGCTGTTCATGTGCAGTATTTTTCTATGTTCAATAATGGACAATCAATCTCCCAAGATAGACCCAAAAAGCTGGGGTAACTCAGCGGATAAGGCAGCATCTCTGGAGAAAAGGAATAGGTGACGTTTTGGGTCGAGACCCTTCTTCAGACTTACTGCCTGATCCGCTGAGTAACTCCATCTTTTTGTGTCTATCTTTGACATAAACCAACATCTGCAGTTCCTTTCTACACAATCAATCTCCCAATGCCTATTTTATCTCTCCAATTAATTTTGAAGTATTCTATTTTTAGGATTGATGGGGAAAGTAATGGGTTGTAGATGCAGATAGATACGGTACCCGGACGTGGCGCCGACAGACAAGAAGCCGAAGCAAAGAAGTCAAAGCCAAAGAATGGAATGGAAACGAGGCCGAAACGCCAATAAACTGAAAGACCAAATGCCTACTAACCGAAAGGATGTGACGCCTAAATGCAAACTAACTGAAAGGGCGGGATGCCTAAATCCCAAGTAACCAAAACGCTGCGTTGCTTAAAAGCAAACTTACCGAATGGCCGCTCTGTCGAAACGCCACCTACCCGAAAGGCGGCGGCACCTACAGGGCAAAGGATCGACTGCCGCTCAACAGAAATGTCCAATAACGGACATGACGTTGCCAGGGGACGGGACTTGTCAGCGATTGGTCCAGACCCCCGCGTCCATCACATCACTGTGAAGGCGTGAACATTGTCCCAAACCTCCGCTCCACCCGACCCGCAGCCCGCGGAGGGTGGCCCTGGGAGAGTGGGGGCTGTCCCGAGGGATGCACACCTTCAGCCGCTTTCAACTTGGTGCTTGGGTTCAGATTGCCCCGTCACCTATGGCTTGCTCTCTCCCTCTTCTCTCTCTCTCTCCCTCTCCTTCTCTCTCTCCATTTCTCATTCCCTCCCTCCCTCTCTCTATTTCTCTTCCCCTCTCTCTCCCTCTTCTCTCTCCCTCTCTCTCTCTTCCCCTCCCTCTCTCTCTCTCCTCTCCCTCTCTCCCTCCCCCCCCCCCTCTCTCTCCCTCTCTCCCCCTCTCTCTCTCCCCCCTCTCTCTCCCCTCTCTCTCTCTTCACCCTCTCTCTACCCTCCCTCTCCACACTCTCTCCACTCTCTCTCTCCACTCTCTCTCCCTCTTCTCTCTCCCCTCTCTCTCTCCACTCTTCTCTCTCTCTCTTCTCTCTCTTCTCATCTCACTCCCCCTCTTCTCTTTCTCCTCCGTCTCTCACTGACTGCAGTCGGGGGGGGGGGGGGGGGGGATCACCCTGGTGTAGGGGTTGGGGTCCGATGGCAGTGCATCGCGGTCAGTGATTGTGGGACGCTCCCTCGGGTGGGGACGGAGGAGAGAGAGAGAAGGGGGAGAGAAGGAGAGAGAGACGGAGAAGGGAGGGAGGAGAGAAGGGGAGAGAGAGAGAGGGAGGGAGGGAGAGGGGGGGGAGGGAGAGAGAGGGGAAGAGAGAGGAGGGGAAGAGAGAGAGGAGAGAGAGAGGGGGGGAGAGGGGAGAGAGAGGAGGGGGAGAGAAGGGAGGAGAGAGAGAGGGGGGAGAGGAGGGGAGAGAGAGGAGGAGAGAGAGAAGAGTGGAGAGAGAGGAAGAAGGAGAGAAGGGAGAGAGAGAGGAAGAGGGGGGGAGAGGGAGAAGAGGGGAGAGAAAAGGGGGAGACGGGAGCGAGCGGTACATTTTCCCATACAAGCTATAGGTGACTGGGCAATCTGAACCCAAGCACCAAGTTGAAAGTGGCTGAAGGTGTGCATCCCTCGGGACAGCCCCCACTCTCCCACGGCCACCCTCCGTGGGCTGCTGGTCGGGTGGAGCGGAGGTTTGGGACAATGTTCATGCCTTCACAGTGATGTGATGGACGCGGGGGTCTGGACCAATCACTGACAAGACCCGCCCCCCGGCAACGTCATGTCCGCTATTGGACTTTTCTGTTGAGTTGCAGTCGGTCCTTTGGCCTGTAGGCGATGCCGCCTTTTCGGTAGGTGGCGTTTCGACAGAGCGGCCATTCGGTAAGTTTGCTTTTAGGCGGCGCAGCTTTTCGGTTCCTTGGCTTTTAGGAGTCCCGTCCTTTCGGTTAGTAGGTGTTTCATCATCGGACTCTTTCGGTTTATTGTCGTTTCGGCCTCGTTTCCATTCCGTTCTTTGGCTTTGACTTCTTTGCTTCGGCCTCTCGTCCATCGGCGCCACATCTGCACACGGATAGATACATAAGATTGAACCTGGGTCTCTGGCGTGTTAGGCAGCATCTCTACTGCTGTGCCACTGTAACGCCCCTAGCTGTGATTTAAAAAAAAATCTATATTTTAAACAAGAAATACAACATTCAGTTTAAAACTCTTCATGCACAGCGATAGTGTCCCGATTGTGAAACTTATGGATAGGAACGGGAAGACTGCATGAGAACAGATGATTCCATTGAGACTGAGAACCTAAGATGGAATGGAGAAGTTAATAAGAAGGCATTCCCATACAAACACTATTCTCTTGAAGTTGACTACAAGGAAGGCCAAATTGGATACAATCTACATGACAGGCAATGTAACTGATGAATTAAGATACATGTTTAAAATACGAGAAGTCTAGCTGCTTTTAGTCGCTGGGATGAAGGCGGATTTATGAGAATGCATGATTTATCAATGTGCTTAGTTGGTGCATTTGTGCTTTGTTAATCAAACTTTGAGTCTAGCTGATGACTGATTGGTGATTTTGTTCTAAAGACTTATAAAGCAGTGTTCAATAAACATTAGGATATTTAGGTTGATGCATCTGTTCTTCTTTCCCCTCTGACCTTACAATAAAGAAGCTAGTTCTAGTCAATGTAAAATTATTTTTCTGGCAAGAATATGTGTATATAATGTTATGCTTCAAAGTGATCTAATGCGGAAGAAACGGGCAGGTTTCCAAAAGATTCATTTTTAATCATATCAAAATATATATATGACATTTATGAGCTTTGTCCAACCCACAATGTACTACAAATTCAGAAATCTCCATTGCAATTATGGAAGTTGGCCAAATGATTTTCTTGACAACTGATCCAGAGATAAGAGTTCCAATCTGTCTGTGGCAGCTGAATTCAAATTAATAATCTGGAAATTTAGTAAAACAAATCACCAACTAGCTTTAGTACTGATGATCATGAGAAGTTTTCATAAAAGGTCATGGGTCTCCTTCTTAAACATGGGTTTACGAATAACGTTCATCCTGGGAGGAGGAAACCTGCTACTCTTTTCTGAACCAACAAACACATCCATCTGGTTGATTTTTAAACCCCACGTAGCGGCCTAGCAAGCCGTTACTTTGTACCATTAAAGTCATGTTTAACCAGGACACTTATCATTGATATCGGCACAAAATTGGACAAGATGTTCCAGCCCAGTGGTCCTACAAATGTCTGGTAATTGGTATCTGGACTGAGAGAACTGGTGGTCCATAGTTTAGTCAAAAATAGCCTGACATACTCGTATTCACGTAATTAATTTTCACAAATAATGTACTTGTCTCCTCCATCATGATCCTTGGGTATGTCTTCACTGACGCTCATGACAGTTCCACTAGAGGTGCTATGAGTCCTTCGAGTCCCCCCTCCCTTCCCTTTCTCCCCCACACCCCCTTTCTTCAACCCGCCCGTGCCTCATCTGGATGTACACCTATTCATAACTCCCTGCCCTTCCACCTACATTCATTGCTCTGGCTCCACAATTTGCAACTCATTGAGAGTCACAAAGTGAAACAGCGTGGAAACAGACCCATCGACCCAACTTCCCCACACCGACCAACATGTCCCATCTACACTAGTCCCACCTGCCTGCGTTTGGCCCATACCCTCCTAAACCTTTCCTACCCATGTACCATCTAAATGTTTCTTAAATGTTGTGATAGTCCTGCCTCAACTACCTCCTCCAACAGCTCGTTCCATACGTAAACCACCCTTTGAGTCAAAAAGTTACTCCTCAGGTTCCTAATAAATCTTTCCCTCTTCACCTTAAACATATGTCCTCTGTTCTCGATTCCCTTACTCTGGGCAGGAGACTCTGTGTTTACCAGATCTATTCCTTTCACTTTTTTTACACTTCTATAAGATGGTCCCTTATCTTCTTGTGCTCCAAGGAATAGCGCATAGCCTGTGCAACTTTTCCCATTAGTCCTGGCAATATCTTTGTAAATCTTCTCTGCCATGTGCGGACGACGCGCCGACGGACGAGATGCCGAAGCAAAGAAGTCGAAGCCAAAGAACCGAATGGAAACGAGGCCGAAACGCCAATAAACCGAAAGAGTCCAAAGACGAAACGCCTACTAACCGAAAGGATGGGAGGCCTAAATGCAAACTTACTGAAAGGGCGGGATGCCTAAAAGCCAACGAACCGAAAAGCTGCGTTGCCTAAAAGCAAACTTACCGAATGGCCGCTCAGTCGAAACGCCACATACCCGATAGGCGGCGTCGCCTACAGGTCAAAGGGCCGACTGCCGCTCAACAGAAATTGACCCAAACCTCCGCTCCACCCGACCCACAGCCCGCGGAGGGTGGCCGTGGGAGAGTGGGGGCTGTCCCGAGCGATGCACACCTTCAGCCGCTTTCAACTTGGTGCTTAGGTTCAGATTGCCCCGTCACCTATGGCTTGTGTGAGAAAATGAACCCCGCACCCCTGTCTCCCCCTTCTCTCTCCCTTTTCTCTCTCTCCCCCTCTCTCTCCCTTCTCTCTCTCTCCCTTCTCTCTCTCCCTTCTCTCTCTCTCCTCTCTCTCTCTCTCTCCCTCTTCTCTCTCTCTCTCTCTCTCCTCCCCCTCTCCGTCCCCCCCTCTCTCCCCTTCTCTCTCCCTCTCTCTCTCCTCTCTCTCCCTCTCTCATTTACTCTCGCTCCCCATTTTCTCTCTCCCCCTTCTCTCTCTCCCACTTCCCTCTCTCCCCCCCTCTCTCTCCCTTCTCTCTCTCACCTTCCCTCCCCCTTCTCTCTCTCCTCCTTCTCCACCCATTCTTCAGCGCGCATCTGAAAGGTCTCGCCCCGAAACGCCACCCATTCCTTCTCCATAGATGCTGCCTGTTTTGTGCATGGGAATCGCCCTGGTATGGAGGTTGGGGTCCGTGGCGGTGCATCGCGGTCAGTGACTGTGGGACGCTCCCCCAGGTGTAGACGGAGGAGAGAGAGAATGGGGAGAGAGAAGGAGAGAGAGAGAGAGAGAGAGAGAGAGAGGGAGAGAGAGGGAGAGAGAGAGAGGAGAGAGAGAGAGGAGGAGAGAGAAGAGGGGAGAGAGAGGGGAGAGAGAAGGGAGGGGGAGGGAGAGAGAGAGAGGGAGAGAGGGAGAGAGAAGAGAGGGGGAGAGAGAGAAGAGGGGAGAGAGAAGGGGGAGACAGGAATGTGGGGTTCATTTTCCCACACAAGCCATAGGTGACTGGGCAATCTGAACCCAAGCACCAAGTTGAAAGGGACTGAAGGGTATAGCCCCCACTCTCCCAGGGCCACTCTCCGCGGGCTGTGGGTCGGGTGGAGCGGAGGTTTGGGACAATGTTCATGCCTTCACAGTGATGTGATGGACATGGGGGTCTGGACCAATCGCGGACAAGTCCCGCCCCCCGGCAACGTCATGTCCGTTATTGGACGTTTCTGTTGAGCGGCAGTCGGTCCTTTGACCTGTAGGCGACGCCGCCTTTCGGGTAGGTGGCGTTTCGACAGAGCGGCCATTCGGTAAGTTTGCTTTTAGGCGACACAGCTTTTTGGTTCCTTGGGTTTTAGGCGTCCCACACTTTTGGTTAGTTTGTATTTAGGCGTCCCATTCTTTCGGTTAGTAGGCGTTTCGTCTTCGTACTCTTTCCGTTTATTGGCGTTTCGGCCTCATTTCCATTCGGTTCTTTGGTTTCGACTTCTTGTCTGTCAGCACCACGTCCAGGTACCCTTCTCTGCATCCTTTCCTGCTTGACAATATTTCCAATAACATGTTGTACAAAACTGAACACAATACTTTAAATGTGGCTTCACCAATGTCTGATACAACTGCAATATAAGCTTCCCCCCTCCCCCAACTTCTATACTCAGTACTCTGACTGAGAAAGGCCAATGTGCCAAAAGCCTTTATGACCACCCTATCTACCTGCGATGCCACTTTCAAGGAATTATGTACCTTCACTCCTAAACATAGACACAAAATGCTGGAGCAACTCAGCGGGACTGGCAGCATCTCTGGAGAGAAGGAGAAGGATTATTATCTCAATGGGGTTAGGTTAGGTAAGGGGGAGGTACAGCAGGACCTGGGTGTCCTTGTACACCGGTCACTGAAAGTTGGCGTGCAGGTACAGCAGGCAGTGAAGAAAGCTAATGGAATGTTGGCCTTCTTAACAAATGGATTTCAGTATAGGAGTAGAGAGGTTCTTCTGCAGTTGTATAGGGCTCTGGTGAGACCACATCTGGAGTATTGCGTACAGTTGTCTCCAAATTTGAGGAAGGATTGAGGCAGTGCAGTGAAGGTCCACGAGATTGATCCCTTGGATGGCGGGACTGTCATATGAGGAAAGATTGAAAAGACTAAGCTTGTATTCACTGGAGTTTAGAAGGATTTAGAGGGGGATCTTATAGAAACATATAAAACGATAAAAGGACTGGACAAGCTAGATGCAGGAAAAATGTTCCCAATGTGGGGCAAGTCCAAAACCAGGGGCCACAGTCTTAGAATAAAGGGGAGGCCATTTAAGACTGAGGTGGGATTTTTTTTTTCACCCAGACAGTTGTGAATTTGTGGAATTTCTTGCCACAGAGGGTAGTGGAGGCCAAGTCACTGGGTTGATTTAAGAGAGAGTTAGATAGAGCTCTGGGGGCTAGTGCAATCAAGGGATATGGGGAGAAGACAGGCACGGGTTATTGATTGGGGACGATCAGCCATAATCACAATGAGTGGCAGTGTTGGCCCAAAGGGCCGAATGGCTCATCCTGCACTTATTTGCTATGTTTCTATGTCGATGTTTCTATGTTAAGGAGTGGGTGACATTTAGGGTTGAGACCCTTCTTCAGATACTACAGCTCTACAACACTCCCCAGAGCCCTACCATTTACTGTGTAGGTCCTGCCCAAAATGCAACGCCTCACATTTCTCTATATTAAACTCCATCACTTATTTCTCCCCTCCCACTCCCATTCCACACATTCTTTCCTATCGCTTCACAATTCACAACTTCAATGCTTTAGTCTCACAATTTCTGTCTTTACATCTCTGGCCTTTGTCCAACAATCTGCCTATCACATTCCCCCCTCACCTACTGCATAGCCACCTATTATTGCCAGACTTTGTCCTGCCCCACCTCACTTCCATTTTTTTCTCCCCACCCCCCACCACAATCAATCTGAAGAAGGGTCCCCACCCAAATCATCACCTGTCCATGTTCTCCAGAGATGCCCTCTGTCCCGCTGAGTTACCCCAGCACTTTTTGTCTTTATTTGTAAACCAGCATCTGCAGTTCCATGTATGTATTATTGATGCCTGTGGCCACGTTGATCCAGTACATTTCTAATGTTGGCATATGGGTTATAATATAAAATATTACCTAGGTATATCCTGTTTGCAAAGAGCAGGATAAATCCAGCTGGCTAATTAACGTTCAGTCAGTCTACTCTTCGTCAGCAGAAACAGATGAAAGCCGCTGTTGGCAGTGCTGTCAGGTGGCACTTAATCACCAATAACCTACATTGGCAAATTGTCTACACAGAGCGTGGTGGATGCCTGGAACACTCTGTCAGCTGTGTTAGTGGAGCCAGGTACGATAGGCACGTTTAAGAGGCTTTTTGAAAGGCACATGGATATGCAGGGAATGAAGGGGCATGAATCTTGTGCAGTGCAAGGATATTAGTTTAGCTTGGCATATGTTCGGCACAAACATTGTGTGCCTAATCAGCCTCTTTTTGCCGTTTTGCTAAAAGCTTGTGCTATTTTCTCTAGTTGTACCTGATTACAATGACGTTTTCTATGTTGACACGTTAATATTAATGTTATTATTAACATGTTAACATAGTATAACTTACAAGAAAATTTCCACCACCGGGGCGAAACCGGGGGCGCCACCGTCAGTCGTTCATTCGTTCACGCCGCTGCTCGCTGGTTCAGTCTTCTCCAAGATCTATTTAAGAAAGAACTGCAAATGCTGGAAAAATCGAAGGTAGACAAAAAATGCTGGAGAAACTCAGCGGGTGAGGCAGCATCTATGGAGAGAAGGAATAGGCAACTTTTTGGGTCAAGACCCTTCTTCAGACTGATGTGGGTGGGTGGCAGGAAAAAGAAAGGAAGAGGCGGAGACAATATGACTAGAAGGAGTGCTGGGAAGGGAAAGGGGGGAAAGGGAGACGACAAGCTAAATACCCAAGCTTGCCTTCTCACTACATTTACTGCTGGCTCCAATCACTTATCTGAGTTTGAGTGATCTGTGCAAGGCATTCATTGATGCTGGAATTCCACTGTGGAAATTGTAAAACAAATCTCTCAGAGGTTTTTTAGAGAAATACACAGAGGAACATACACCAAGCGAGTCATCATTACGGAAAAATTATATTGATAGCAACTTCAACATTGTTGTGCAGAAAATTAGAGATGAAGCTGCTTGCAACAAAATATGAATCTCAATAGACGAGACAACCGATGCTGTGGGGAGATATGTTGCCAATGTGGTCATCGGTACACTGGAGGCAGGTCAACCATCAAAGGAGTATTTGTTGACATCGGAAGTATTGGAGAAGTCAAACAGCTCAACTATTGCTCAGATGTTTACATCTTCACTTGCTGTACTTTGGCCAGAAGGTATAAAACCCGAGAATGTTCTTCTGTTTGTGACTGATGAAGCTCTGTATCTGCATTTTACTTGCTTAGCTCAAGGAGTTCATAGAATTGCCGAGCAAATACGGAGCTTGTTTCCAAATGACGATCGCTTAGTTTCCAATGTCAAGAAAATCTTCCTCAAAGCACCGTCACGTGTGCAGTTGTTTAAGGAAATGGCACTCGAGATTCCGCTACCTCCTCAGCCCGTTTTGACTAGGTGGGGTACATGGCTCTCTGCTGTACTCTACTATGCTGCAAATTTTGAAAAGATTTAAAAAAATCATCACTTGTTTTGAAGAAGAAGAATCTGCTGTAGTCAGGATCGTCGGTGAAATCATGCAGAAAAAGTCCCTCCACCGCGATCTTGTGTTTATTGCTTCCAATTTTGCAAACCTCCCACACCCTATCACTTCCTTTGAGAAATGTGGCGAAACATTAGTGAATAACTTGCACGTTTTCAACAAAGTAACTGACGATATTCGTAGAATTCCTGGCGATGTTGGTAAAGACATACAAGGAAAATGTGAGAGAGTGATTTTAGCTAATAAAGATCTTGAAGAAATATAAAACGTTACTGAAGTTCTCAAATGTAGTTGTAATGCCAAGATATCAACAGGAATATAGAGTCTGTAGCTTGTTTTGGGTATGTACCAGTGACCTCAGCTGAGGTAGAAAGACGTTTTTCACAACTGAAGCATATTCTGTCTGACAGACGGCATAGTTTAACACCAGATAATTTGAAACAAATGCTAGTAATTATGTGCAACCAGGCAACTATGGTCATTTAATGTAGCATACCTTTATATTATCATTTTAAACCATATTTTGGTGGTAGAAATACATGCCTTTTTATGCCTTTTTTTGTCCACAAATGTCTTTTTCGTGCCTTTTTTGTGATTTTATAATGCCTTTTTGTGTGCCTATTTCAGAGTTTTTTAGTGCCTAAACATCATGGCTCTAGTGATAATATTTCTCAGGAATCTGCAGATTGTGTTGTTTGCTGCTGCTCTTGTCCTTAATGGTGGTAGAGGTCACTGGTTTGGAAGCTACAACTGGGGCTACCTGGACAAGTATTTGCAGTGTATTTAGTAGTAATACTCCACATCATTCCTATCACGGGATGACTAGAGCTGCACGCAATACTCTAAATATGGTCTAGCCAAAGTCCTATTATGCAGCATCATGACTTCCTGACACTTATAGTCAATGCCCAAACTAAAAGAAGGCAAGCATGCCAAATACTTTTTTATATCAATAATATATCAAAATATATAGTTCTTCTTTGTGTGGATGGATTTTGCATGTAGATTTATTTTTTATGCTAATTTCATGGCTGATTTACATATTGGCTGATTTACATATGTGATTTACATATTTCAGGCATTCCATAGACTGGGTATTGCAGTCAGTATACTATAGTGTACAGCCTTGAACATGTGTGCCACTGTGTAGATTAAGTTTCAGTTTGCGAGTTTTTATGCTGTTAAAACAAAGAAAGCCAACCATATATAATGAACACTGAAGGGTTTTGAGAGGTAGATTATGGCACAAATCAACTGAATTAGAAGTGACCTGAATACACTTCAATTTGCCTATCGCCACAATAAGTCAACCTAAGTGTAATCTCACTGGCACTCCACTCTGCTCTGGGCCATCTGCATAACAGCAACACATACATCAGGCTGTTGTTTATTGACTGCAGCTGAGTGTTCATCATGACTCCGTGGATTGTCATCTTGTCGTGGTGGAGAAATTTGTGTGTTCTGAGATCCTGAGAGCGATGCCGTCTGGAGCTGTGCTCCTGGTAGGGCCACCCATGGCGGTAAGGTCGAGGGGGAGGTTTCTGACAAAGAGCAATCCAACCAAGACCTTAACGGTGGAACAGGCGGAGGACGATGGCTGACCTTAGTGGAGCGTCACAACGGCTGGGAAGGCGGATGAAGGCTGCAGCAGAAAAGGGTCTCCGGTCGTCTTGGACTCCATGCCACTGCCCAGATCTATCAAAGACCGTGGGGTGGCTGTCTGTGCACCAGTCTCCCCACGCTAACCAAAGTCACGCACAAGCATTCTCCATCTAGGGAATAGCACCCTGGAGACACCTATGGTCAGCCATGACCGAAGGGGGCCTAAAGGAAGTGTTCAACACAATCATTTCCTTCAAATGCATTGCCAAGTTCCAAACGTCCTTTTCTCCAGAGATGCTGCCGGACCCGCTGAGTTACTCCAGCTTTTTGTGTCTTATCTTCCAAAACCTGGGGCTGTGTACCACCCTTTGCGACTTGACTTCGTCATTGGCAAACCTCAATCAGTGCGAACTTAGCACCATCTCCTCCTCACTGACCACCAACCAAGGCTGCCGCAAGGCTGCATGCCCAGACCCCAGCTTTACTCTTTTTAGACTCATGACTGTGTGGCTAAGCATAGCCCCAATGCCATCGATTAGTTTGCCGATGACTCCACTGTTGTTGGCCGAATCACCATGATTAAGTGTACAGGAAATAGATGGAACACCTGGTTGAGGCAACAACAAGCTCTCGCTCAGAGTCCACAAAACCAAGGAACTAACAATTCACTTCACACTGGGGACTGTCAATTTTTATTGGTGGGTTGGCAGTGTAGAGAGATAGCAACGACAAATTACTGGACATGAACAGAAGGGTCTTGACCCAAAACGTCACCTATTCCTTTTCTCCAGTGATTTTGCCTGACCTGCTGAATCACTCCAGTATTTTTGTGTCTAACACCTCAGATAACCTGTACTGGGCCCAGCACACAGATGTAATCATGATAAAGGTTCAACAGTGCAGCTACTTTGAACTTTAAAGAGATTCGTCATGTCACCAAATATCCTAACACACTTTTACTGATGCACTGTAGAAAATATCCTGATTGATTGGTATTATGATCTGATATGACAATTACCACGCACAGGTAAGCTAGAGACTGCCAAGAGGTCTCCACCTGGTCATTCTGTCATGGACACAGAGCTCCGCACTATTGAAAGCATGTATTTGAGACGCTGCTTCACAAAGGCGGCATCTGTCATCAAGGATCCCCACATCCAGGCCATGCCCTCTTCTCACTGCTACCATCAGATACACCACCAGGTGTAGCACAGGATGGATACCACCAGCCTCCAGGAAGGAACTGCAGATGCTGGTTTAAACTGAAGATCGACACTAAATGCTCGAGTAACTGGAGAGAAGGAATGGGTGACGATTTATGTCTGAAGAAGGGTCTCGACCCAAAATGTCACCCATTCGTTCTATTCATGCATACCGCCAGGCCTGACGTTGCACAACACTAGGATTAGGAACAGCTAATTTCCTACCACCACCAGGTTCTTAAACTGACCTGCACAACACTAATCTTACCTCAGCAATGAAACATAACAGATCACCACATGTGACCATGGACTTGTTTTTTTAATTGTGTTTTGCAGTAATTTCTTGTTTTTGCACAATCTTTTTCTCTTTTCACAGATCTACATATCTACATAACTGATGTATAATTGCTTTACAATTTTAATTTTGTGTGCTGGCTGAGTTTTGTGCTTGTGATGCTCACCACACACATTTGTACATTTGACAATAGTCTTGACTTGGTGTGATGCCAAACAGAGTTGAACTCGCTAAACCTGCTGAAATTGCTTTGCATTCTGTTTATGCGATTAATGTGCAGAATAATTTGCTGCATTACTGAAGCTCAAGGCAGTAAGATGATGTTTTAAGTTTTTGTGGAGTCAGCCAAAATATTGATGTTGCTCAAACCTGCTCAACTCTATTCTACAACAGACACAAGATGCTGGAGTAACTCAGCGGGACAGGCAGCATCTCTGGAGAGAAGGAATGGGTGACATTTCGGGTCGAGACCCTTCTTCAGACGGAGTTACTCCAGCATCTTGTGTTCTTGTTTGATTGAAATCGGCATATGCAGTTCCTTTCTACACTCTCTATTCTACAATATCATTAAGAACAACTAGACTAAGTGCTAACATGGTGTTGTGGGCCGAAGGGACTATTTCCAGAGGGCTAGTATGGACATTGTGGGCCAAATGGATTCTTGGGCTGGCAGCTCAGTCAGTGAGACCACACACACACACACACACACACACACACACACACACACACACACACACACACACACACACACACACACACACACACACACACACACACACACACACACACACACACACACACACACACACACACAAACTCATACACACACACTCACTGACTCACACACTGACTCACATATATATGGCAGTGAACTTTCTTGAATACTCACACGGCTGAGCGCGGCCTCTCCACTTTGGGGCTTCCGCAGTCAGCGGCACTTCCGCAATCAGCGTGACCTCTGCACTTACCGGAAATTGCACAATCAGCGCGACCTCTGCACTAATCGGAAATTATGCAATCACGCGACCTGTCCACTAAGCGGAAGTCACTAAATGAGCAGGACTTTTGAACCAAACACAGTAGGACCTAATAAAGCATTTATTCCTTCTAAACACAGTTGGACCTAAGAAAGCATTGCAGTTTCAAGCACAGGCAGGGCAGCAGGCCAAGCAACACTGGCATTGTCATTAAGGGCTAACAAATCATTTATTGCAAGTACATTGCAGACTCACAGTTCAGTTGATTCACAGCTTAGAATGAGAGTCGTGGCCTCTCCCTCGCGATCTTGCAGAGTGATTGAGTCACGTCCAGGCATCTGAGGTTTTATAGTCCTGCCCCCCCCCCTGCGGAAGGGGCGTTACCTTCATCATGGTGATTGACAGGCAAGAGGACCAATCAGCTGATCTCAAGATTTTTTAAACACCCATATCATTTTTATGTTTCATCGATTGGAAAAATCCTCAGGGCTGCCTCAGCGGAGGAGGACTGTGAGTAAGATGGCCAAAATCATAGTGATATATGGTAGCGTTTTTTTCTAAAATCAATATACAGCGCAGACAGGAAGTGGTCAAGATGACACTTTTAATTATATAGATAATTGGAGCCTGATGAACTATGATGGGACTGTCATTTTGATTTATCTGTGATAATGTCACAGAATGGTATTATTTATCAATCACCCTTTCAGCCAAATTCATTTTGACTGACAATAGGCAACCATTACAATACTAATTGTACAAATTATAATTAATTTTTTTAAGTTTACTACTTTAGTGTATAAGGCATGTTTCAAAACTATTACAGAAAATCACCATTTGTGAGATTCCATCATCCCAGCCCAAGTGGAAGTGTAGCTTGCACAATAGACAAGAGACAATAGGTGCAGGAGTAGGCCGTTCGGTCCTTCGAGCCATTCACTGATTATGGGTGATCATCCACACTCAGTACCCCGTTCCTGCCTTTTCCCCATATCCCTTGACTTCGCTATCTTCAAGAGCTCTATCCAACTCTTTCTTGAAAACTGAGAATTGGCCTCCACTGCCTACTGAGGCAGAGAATTCCACAGATTCACAACCCTCTGTGTGAAAAAGTTTTTCCTCATCTCTTGTTCTAAATGGCTTACCCCTTATTCTTAAACTATGGCACCTGGTTCTGGACTCCCCCAACATCGGGAATATGTTTCCTGCGTCTAGCATGTCCAAACCCTTAATAATCTTATATGTTTGCACAGGATGCAATGTACAGTGCCACCAATAGGCTTGAAAGAAAATATCTCAAGGCCTTGATCATCATAGCCGGCGATCCTGACCAAGCTAACCTCACGAGTGCGCTAGCAAAATACTACCAACATGTCCCTGTCTCACTGGAGGCCCAAGTATCCCCAAGCACTGATATACAACCATACTGCTTCATCCCCTGCCCATGCTTTGGACATTTTGACCATCAGGCTATGATCTTATTCCCTGCTTGCAAGAAGAAAGTGTAGGCGGAGGATCCGGTACAGAAAGCTGTACGGTACTGGTCTGATTTCACACATGAGATCCAATGTGATGGCTTTGATTGGTGGGCTGGTCCATATTTAAGGACTCAGCAGCTAAACTAAATGAGTAAACCATTACCATCACAAATTTCATCAGTAAGTGTGTAGGGGTTTGTATGTCACAGAAGTCAATACGAAAATTCCCTGAATAGAAACCACGAATGAACCGTGAGATCCACTCTCGAGTGAAAACCAAGTCTGATGCGTCCAATTCGGGTGATCACGGTCTGAGGAAGGGTTTTGGCCCCAAATGTCGCCTATTTCCTTCGCTCCATAGATGCTGCTGCACCCCCTGAGTTTCTCCAGCATTTTTGTGTATCCCTACAATAAATGTAGGTGCGACGATCAGGTATGCCAAGAGACAATTCCAGACCAAGCTAGGGTCTCAAACTAACCACACTTGTGTCCGTCAGTTGAGGCAAGGCTTGCATGTAATAATATGCTACAAAGAAAAGTCAAACAGAATCGCTGGCAACAACATATCCCTTCACGACAAGCTCAATGCATTCTATGCTCATTTTGGAACATGAAGTCAGTGAAATATCACCTCCCAGTAAAACAGTCTCGGGTGCACCTGTACTCACGGTCACTGTCATAGACCTGAGCTGATCAGCGTTCCTGAGAGTGGACTCGTGGACAGCAACTGGCCCATATGGAGTCCCTGACCATGTCCTCAGAACCTATGCAGACCAGCAGGCTGGAGTATTCAGGAACATCTTTAACCTCTCCATACTACAGTCTGTGTTTCCCACCTACTTTATGAAGACTACAATCATCGCTGTACCAAAGAAAAATAAGGTGCTGTGCCTTAATTGACTACCATCTAGCATCTAGCATTATGAAGCGCTCCAAGAGACTTGTCATGGCAAACATTAACTGCAACCTTCCGGAGGCCTTGATCAACTTCAATTTGTCGACCACTGCGACAGGTCCATAGCAGGTGCCATCTCAATGGCCACACACTCATTCCTGGAACATCAGGATAATTAGTCTCAAAAATCTGGAGTAGATCAGTGGTTAACTCATCCCATCCCACCCAAACCACCCCTTCCCCAGGAGATGCAACCCCTGTCCCTATACCTCCTCCCTCGACTGTCCAGGGACCCCGACAGTTCTTTCAGGTCAGGCAAATGTTCACTTGCACCTCCTCCAACTTCATCTACTGTATCCGTTGTGCAAGGTGTGGACTCTTATACATCAACGAGACTAAACGTTGCCTGGGCGATCGTTTTGCTGAACACCTTCACTCAGTCCACCTGGGCCTATTTGATTTTCTGGTTACTAAACACTTTTCCCCTTCCCATTCCCACACTGGCTTTTCTATCCTAGGCTTCCTCCATTGTCAGAGTTGAGAACCAAACGCAAATTGGATGTACAGCATTTCAGATTTCGCTTGGGCAGCTTATAATCCAATTGTATGAATTATGATTTCTCTAACTTCAAGTAACCCTTGCATACTCCTCTCTCTCCATCCCTCCCCCACCCAAGTCATAACAGCTTTGAAGTCATCTTGTTGAGTCTCATTGTCTGTAACTCATTATCACATAACACACAGCTAATAATGGCCTGTTTCCTTGATCATTGTTACTTTTATACGTATCTTTCGGTCATTTGCTCTATATCTCTCTGCATCACCGTCCTTATCTCTTGTTTCCCTTTACCCTGGCTCTCAGTCTGAAGAAGGGTCTTGACCCAAAATGTCACCTATTCCTTTTCTCCAGAGATGCTGCCTGACCCGCTGAGTTACTCCAGCTTTTGGGTCCATCTTCGGTTTAAACCAGCATCTGCAGTTCCTTCCTAAGCATCTGGATAACAAGAACAGGCACCTCATGTTTTAAACAGGAGTTACCTGCTTGAAAAGCAGAGTGTAAATTGAAGGGCATGTAAATTAAACATATACCATGTACCCCATGTAACAATGTTGCCATACAGTGCCAGGCAAACATATGAGTGTTATTCAGAAAATAGGAGTGCATAGATTAAACTTTGGTGGTAATTAGACAAGCACGTTATTCTAAAAACGTGTAAACGTGCGAGGGGCTTTTATTAGATAATTATTGACTATAGTTCTGCCTTCAACATCATAATTCCAACTAAACCCATTTTCAAGCCTCAGGATCTAGGATTAAGTACCCTCTGCAACTTCCTGACCCACTGTTTACAATCTGTATGGTTTGGTGACTTAGCACCCTGCACAATAATTCCCAACAATTAGTCTACATGCTCATCAAGAGTCTTTAGGACCCTTACGATATTCCCCTGCCCATGTTTTGGAAAATTTGATCATCAGGCTATGATCTTACTCCCTGCTTACGGCCAAATTCTTCTTTAATTGTATTTACAAATATGCAGATGACACCTCTGTCGTGGCTAAACTCAAACAACGACAAGATGGTGTGCAAGAAAGAGATAGAGTGCTTAGTGGCATTAGTAACTCAGTGGGTCAGACAGTATCTCTGGAGAAAAGGAATGGGTGACGTTTCGGGTTGAGACCCTTCTTCAGAAGAAGTCACCTACTCCTTCTCTCCAGCGATGCTGTATTACTGCCGAGTTATTCCGGCTTTCAGTGTCTATCTGTCTATGTGTGGGAGGTGCCATCTTTCTGGATTGCATTCAAAATACAGTCTTTCCACTGTATCTCAGTACACGTGACAACCATTTCTGATTTCACAATATTTTGTGCAGTTCAAAATCTCTATCCTGATTGTGATTTTAATTGAACAATACTTTCTGGTTTAGAACATTTGAGTTGAATTATTTTACTAATTGTCATTGAATCATGACCTGAGTTACAAAGTAATATCCTTGTTGAGGAAAGAAATGAATGGTATTTTTAAACTAAAGATTAAGTGATATCAACCATATTTTATGTCCATTCATCTTTCTTATTGAACTGTACTCTGAGTTACAAATTCAAAAGTGATTGGACAATATGTCTGCATTACTTTTGACCTTTAGCATCTTGGATCTTTCAGATGCATTAGAGCTGTTAGGTTCAATTTCAATTCAAGCAAAACTTCCCTCTGCCTGTCATGCAAAGTTAAGGGCATGTCCCACTCTCACGACCTAATTCACGACCTCTGCCGAGTTTGCCCTTGACTCATACTCACAGTATGATCGTCACAAGGTCGTAGGTGAGTTGTAGCAGGTCGTGATGCTAGTCGTAGGTACTCGTGGCATCAAGTAGGTCGGGGCGTTGGTGAAAAATATCCACAAGTAAAAAAGGTTGTGAATTAGGTCATGAAAGTGGGACAGGCCCTTTACTCCTGCATTTTGTGTCTATCTCACTTTCTTTGACAGGCTTCCGAGTGAAACTTTTAACAATTCAATTTGGAAGGAAGCTTTGTGTATACTGAATACATTATGAAGGAAGCTATCTGGCAAATATAGAAACTTGAAATGTTTATGGTGAGAGTGAAGAAAGAATACTTATTCTCTAAATATTTAAATTCATGCTAAAGTAATCAGGGGTCCAGCCTTGTTCTTCACTTTCAACTACATTTTATGTAGTATCAAACAGAAACATTGTGAGGCACACTCTCCTTTGAATCTCACTTTTTCTTTGCTGCCAGAATTATTTGATTCTGGTCTT
Source organism: Leucoraja erinaceus (assembly GCF_028641065.1). Lineage (NCBI taxonomy): Eukaryota > Metazoa > Chordata > Chondrichthyes > Rajiformes > Rajidae > Leucoraja > Leucoraja erinaceus. Next base: position 1,021,695 of record NC_073391.1, read on the forward strand.
GCACAGCTAGTTTGTCCATGGTGAAGATACAGTAGATACTGGTTTACACTGAAGATAGACACATAAAGCTGCAGTAACTCAGCGGGACAGGCAGCATCTCTGGAGAGAAGGAATAGGTGACGTTTCGGGTTGAGACCCTTCTTCAGACTGTCCTTGGTAAAAACTGATACTAAACGAACAATGAAAAGACACCTTTAACACTTGAATCAAAATGCTGACCTGGACAGTGGTTTGCAGTTCCTCAACTTCAGTGTGTCCCAAGATCTTTGTCTGCTTTTCATCTCGCCCTTAGTTATATTGTCTTCAGGCATGAGCTGGAGATTTCCTTCAAATTTTTCACAATTAGCCATTTTAATGTTGCTGGAAATATTGCTACAATTTTATTCATTCCTTGCTTATTATGATAAATCGGAATTAGTGGAACTTGATGTAAAGGGAGTTGGATAAAATGGTCATAAATGTCCCTTGGTGCTTGATCTAAAGGATCCAGGGTAACTAATGGTAACAATTAACCCAAAAAATTAAGTTCAGAATAAAATGTCAATATTTAATGAAAGAATATTCAATTTTTACGATACGATATGATAGAACTTTATTTATCCCGGGAAGGAAACTGATCTGACAACAGTCATAAAAACACAAAATACATGGAACATGAAATTAAAGTGATGAGTGGAAAGGCTTGGGGGATGTGCAAGGATTGGGGAGGGGGGGGGAGTCAGTTGGTCTCAGTCTACCCCACGACAGATGAGGAAGGAGTTGTAATATTTGAGAACCACAGGGAAGAAGGATCTCCTGTGGCGTTCTGTCCTGCATCTTGGTGGAACCAGTCTGTTGCTGTGGCCCTATCGTGTACCGTGTACTGTGTACCGTGGCCCTATCCTCGAACTCTACCTCCGCTACATCGATGACTGCATTGGTACTACCTCCCACACCCATACAGAATTCACTGACTTCATCCATTTCACCACAAACTTCCATCCAGCACTCAAATTCACCTGAATCATTTCTGACATCTCCCTACCCTTTCTAGACCTCACTATCTCCTTCATAGACGACAGACTTCTGACCAACATCTACTATAAACTCACCGACTCCCATGACTATCTGGACTACACTTCTTCCCACCCTGTCTCCTGTTAGGACTCCATTCCCTACTCCCAATTCCTCCATCTACACCGCATCTGCACCCAGGATGAGGTGTTCCAAACCAGGGCATCGGAGATGTCCTCATTCTTCAGGGAATGGGGGTTCCCCTCTTCGACTATAGATGAGGCTCTCACCAGGGTCTCTTCTATACCACGTAACTCAGCTCTTATTCCCCATCCCTCCCATTTGTAACAAGGGCAGAGTCCCCCTTGTCCTCACCTTCCACCCTACTAACCGTCACATACAACAAATAATCCTCCGATATTTTCGCCCCCCCAACGGGATCCCACCACTGGCCACATCTTCCCATCATCTCCCCTGTCGGCTTTACGCAGAGACCGTTCCCTCTGTAACTCCCTGGTCAATTGTTCCCTTCCCACCCTTCCCACCCCCTCTCCTGGCACTTTCCCTTGCAACCGCAGGAAATGCAACACTTGTCGCTTTACCTCCCCCTTTGACTCCATTCAAGGACCCAAGCAGTCTTTCCAGGTGCGGCAGAGGTTCACCTGCACCTCCTCCAACCTCAACTATTGCATCCGCTGCTCTATGTAGCAGCTGCTCTACATCGGTGAGACCAAACGTAGGCTTGGCGATCACTTCGCCCAACACCTCCGCTCAGTTCGCAATAACCAACCTGATCTCCCGGTGGCTCAGCACTTCAACTCCCCCTCCCATTCCGAATCTGACCTCTCTGTCCTGGGCTTCCTCCATGGTCAGAGTTAGTCGCACCGTAAATTGGAGGAGCAGCACCTCATATTTCGTTTGGGTAGTTTACACTCCAGCGGTATGAACATTGACTTCTCCAATTTCAGATAGTCCTTGCTTTCTCCCTCTTTCTCCTCCCCCTTCCCAGCTCTCCCACAGCCCACTGTCTCCACCTCTTCCTTTCTTCTTCCCCCCCCCATCCCCTCACCACTCTGAAGGCCTCGACCCGAAACGTCACCCATTCCTTTGCTCCATAGATGCTGCCTCACCCGCTGGGTTTCTCCAGCATTTTTGTCTGTTGCTGTAGGTACTTCTCAGGTTGACCAGTGTGTCATGGAAGGGGTGAGCTGTATTGTCCAGGATGTTCCTCAGTTTGAGGAGCATCCTCCCCTCCAAGACTACCTCCCATGAATCCAACTCGGCTATTACTATTATTATTCAGTTCCAAATTCAGTATTACCTGAATATGTTAGAATGAAATGTCGAATTAAGAACAATAAAGGTCCAAAAACACAAAATCTATTATTATGATAATAGATTTATTGTTTTGTTTTGATGGTTTTCGGTGAAATGGTTCTGATGAAATATATTCAGAAGATAGTTATGGCTTTCAAAAGTAACAAATGCAAACAGAAAATGTTGGAATACTCAGGATCCAAGCTGGCACCTGGAGAGAGACGTGCGGGAAGGAACTGCAGATGCTGGTTTAAACCGAAGATAGACACAAAAAGCTGGAGTAGGTCAGTGGGACAGGCAGCATCTTTGGAGAGATGGAATGGGTGACGTTTCGGATCAGACCTGTAGAGAAACTATTATAATGGTGAAGCACTGGTGTTTGTACTGAATTAAATCTCAAGTTTATGTAGATCTGCCATGCTCCCAGGACTCCCTGAGTGGCATTTCTATATGTGCTCCATGGGTTCTACATGCAACACTTTTTAATGACAAATGCAGAATTACCATTTATCATCTTCCTTCTGGAGAAGTGCTGGAAACACTCGGAGGGGCAGGCAATTTCTGTGGAGCGAATGGACAAATTATGTTTCAAGTCATGACCCTTTCATTAATAATTATACAATATCATATTTTCTTCAAATGCGGTTATCTTACGGATCCTGATATAGGATTGAATATCATAATCACATTAAAATGAATCATTGGCCTGCTGATGGGGGAATCTAATTGAATATTAATTTAAAAAAAATCCTTTTCAAAGATTGGTGGGTGATTTTATGTTTTAATTAACTTATATTTGGTTTATAGATTATTTTTATTGCTAATTATTTACATCAGTTTAAATGTCAATGGCAGTTAAAAATCTTAAGTGCTTTGACAATGTGACGGAAAGCAAAGCTCCTCCCTCGGCTTTGCCTTCTGTTAAAGCCAGCAGAGTGCTCTAGAGGCAGGGCCTCAGCACTACAACACCCAAGACATACACACAAAAAGCGGGCCAGGCAGCATCTCTGGAGAAAGGGAATAGGCGACGTTTCGGGTCGAGACCCTTCTTCAGACTGAGAGTCAGAGGAAAGGCAAATGAGAGATCTAGACGATGATATAGAGAGATATAGAACAAATGAATGAAGGAAATGCGAAAAAGTAACGATGATAAAAGAAACAGGCCATTGTTAGCTGAGGGCTAGGTGAGAACGCGTTACAGACAATGAGACTCAACAAGAAGACTTTGAGCCTAGATTTTTTTCACACGGTGGCTGGTGGGTATATGGAATGATCTATCTTTGGTTTAAACCAGCATCTGCAGTTCCTTCCTACACAATACCCCAGACCAAAGACAATATCCCAAGACCTAGTGCCTTCACGATCTAAAGGTCCAGCAAGAATCCACTTTCATCTATGCTAGTTAAATTCTGAATGGTTTGGCCTGATCGAGGAAGGGTTTGTTTCCAATGATTCAGAACAGACAAAGGGTATTAGACCTGACCCACCTCTCTACAAATGCTACTTGAATAGGTGAATCTCTCCAGTATTTGGTGCTTTGATTTCAGATTGCTAGTATCTTCGGTACTTTGGTTCTTGTAGTGTTTGAAGAAGAATGAATAAGAAAACAACATCAAGGGATCCATAGCAGAAGCTAACCTTGCAACTCTGAATGCATTTAATTTGTCATCTTTGGAAATTAAGTCTATGAAGTATAGATTTGTTTTTTCCTCTATCTTTTTGTATCATTCCAGAATCTATTATAAATTGATCAGGTTGACTAGATATGAATAGCAAAGAACACAATGGCCTTTATGTTCTTTTCCATTTTCTTTTGATATGTACTTGCCATATTTCACTTTTGAATTGAACACCATTTTGCATGTTAGCAGTTTATGCTGATAGCCAAAATAAATTTAGGTAATAAATACGGTCTCCTATTCATTCCATTTTAGCTTGTTTGATTTACCCTTCTGTGCAAAAAATGCTGATTGTTAATAATATTATAAACATAATTAGCACTTTGTAGAAAATGATTGAAAATGTCAAGAAGACTTCAGCAACTCAGATAATGTGATTTTGTGCTGTGGTTTTATTTATGTGTGTGTTTCTATCATGGAGCCATTATGGTATTTAAGAGACATATTTTTAGTTCCTGTCTTGTAAACTGTTAATGCTGTTTAGTACATCATTTGGCTAAATTTCCAGAGAAAATGACTCGGAGAAAATGAGTCAACATTGAATAACAAATTAAAAAGGTGAAACTTTCCTCACATTATTTAAAATACAGGCTGGCAGAGTTTTGTAGAACTAACCACATCAGTCTCCATAGAGAAATGTGTCTCAGTGCCATATGAATAGAATCCTACAAGTTTATAGCCTCCAGTTTATAGAAATCAATGGGCAATACAGGAGTGGTAATGCCAGCCATTTCTACTTCCTCCTGAGGATGGCACTGTTACTACTTTAAAAAAACCCCACTAATTCAAAAATGCCACTTGTTCATGCTTATTGCAGAGGATATCATAACTTTTCCCACAGTTACAATAAATGAAAAGACACCATAACATCCAACGGTGAATAGTCCCCATGAAGGACATGTTATGGATTTATGTTTTAATTTCTTAAAAAGCAATACCTTAACGGTTTCAGTCCATTAAAATCTGTGCTAATGGTATTCTCTATTTCTTTAATTGCTCCAAAGTTTCACCATGCAACACTTAAAAGTAATGCAAGACGACCTGTTATTTTTCTTCCATCCAGAGATGGTGCTGTTACATCTTTTAGCCTATAATTAGAAAACACACTTAAGATTTCACCAGATAATAGAGGAAGGCCATACAAGGAATATGACATAAATAAAGTTGTTTTGTATTTAATGTGCATTCAGCGAATGAAACATTCTTAATTTTTGAAACTTGCAGTTTCCAGTACATATTCAATAATATCACTTAAAAAATATTGATAAGGTATTAAATTAGTAATGTAAACTGTTTAAAATTAAAAATACCATTGGATAGATTTATTAACCTGTTGCTAATGCATAAACCAAGGGTGTCAATTTGCTTGTTATGAAATACATATTTCTGGTCACTGGCACATGGAAACTGAAAAACGATTCTCCTTTCTTGTTGAACAGAAACATAGAATGTCAACTTGCAAAAGCTGGTCACCATGGAAAAACCCAAGTAATAAAGCTATTTCATGATGTAAATTTTGGGAGCATTAAGAAGGATTATTGATGTTCACGTTGTCATGTTTCATCCACGGAGCTTGCTGAAGTGAAATGGGACCATGCTGCATGTCTGAGATTTGTGATATCACTGATATCCCATATGCAGGCAAGTGGGACTAGTGCAGATGGGGCATCTTAGTCGGTATGGGCAAGTCGAACCAAAGGGCCCCTTTACATGCTGTATGATTCTATGACAATGTTCCATACGATTCCCAAACTCTGAACTTTATAAAAGCAAAACCTATCTTTTGATGGATACGTTGGTAATTTGGGGTTGGCTCTATCCCGGGCACATAGATTATTGGTGTTGGTCGACAGAATGGAAACAGTTCATTCATTGTTTTATTTGTAGTTTGCTTTCAGTAAGATAATGCAAGGTGCATCCACCAGACATCATAGTAGTTGTTGATTTTTCTAATTCTTGGTGCTGTGAATATCTAAATAAATATTATTTTATTGGCCTCTAAACTAAATTTTATAAGTAATTTTGTATAGAACATTTTCTCTGGTTCAGAATGATTTTGATGGTAAAATGTTGGTCTATTCCCATCTTTTAAGAGAAGAGAGATAACAATGACACTTGGAGCTAAGTATCTTCAAATCCAGACGTAACATATGATAGGAGTGATAAATGAAATAAAGGTTGTTGCTGACCAGTCCTTGTGATTCACTTACAAGTTGTTGTGGATGACATGTAAATACATTGTAACTGGCTCAATTTACAATGTCTTTCTGCTGACTGGAAAGCACGCAACAAAAGCTTTTCACTGTACCTCGGTACACGAGACAATAAACTAAACTAAATCTTAGCAACAACTAATATGCCTACAATTATCTGCCTTTTGTCAGGTGAAAGGCAGATAATTGTCGGCCTATTATCTTAACATTTGTTGTTGCTAAGATTTACGCACGCTTTGATAGGTAGAACACTGATGTGCCTTCCCGAGCCCCCATTCGCCGTGATGCTATTTCGGTCACAGTTACAGAGGCTGACGTCAGAAGATCCTTCAGAGAGGTGAACCCTCAGAAAGTGCCTGGACCTGATGGTATACCCGGGCGTGTTTTGAAAACTTGTGCGGATCAACTGGCTGGAGTTTTTACGGACATTTTCAACCTCTCACTTCTGAGGTCTGAGGTTCCCACCTGCTTTAAAAGGGAATCTATAATACCGGTGCCCAAGGAGAGCAAGGTGACGTGCCTCAATGACTATCGACCAGTGGCACTAACGTCTGTGGTGATGAAATGCTTTGAGAGGTTGATCATGGCGCAAATCAACTGATACTTCGACAAAAACCTAGACCCACTGCAGTTCGCTTACCGCCACAACAGATCAATGGTGGATGCGATCTCTCTGGCTCTCCACTCCATTTTGGACCACTTGGACAACAAAAACTCATATGTCAGGCTGTTATTCATTGATTACAGCTCGGCATTTAAAATCATCATCCCCTCCAAGCTGGTTGCCAAGCTCTCAGATCTGGGACTCTGCGCATCCCTCTGCAACTGGATCCTCAACTTCCTCATTCACAGACCACTGTCTGTCTGTATTGGTGGAAATGTGTCATCCTCGATAACAATCAGCATGGGAGCACCTCAAGGCTGCGTGCTCAGCCCCCTGCTGTACTCATTCTATACTCATGACTGCGTAGCCGGACATAGTGCAAACTCCATCATCAAGTTCACCGACGACACCACTGTTGTGGGACGTATCACTGATGGGGATGAGTCAGAGTATAGAAGTGAGATCGACCGATTGACCAAATGGCACCAGCACAATAACCTGGCTCTCAACACCAGCAAAACCACTGATTGTGGACTTTGGAAGGGGTAGGATGGGGACCCACAGTCCCGTTTATATCAATGGGTCGATGGTGGAAAGGGTCAAGAACTTCAAGTTCCTGGGCGTGCATATTTCCAAATATCTCTCCTGGTCCCAGAACTCTGATGCAATTCTAAAGAAAGCACATCAGCGCCTCTACTTCCTGAGAAGATTACGGAGAGTCGGTATGTCAAGGAGCACTCTCGAACTTCTACAGGTGCACAGTAGAGAGCATGCTGACCGGTTGCATCGTGGCTTGGTACGGCAACCTGATCGTCCAGGAGCGGAAAAGGCTGCAAAAAGTTGTGACCACTGCCCAGTCCATTATCAGCTCTGACCTCCCCACCATCGAGGAGATCTATCGCAGTCGCTGCCTCAAAAAGGCTGCCAGCATCATCAAGGACCCACACCATCCTGGCCACACACTCATTTCTCCGCTGCCATCAGGTAGAAGGTACAGGAGCCTGAAATCTGCAACATCCCAGGTTCGGGAACAACTTTTTCCCCACAGCCATCAGACTATTAAACACAACTTCAAACAAACTCTGAACTATAACAGCCTATTGCACTTCATCAGTTTATTTATGTGTGTGTATATATATATATATATATATATATTCTACGGTAAATAGACACACTGATCTGATCTGTATTTATGCCTAAAATATTCTGTTGTGCTGCAGCAAGCAAGAATTTCATTGACCTATCTGAGACACATGACAATAAATGGAGAAGGGTCTGAAGAAGGGTTTCGGCCCGAAACGTTGCCTATTTCCTTCGCTCCATAAATGCTGCTGCACCCGCAGAGTTTCTCCAGCATTTTTGTGTACCTTCGATTTTCCAGCATCAGCAGTTCCTTCTTTAACACAATAAACTCTCTTGACTTGACTTAGTATAGTTTATTGTCACATGCACTGAGGAACAGTGAAAAGCTTTTTGTTGCCTGCTTTCCAATCAGTGGAAAGACAATACATGATTACAATTGAGCCATTTACAATGTATTTACATGTAATCCACTAACATAGGGAATAACGTTTAGTGCAAGGTAAAGCCAGTAAAGTCCAATCAAGGAGCGTTTGTGGGTCACCAATGAGGCAAATAGTATTTCAGGACTGCTCTCTAGTTGTGGTTGGATGATTGTAGGATTTTTACTCAATTGACATATAATCAAACATATAAGATTATTAAGGGTTTGGACATGCTAGAGGTAGGAAACTTGTTCCCGATGTTGTGGGAGTCCAGAACCAGGGACCACAGTTTAAGAATAAGGGGTAAGCCATTTAGAACAGAGATGAGGAAACACTTTTTCACACAGAGAGTTGTGAGTCTGTGGGATTCTCTGCCTCAGAGAGCGGTGGAGGCCGGTTCTCTGGATGCTTTCAAGAGAGAGCTACATAGGGCTCTTGAAGACAGCAGAGTCAGGGGATATGGGGAAAAGGCAGAAACAGGGTACTGATTGTGGATGATCAGCCATGATCACATTGAATGGTGGTGGTAGCTTGAAGGGCCGATTGGCCTACTCCTGCACCTATTGTCTATTGTCTATTGACATAAATAAAGTTGTATTTAATGTGCATTCAGTTATTTAGAGACGCTTATTGTAATCAAACCAAATAAGCATGTTTTTATGAAAGTTAGATCATATTTTATAAATTTACTGAATTTCTTTTAAATGGAACAAGCAATGTTAATAGAGGAAAGCCTGTAGATGTAGTGGAGACACAAGGAAAGGCAGATGCTGGAATCTGGTCTAAGTGCTGGAGTTGCTCAGCGGTCCAGACAGCATCTCTGGTGGACATAGATAGGTGATGTTCCTGGCCAGGACCCTTCTTCAGACTGATTGTGATGGAGGGACAAAGCCGAAAAAAGCGGTAGGGGCGAGACAAAGCCTAGTGAGTAATAGGTGGATCCAGGTGAAAGAAGGGGGTGGGGTTCAATGGTCGATAAGTGGACAAAGCTAGATAGATATGAGACAAAAAGGTGACGAAAGGGGACAAAGGGAGACAAAAAGGAGACAAGGAAAGAAAAGGGTATCAGTTAATTGAAAAAGGAAGTGAAAGAGGAGTAAAATGTAATGCCAGAGGAAGGGAATAGGTGAAAGCAGAGGAGAATGTGATGGGAGGGGGGCATAGTAAAGAGAAGAGAGGTAAAGGGGGTGTATTACCCAAAAATTGGAGAATTCAGAGCTGCACAGTGGTGCAACTAGAGCATTGCTGCCTCGTAGCACCAGAGACCCGGTTTAGATCCTGACTACGGTTACTGTCTGTACCGAGTTTGTATATTCTCCTTGTGATTGCGTGCGTTTTCTCCGGGTGCTCATGTTTCCTCCCACATTCCAAAGACGTGCAGGCTTGTAGGTTTATTAGATTCTGTAAATTGTCCCAAGTGTGTAGGATGCGAAACTGGGAAAACATAGATCTTGTGTATGGGTGGGTGATTATTGGCAAGGAGCTTGGTGCCAATGGGCCTGTTTACACACTGTATCTTGAAGACTAAAAGTAATGTTCATACCATTGAGTTGTAAACTACCCAAGCGGAAAATGAGGTGCTGTTCCTCCAGTTTGAGTGTGGACTCAAGCAATGGAGGAGCCCCAGGGCAGAATGGTCAATTTGGGAATGGGAAGTGACCAGAAGATCCAGCAGGCATACTGTATGTGGTGGATTTAGATTTTCCACAGATATTTGACAAATAAAAGACTGACAGCATGGTGGTGCAGCGGTAGAGTTGCTGCCTTTCAGCGCAAGAGACCTGGGTTCCATCCTGGCTACGGGTGCTGTCTGTACGGAGTTTGTACGTTCTCCCCATGACCACGTGGGCTTTCTCTGGGTGCTCTGGTTTTTTGCGACATTCCAAAGACGTGCAGGTTTGAAGGTTAATTGGCTTTGGTAAAAATTGTAAATTGTCCCTTGTGTGTAGGATAGTGCTAAAATACGGGGATTGCAGATCAACAAAGACTCAGTGGGCCGAAGGGCCTATTTCCGCTCTGTATCTCTAAAGTATACTAAACTAAATAAGAATTGATGATATTGCAATGCAATGTAAAGCTTTCAGGAACGTTCCCTGACAGACATAAGGCAGGGTAAATCCAATCTGTGTTATTACCATCAAATGCTTCTCTCACCAGGAAGGTGCTGACAGTGTCATTCTCCAGTAACGTATTAGGTGATGCTCATGTTTGCGTTTGCTAGATGCACTGATCCAGAGCTGATCACAACCTTGATCCAAAAACGGACCAAATACATGAATTCCTGAGGTGATGTGCCCATGACATGTGAAATAGGAGCTAAAGTGATAGATCAGCGTTGATCACAATTGAATGACAGAGTGAGTGTGAAGAAAAGGGCCACTGCATCTGTTTCTTAACTTCCAATGGAGTGGAGAGTTTAGTGATCATGGCCTTAGAAGACCAACAGCAATCCAACTTTGTAGAGTACACAGAAGGAGGCCAATCTACACTTCCATAAAAGAGAAGCTGGTGTCAAATAAACCCATAGTTAGCTTGTCAAATGTCATTCGTGGAGTATTATAACATTGGTTGAGAATTTGTTTGACATATTTAACGTGCAACGATCAATAGGAAAAAGGCAGAAGATAATGAAAGAGATTCTGTTTTTTGGCAAAGTTAATGGGATGTGGAATTCTCTGCCACAGAAGCCATTGTAATTGAGGCCAGTTCATTGGCTATAGATTGGAAGGATGCATACTATAATTGTAAAGAAGCAAATTTACCTAAACTAACAATGTTAACTACAATTGCCTCTTCTCATCTAAGTTTCCTTGAATTAATTAGGAAGGGGTGGGTGGTAGCTTCCATGGCAGCAACCAGTGCAATGGGTCTGTATTCAGGTACACAGACCGGCTGCCTACCATGGAATGTGTTCTGTTCCTGTAAGGGATAATATTGGAGAAATCTTGATGGGTAGTCATTTTTTCTTCATGAAGAGGATAGAGCACGTGATGGTGGTGGTGGAGACTAGGGGTAGTTGGATGTCCTCACTAATGTCCTTAGTGCTTTGTATCTATGATTAAAAATGCCCTATGTGCTTTGGAACATTGCCAAATTATAAATATGTAGGTTTATCTCAGCAATGGGAATATTGATAATTCATCTGTAGCTTGCTGCTAAGAGATTTGGCAAATATTACTGGAAGGCAATATTGACAAATATATCAAGAACAGTAATTGCTTTGATAGCCTTGAATAGAGCAAGGCCTACATTCCAGTACTTTAAAGATTGACTGTATGAGGCTGTAGACTTTGTGATCTTCTCCCTGTGAAATAAGGTGCAGACCACCTTGCAAATTCCTGCAAATAATTGATTTGCTCTGTCAACACTAATGTTGGAGTAATGGTGTTTCCTTTTTGCATATCTTAGGTATTAATCAAGTTACCCATTACATTTCTTCAACCTTTGCTCTTCTTTACCCTGAGTGTGTGGATTTGAAGCAATAATTTTTAAAGGGGGTAAAAAAAAAAAGCATAACTGAATTGACTCACTCGCCAATGCAAACATAGAAACATAGAAAATAGATGCAGGAGGAGGCCATTCAGCCCTTCGAGCCAGCACCGTCATTCATTGTGATCATGGCTGATCGTCCCCGATCAATAACCCGTGCCTACCTTCTCCCCATATCCCTTGATTCCACTAGCCCCTAACATCTAACATCGACATATAGGGCCCTCTAACGTAACCATGAAACCATAGGCATTTAAAATATTCTGTCCAAATAGAGTCTGTCCTGCCTTATGCTGATTTACCATAGTTGTATAGGAATTATTTTACTTGTTTAGGTATTAAGAAAATATGTTGACAGTTCTGCCTTATTACACTGTAATTTCCTTCTTATTTGTTAGAAATTTTGGATAAGGTTCATAGTTCTAGCAATTAATTCGTTCTTTCAAACAGCCTCTGTTGTTGTAAAATAGTAATTTACAAAACGCATCACAGTTGGAAATTTATTTTGGATAGATTTCTATTGATCTTGAAACTATAATAAATTTAACCCTCTGAAAACCACAACAAGTCTAAATCCTACAGAATTTTGAGAGGAAATGACAATATTGACATTGGAAGTATGTTCCTTTTTGTGATGAAAAGTCGAACCAGTGGGTCATAGTTTCAGAATAAGAGGCAAGCTATTCAAAGTGATGACATTCCCGTTTCAGATGGTCAGAGATCTTTGCGATTTTCTCCCCAAAAGAGGCGTAGAACCGGGACGGAGTTTCATTAATATATATTTAAATCCAAGCTAGATGTTAAGATTATAGAGGAATCAGGCAGAAAAGGGGAGTTGAGACCATGATTTGTGTAGGAAGAAACTGCAGATTCTGGTTTACACTGAAGATAGACATAAAATGCTGGAGTAACTCAGCGGGACAGGCAGCATCTCTGGAGAGAAGGAATGGGTGAAGCTTCAGGTGGGGACCCTTCTTCAGACTGGGAGTCAGGGGAAAGGGAGACACAGAGATAAGGAAGGGTAATGTGTCAAAATGAGACATAAACGGAGATGCACATCAAGGATCTTATTTGATTGCGGTGGGCTCGAGGAACCATGCAGTATTTTACTGCTCTACTTCTTTAAGCAGTCTGTCTTGTTGTGACAAAGTAACTAAAGAAGAAGGGTCGGGATTCAAAACATTGCTTAGCCATGGCATCTGAAGAAGTCCCAAAACGTCACCTTTCCATGTCCTCCAGAGATGCTGCCCTGCCCGCTGAGATAATGCAGTATTTTGGGATTTATTTCCCTTGATAAAGACTAATAACTGAGAGTACATTATATTCATATACATCTGTACTCAGGAGTTCCTTTCATTCAGCCGTTACATAAATAAATAAATCGTTTTCAGGAGATTAGACCCTTACCATGTACAGAACTAATTTAGTGCATATCATTGCTGTACTGAGTCCATTTCATTTATAAGGAATCTGTTTCTATTCACTTTGACTAATGGAAACTGGATTACAACTGTGTGCTAAACCTGCCTAGCGTTGAATACAAAAGAATCAGTAAGCAAATGATCAAGGACGATCATAGATATGAAAGATCCAGTGCAGGGATGGACAGGACAAATAAGCTGTCATCTGAGAGAGACCAGATGTTTGTATGGATACTAAAATGAAAAAAAACATGTGATTTTTGACCTCATCGTAGAAAAGACTAGAAAATAAATTTCATAAGTTCAGAAGTGATAGGAGCAGAATTAGGCCATTCAGCTCATCAAGTCTAATACTGCCATTCAATCATGGCTGATCTATCCCTTCCTCCCAACCCCATTCTCCTGCCTTCTCCCCATAACCCCTGACATCCGTACAAATCAAGAATCTATCTTTGCCTTAAAAATATCCATTGACTCGGCCTCCACAGCCTTCTGTGGCAATTAATTCAATAGATTCACCATTCAATTAAATACACTTGATTCAAGTGGTATATTTTCATTGGCGTAATGTATTTGAGGTTGTGAATAGTTCTTTATAAATGCAATTACTTTCTGTTTAAATTAAAATGAGCAGATAACAGTCAGAAGGTCTCTTTATAACCATTTACTGTAAACCACAAAGATAAGATGTTTATACATTTATGAGCCAGACCTGTTCAACATGACGGGGGCAAGAGTTAAAGATTATTTTGTTTCAGATTCACTACATATGTTCTCACTTTATTGACATTGGGACAACCAGATACATGTGACATCTCGCAAGAATCTACACTTATTTGGGCTACATAGAACATAGAACATAAAACGGAAGGTAGACACAAAAAGCTGGAGTAACAGCGGAACAGGCAGCATCTCTGGAGGGAAGGAATGGCTGACGTTTCGGGTCGAGACTCTTCTTCAGACTGGTTAGCGATAAGGGAAATGAGAGATATAGATGGTGTTGTGGGCAGATAAAGAACAATGAATGAAAGATATGCAAAAAAGTAACGATGATAGAGGAAACAGGCCATTGTTAGCTGTTTGTTGGGTGAAAATGAGAAGCTGGTGTGACTTGGGTGGGGGAGTGATATAGAGAGGGAATGCCGGGGCTACCGGAAGTGAGAGAAATCAATATTCATACCACTGGGCTGTAAGCTGCCCAAGCGATATATGAGATGCTGTTCCTCCAATTTGCGTTTAGCCTCACTCTGACAATGGAGGAGACCAAGAAAGGTCAGTGTAGGAAAAGGAAGGAGAATTCAAGTGTCCAGCAACCGGGAGATCTGGTAGGTTCAGGCGGTTCTGCGTTTGGTCTCGCCGATGTATAAGAGTTCACATCTTGAACAACGGATACAGTAGATGAGGTTGGAGGTCACCCGTTCCTTCTCTCCAGAGATGCTGCCTGTCCCGCTGAGTTACTCCAGCATTTTGTGTCTATGCTTGGTTTAAACCAGCATCTGCAGTTCCTTCTTACACATTCTGAACATAAAATTGAACAGCACAAGAACAAGCCTTTAGCCCACAATATCTGTGCCAAACATGAGGTTAAGGCAAGCTGTTATCTGCCTGCATGTGATTCATATCACTCCATTCCCTGCATATCCATGGGCTTGTCCAAAAGCTTCTTAAACACCACTATCATATCTGCCTCCATCGCCACCACCCCAGGCAATGTGTTACAAGCACCCACTGCCCTCTGTACAAAAAATATATCCACACACCTCCTTTAAACTTTGCCCATCTCATTTTAAATCGATGCTCTCAAGTATTTGATATTTCCATCGTGGGAAAAAGGTTCTGACTGTCTACCCTGCCTGAGCTTCTCATAATTTTATACAAATCTATCAGGTCTCTCATTGACTTATGTCATTCCAGAAGAACACAATCTGAGTTTGCCTAACATTTAATTATCAGAGGATTCCAACACTCTAATCCAGACATTATTGTGGTAACCTTCCTCTACACCCTTTCGAAAGCCTCCACATCCTCTATTGGGACGACCAGAAATATACGCAATTCTACAAATGTGGCCAAAACAAAGTCCTATAAAGCTGCATTGTAACATCCTGATTCTTACATTCAGTACCTTGACCATCGAAGGCAAGCATACCATACGCGTTCTTCACCATTCTTCCTTATTTTGCCACTCTCAGATAGTTATGTACTTGGCACTCCGAGATCCTTCTGTACATCAATGCTGTTTAAGTTCTCGCATCTTTTCCCCCATACATCTGCCTTCAGAATGTGCAGCAGCTCACACCTGCTCAGATTCAATTCCATGTGCCATATCTCTGCTCATTCCTATAGCTGATCTATATCCTGCTGCATACTTTGACAGCCTTTCTCGCATTCCGTGACTTCAGAAATCTTGATGTCATCTGCAAACTTATCAACCAAACCATCTACCTTTATGTCCAAGTCATTTATATATATATATATATATATCCAAAACAACACAAGTGCCAGCACAGATCCCTGTCACAAACTGATCCACTGCTCATATACCTTCAGCCTGAATACCATCCTTCGACCACAACATTTTGTCATTTATCAGTAAGAATCAATATGTGAATCACATGCATCTTAATCTTTTGGATCAGCCTCCCATGGGCAACTATATCGCCATCCTACCCTCATCGGTTACCTTCGTCTCCTCCTCAAAAGACTCCATCAAGTTAGTAAATCATGACCTGTGGTGTACAAAGCCATACTGAGTGTCTCGAATTAACCCATTCTCTTCCAAATGGGAGTAAATCCTATCCCAAAGAATCCTCGCTGATAGTTTCCTTGCCCTTGATGCGAGGCTCACCAACCTATATTTCCCTGGATTCTCTAATTCCCTTCTTAAACAAGCCTGCCACCTATTCCTTGCCTACTTTTCTATACTCTGGTGCAGATGCTGGAATTCCGGCAGTGTACGGCAAGATTTTGGTGTTGAGTGGACTACAGGCAGTAGAAAATCAAGACCATGATACTGAAATGTTCTGACAGTGTCTGACAGAGGGTAAAACCAGAGACAACTTTTCCTTGCAATAAATATCTCAAAATAATTAAACACCAATGAAAAAGTAAATAAATAAATTGAT
Organism: Leucoraja erinaceus; assembly: GCF_028641065.1. NCBI lineage: Eukaryota > Metazoa > Chordata > Chondrichthyes > Rajiformes > Rajidae > Leucoraja > Leucoraja erinaceus. Next base: position 1,038,041 of record NC_073391.1, read on the forward strand.
TAAAGTAATAACAACAATGAAAACAGTATGCAAAATAAATTGAAACAATTATTTGTCCTAATTTCCAAGTTACAATTTTTTTCTTCCTAGTTTTTTCCAGTTCCTTCCCAGCTGTTATCAGGCAACTGAACCATCCTACCACAACCAGAGAGCAGTGCTGAAGCACTATCTACCTAATTGGTGACCCTCAGACAGGATACAGCTTTACCTTGCACTAAATGTTATTCCCTTATCATGTATCTAAACACTGTAAACGGATCGATTGTAATCATGTTTTGCCTTTCTGCTGACAGGTTAGCATGTAACAAAAGCTTTTCACTGTACCTCGGTACCTGTGACAATAAACTAAACTGAACATTCTGGGAACTACTTATGTTGCATTAATTCCTATTTAAAGATGCATTCTGTTAGTATCAGGAGACATGACTGACTGAATTCAGACTAACTCAAGGCTACTTAAATCCATATCCATATCTTTATCCTTATAACTATAAAACTCTTGGATGTGTATTTATTTGTGTGTTTGTATGTGATTCACATCTTCTCGATTCACATATTCCGATAGAGATTTATGCCGTGAAGTAAAAACTCGACTTATCTGAAAACTTCATGCATTATTTCTCGAGTTATTTATGAAAATGTTCACAAATCTGAAATAACTGAAAATAAACGAGCTGATCATGTCACAATAGGTCTGTTCCGCGCGTCCTGCTGCGAACTGTTTTCCACGCACTGCAAGTGACGTCACCCCCCCTGACTCGCAGCACTTTGGTTAACGCCAACTCACCGTGGCCTCGCCCGCTCAGCGTCCAGCCGCGCCATCCGGGAGCGAGGGAGTATTGCGTTCGGTAACCAGCCCTCCCCCCCCTGTGACGTCACCCTTCTCCTCCCCCCCCCTCCTAGATGCACCTTCTTCTATAAAGATAGGGCAGGGAAAGAACGAGCAAAAGTGGGCCTGAAAATTTTGCTACTGCAGTTCTCTCCGAGCTTTGCACAAGATGGTCTCGCCGACGTCACACTGGCTCTGCTCCGCGCGACCTGCTGCGCTATGTTCCAGGCCAGCGAGTGACTCACCCCTTCCTCCCTGTTCTTCCCCTCCTCTGCACCCACCCGCTCCCCCTCCTCCTCTCCCCCCCCTCCTCTCCTCCTCCCCCCCCCCCCCCCCCTGTGCGTGTGTGTATGGGGAGGTGTGGTTAGTATATGTGGGGGGCGGTTAGTGTATGTGTGATGCCACAGGCCGCCCCCCCAGCAACTGCGAGTTGAGGGGTCGGGACCCAACGGGTCCCACTTGGTCTAGTAACTATTAAAACTCTGATCTTGGATGTGTATTTATTTGTGTTTGTGTGTGATTTACATCTTCTCGAAAAAACAACGCACTACCGGTAACATTTTTACTTATTCCGATATTCCCATGATCAAAAATTGCCTTATCTGAAAATTTAATGCATTATTTCTTGTTATTAATCATAATGTTCAAAAATCTTAACAAACTTGGATAAAAACAACTGTCTTTCACTTATTCCCTGTGCTTAGCCCTGCTCGCAACATTATTGCTATCCAGGTACACTGAGTCCTGCGAGCTCTAGCAAGTGCAAATGCCTTTTTTTTAAGTCACGGTACACTGAGTTCTGCTAACTAGCTAGCGCAATTGCATTTTTTTTTTATGTTTAAAAATGAGGGAGGCTGAATAAGGCGAAATCAGCAGCCCCTGCTCAGTTGTTGGCTATGGGTGAGTGCTGGAATATTGCGTTGGGGGAACAGGTTGTGTTGGAGAAACGGTTGAGTGGTGGAACGGGTAGCGTTGGGGGACTGGGTCCCAACAGGTCCCACTGGTCTAGTGTCTTCTAAAGTTCAGAATGTGCTCACATTAACATGCTCATGCAGTGGGTACCAAAGAGTATCTTTGGTGGGTACTCCAGTGATGACTCTGTTGGCTGCAGTCTGTTACAGTACCAAAGATGTCAGTGTGGCAGTGAAGCTGGTTTGTGGACTTTGAACAGTGAGGTAAAGGCACACTCATGTTTGTGGGTAGTTTTTTTTATTAATCTTTACTCATTCATTTCCTCTAAAGAAATAAAAAGTTTGATATGCTGTAGGGTTTGGTTTCCCAAGCCTGCGTTTACTGTAGTGTGCAAAATTCTGCAAGAAGACCTGTGATCATACTTGTTCCTCGACTAATGCCTTAATGGATATTAAGGTTACATCAATTCTCAACACCCTCACTTTACGATCTTTGCCATCAGCCATGGTACACCTCTACCCCGTCTCACAATGTACTGCTTGTTCACTGCTGCGTCAAAGGTCACCCGGGCACATTTATATGCAGAGATGAAGTTCGATGCTTTTTATATATGGAACAATTGGTATTCCAGGAACTGGGATTCCACAACATCGCTGATCACTTACAATGGGGGCATCTCTTACAATGTTGATGGTTCTCATTAACTCTTGAGGGCTTCCACAGATAACCCGGATAATTTCCAGTTTCGATTCCATCAAAGTTCGGGTTGGCGAGTGGCAACACCGGTGCTTCCCGACAGGGCCTGATACCCGGGTTCGATCCTGACCTTACGGACTGTCTGTGTTGAGTTTGCATGTTCTCCCTGTTACCGTGTGAGTTTCTCCCCGGATGCCCCCGTTTCCTCCCACAAACCCAACACACCGAGTAGGCAGGTTAATTGGCCTCTGGCGTGTGGGTGAGAGGTACAATCTGGTGGGAGTTCACAAGATTGTGCGGATAATCAAAAATAAAGGAATCAATGGAAGATTACTGTAAATAAGTGACTGATGGTCAACGTGGACTTGGTGGGCTGAAGTGCCATTCTTTGCTGCATCTTTCAATAGACAATAGACAACAGGTGCAGGAGTAGGCCATTTGGCCCTTTGAGCCAACACCGCCATTCAATGTGATCATGGCTGATCATCCCCAATCAGTACCCCGTTCCTGCCTTCTCCCCATATCCCCTGACTCCGCTATTTTTAAGAGCCCTATCCAGCTCTCTCTTGAAAGCATCCAGAGAACCGGCCTCCTCCACCCTCTGAGGCAGAGAATTCCACACTCACCACTCTCTGTGAGAAAAAGTGTTTCATCGTCTCCGTTCTAAATGGCTTACTCCTTATTCTTAAACTGTGGCCCCTGGTTCTGGACTCCCCCAACATTGGGAACATGTTTCCTGCCTCTAGCGTCTCCAAACCCTTAACAATCTTATATGTTTCAATGAGATTCACTCTCATCCTTCTAAACTCCAGAGTGTACAAGCCCAGCTGCTCCATTTCTCAGCATATGACAGTCCCGCCATCCCGGGAATTAACCTTGTTAATCTTTCGATGACTGTGGTTGCAAATCAGCAGAAGACTATCATGAAGACGAATAACACGTTGCACATTTAATTCATGCATCCTTGGGAAGATGCGTATGATGGTCATTCTTTTTTACCATACTGCCCGGAGGACTGGATCCCGGATGAGATCAATCTTCTACTTTTCAAACACCATTTCACAGCACAACACAGCAACTGAGCACCACTTTAATGTGAACTGTGCAAGTACCAAAATATATAAGAAAGAACTGCAGATGCTGGTTTAAATCGCAGGTAGAAACAAATTGCTGGAGCAACTCAGCGGGTGAGGCAGCATCCCTCAGACTGCAGAAGGTTCTCGATCCAAAACGTCGCCCATTCCTTCTCTCCAGAGATGCTGCCTCACCCACAGTTGCTCCAGCATTTTGTGTCTATCAAAATATATATATATGGATAATGCAAATTGTCTTCTAAAAATGTGATTCCAGTTTCTGCACCAGAACTTTATTTTAAATTTTGCGCCAGGTAAAAATCAATTAGAATTAAAAGATCATGGAGATGACTGAATGAGGTAGGGAAAAGAACAGAAGTTGAAGAAATTATTCAAAGTGCTTTGATTATCTTACATGTCTCTGGTGGTAGCTGCAGTCACACAGCATTAATACTGTGGTATTAAGCTATTTGTTAGAATGAAGAATAGCTTGCAGTATGGTCAGGACTTATTTCGGTTTTACTGCGTTTGAGATGAAAACTTAAAAGTGGATAACTCTTGGAGATTGGAATTTATAAGCAATTGTTGGCAGGCTAAGAGGTTCCACACCCATCATGCCACAAAGCAAGTTTCCAAAATCAAAAGTTAAAGCCATGAGAGTAGTTGCCGAACATTGATAAGAATTATGTATGGATAATTATGCATACTGAACAATGTATTAGACCAAGAGGGTTTGTGTGAGGTTTTAGGAGAGTGTGTATAATATAAGTTCATATGATGTAAGTACTCACAATACTAAACCCCATAGTCCTTTGGCTACAAATGCATTTCACTGTTTAAGAAGGAACTGCAGATGCTGGAAAATCAAAGGTAGACAAAAGTGCTGGAGAAACTCAGCGGGAATTGAAGAAGGGTTTCGGCCCAAAACGTTGCCTATTCCCTTTGCTCCATAGATGCTGCCGCACCCGCTGAGTTTCTCCAACGCTTTTGTCTACCAATGCATTTCACTGTAGCACTCAGCATTGCTTGGCAAATTGAAAAATTGCATCTTCACTTTAATTTTGGTACAGATTGAAACCCAATACATTTCATCTTTTATTATGTTATAATAGTAAATATCATTAGTTGAAATCATCGGTCTAAAATAGAATGTTTTACTAAGTTCAAATACCTTTCATTTTTTTCAGTTTGCAAAAGATGTATTGTTCAACATTTTGAAGACTCAAACGACTGTCCAAAATGTGGAATTCAAGTTCATGAAACGAACCCATTGGAAATGTTAAGGTACGATTCATCATTAAATATCTAGAGACTCAAAAAAAATGTTTTAAACTGGGAAATCAAGACGTCATCGAAGGGCGGCACGATGGCGCAGTGGTAGAGTTGCTGCCTTACAGCGCTTGCAGCGCCAGAGACTAGGGGTGTTGTCTGAATGGAGTTTGTACGTTCTCCCCGTGGGTTTTCTCCGAGATCTTGGGTTTCCACCCCACACTCCAAAGAAGTACAGATTTGTAGGTTATTTGGCTTGGTATAAGTGTAAATTATCCCTCGTGTGTGAAGGGTAGCGTTAATTTGTTGGGATCGCTGGTTGGCGCGGACTCAGTGGGCTGAAGGGCCTGTTTCCGTGCTGTAACTCTAAACTAAAAAACATATGAAGTAGAAGGCAAAATAGAGAGCACATAATACAAACTTTCTTGACTTTTACCAGAAGAAAATGCTGTACAATGTAATGAGGTTCACAGTTGTGAAGATTTGGGAAAGAATGCTGAGAAGTAGAGGTTTGTGCAACACAGCTTAGTTTCAACACTATGAGCACAAGCATGTAGAGTGGCAGAGTACGTAAAGCAATACGTTTGGAAAGTTGATAGTTATAGACTTAAACAGCCCCAATGTCGCAACTTGCCCATGTAGCAAGATGCCCATCGACACTAATCCCGCCTACCCCTGTTTGAACCAAACCCCACAAACCTTTCCCTTTCATGTACCTGGTCAAATTGATGCTGCACAAAAGCTCAGAGGTGCACGGACATTAGTATTGAAAAAAAAAATATGGACAAAAATCTGGAAAGAAGAATTGGAAATCAGAGCTGAGAGCCAACTTTCTCTGGTCTCCATTTTAGAGTGTATGGCAGGTTAGAAAAGGTTCTCCAAGAATGTAAAGTATTCAGGTGTTATAAAGGTGGGCAATTAAATAAACTACATGAAGTGGGAAGGGTACAGAGAAGATTTACGAGGATGTTGCCATGACTAGAGGGTCTGAGATATAGGGATAGGTTGAGTAGGCTGGGTCTCTATTCCTTGGAGCACAGGAGGATGCTGGGTTGTATAAAATCATGAGACGAATAGATTGGATAGATGCAGATATGGACCAAACACAGGCATGTGGGACTATTGTAGCTGAGGGACGTGTGGGCATGTTGGGCCGAAGGATAAGGGGGAAATCCTTTAAAACCGAATCTGAGAAGAACTTTTTTCACACAAAGAGTGGTGAATCTCTGGAACTCTCTGCCACAGAAGGTAGTTGAGGCCAGTTCATTGGCTATATTTAAGAGGGAGTTAGATGTGGCCCTTGTGGCTACAGGGGATCAGGGCGTAGGGAGAGAAGGCAGGTACGGGATACTGAGTTGGATGATCAGCCATGATCATATTGCATGGCGGTGAGGCTCGAAGGGCCGAATGGCCTACTCCTGCACCTAATTTCTATGTTTCTAAGGACCTGTTTCCACACTGTATCACTCTATGACTCCATGACTCTAAGTATGATAGAGGCAGCTTTAGCAATGAAGGTGATGTGGCAGTTTTGTTTAGTTTAGATATACAGAGTGGAAACAGGCCATTCGCCCCACATGTCCACGCCGAATAACTGAACCCCGTACATTAGCATTTTCCTACATTTTCCGAGGAAGGGTCGCGACCTGAAAGGCAACCCATTCCTTCTCTCCAGAGATGCTGCCTGTCCTGCTGAGTTACTCCAGCATTTTGTGTCTAACACTATCCTACACACAGTAGGGACAATTTACAATGTTACCAGGCCAATTAACCGCACAAACCTGTATGCCTTTGTCATGTGGAACGAAACAAGAGCTCTCAGAGAAAACCCATGCAGGTCACAGGGAGAACGTACAAACTCCGTACAGACAGAACCCGTAGTCAGGATTGAACCTGGGTCTCTGGTGCTGTAAGGCAGCAACTCTACCGCTGCGCCACCGTGCCGGACTTTTTGAGATCCAAGATTTGATGGTAATAGCTGTCGCGAGAGGTAGGGATTTAAAAATGATAACTGTGGTTGTTCAGTTTGTAAAGACTTGGCATAATTAAAGAAAGAGAAAAAAATGAAGATGTGATTCATAATATTTCTCAGTTAGCTAACTATGTTTAATGAGCACTGGGGACTGGAATTGTAAAGGGAGCCATGGTGAATTTAAAGCAAACAAATTGATCTATTTGAATGATCTGAAGGAACATGGAGATAAGAAGCAAACTGAGCCACAAAGATGTATAGAAACATAGAAACATAGAAATTAGGTGCAGGAGTAGGCCATTCGGCCCTTCGAGCCTGCACCCCCATTCAATATGATCATGGCTGATCATCCAACTCAGCATCCCGTACCTGCCTTCTCTCCATACCCTCTGATCCCTTAGCCACAAGGGCCACATCTAACTCCCTCTTAAATATAGCCAATGAACTGGCCTCGACTACCCTCTGTGGCAGAAAGTTCCAGAGATTCACCACTCTCTGTGTGAAAAAAGTTCTTCTCATCTCGGTTTTAAAGGATTTCCCCCTTATCCTTAAGCTGTGACCCCTTGTCCTGGACTTCCCCCAACATCGGGAGCAATCTTCCTGCATCTAGCCTGTCCAACCCCTTAAGAATTTTGTAAGTTTCTATAAGATCCCCTCTCAATCTCCTAAATTCTAGAGAGTATAAACCAAGTCTATCCAATCTTTCTTCATAAGATTGTCCTGACATCCCAGGAATCAGTCTGGTGAACCTTCTCTGCACTCCCTCTATGGCAATAATGTCCTTCCTCAGATTTGGAGACCAAAACTGTACGCAATACTCCAGGTGTGGTCTCACCAAGACCCTGTACAACTGCAGTAGAACCTCCCTGCTCCTATACTCAAATCCTTTTGCTATGAAAGCTAACATACCATTCGCTTTCTTCACTGCCTGCTGCACCTGCATGCCTACTTTCAATGACTGGTGTACCATGACACCCAGGTCTCGCTGCAACTCCCCTTTTCCTAGTCGGCCACCATTTAGATAATAGTCTGCTTTCCTGTTTTTGCCACCACCAAAATGGATAACCTCACATTTATCCACATTATACTGCATCTGCCAAACATTTGCCCACTCACCCAGCCTATCCAAGTCACCTTGCAGTCTCCTAGCATCCTCCTCACAGCTAACACTGCCCCCCAGCTTAGTGTCATCCGCAAACATGGAGATATTGCCTTCAATTCCCTCATCCAGATCATTAATATATATTGTAAATAGCTGGGGTTCCAGCACTGAGTCTTGCGGTACCCCACTAGTCACTGCCTGCCATTGTGAAAAGGACCCGTTTACTCCTACTCTTTGCTTCCTGTTTGCCAGCCAGTTCTCCATCCACATCAATACTGAACCCCCAATGCCGTGTGCTTTAAGTTTGTATACTAATCTCTTATGTGGGACCTTGTCAAAAGCCTTCTGGAAGTCCAGATACACCACATCCACTGGTTCTCCCCTATCCACGCTACTAGTTACATCCTCGAAAAATTCTATAAGATTCGTCAGACATGATTTACCTTTTGTAAATCCATGCTGACTTTGTCCAATGATTTCACCACTTTCCAAATGTGCTGCTATCCCATCTTTAATTACTGACTCTAGCAGTTTCCCCACTACCGATGTTAGACTAACTGGTCTGTAATTCCCCGTTTTCTCTCTCCCTCCCTTCTTAAAAAGTGGGGTTACGTTTGCTACCCGCCAATCCTCAGGAACTACTCCAGAATCTAAAGAGTTTTGAAAGGTTATTACTAATGCATCCACTATTTCTGGAGCTACTTCCTTAAGTACTCTGGGATGCAGCCTATCTGGCCCTGGGGATTTATCGGCCTTTAATCCATTCAATTTACCCAACACCACTTCCCGGCTAACCTGGATTTCACTCAATTCCTCCAACTTCTTTGACCCGCGCGGTCCCCTGCTATTTCCGGCAGATTATTTATGTCTTCCTTAGTGAAGACGGAACCAAAGTAGTTATTCATAGTATAAAACAGAGTTTAAGACACTTGGAGATATCATGTCTTTGATCGACTAATTTATAAACAAATCCCACTTTTCTAGTGTAGGAAGGAGCTGCAGATGCTGGTTTACTTTTCTAGTCTTCTCCCACAGCTTTGTACCTGCTTCTGCTTCAAATGCTGTCTTCTGATTTTTTATTTTTATTTATTTTTTTTTTTTATTAGAAGTACAGTAAATTACAATAATAAACATCAGATATATCTGATTACATTTGTTGTACACTTCGTTTTTCGAGCTTTAAAAAAGATAGAAATAAAAGAAGTAAGGAAAGTGAGCAAGAATCGTGAAGGTGCAGGAAAGTGTTGGGAAAAGAAGCCCCTTAGGGAAGAAGTTAGAGAAGGAAGTAAAGAAAGGAAATAAGACCCTAGAAAGAAAAGGAAAAAAAAGGAAAAACAATCGCTCTATTGTAACACAAAACTCGCAAAAAAGGATATACCGTGTTTTAAAAAATATATATATTTTATACCCCCCGTTACCAGATCCTGGTACCATTTATATTTTAAATTATTATTGCAGCTTATGCTTGTAATAGTTCCATAAATGCAGACCACGTCTTTTGGAAGTGGTCTGCTTTGCCTGCTAGGAGAAGTCTCATCTCTTCCAAGTGTGGTGTTTCGAACATGTTTGAAATCCACATTTTTATTGTTGGTATTGGAGCATTTTTCCAAAATTTGAGTATAAGCTTTTTTCCGATTATTAGCCCATAATTAACTAAGTTCTCTTGAAACACGTTTAATTCGGGGTTACCTTCCGATATTCCAAAAATGATCCATTCTGCTTTTGGTACAAGTTTTATTTTAAATAATTTTGTGAAGATTTCAAATATTTCATTCCAAAATGTTTGGATTTTTATACAAAAAACAAAAGAGTGCGCTATGGTAGCTTCTTGTGACTGACATTTATCACAAATGGGTGAGACATTGGGGAAAAGTTTATTTATTTTAGTTTTTGAATAATATAGTCTATGTAATGTTTTGTATTGAATTATAGTATGTCATACATTGATCGAGCATTTATGCACATATAGTAAGTGTTTATCCCAGCTCTCTTTTGAAATTTTTATAGCTAGTTCTTGTTCCCAGTCTCTTCTAATACCATCGGTTGTAGGTATTTCTATATTTAAAATAATGTTGTATAAGTATGATATTAGATTTGCTGATTCAGCCTTTGTCTTCATGGCTTCATCCAATAAGTCTGGGGACATGTTATGATAGTCTTTTGTGTATTTTTTCAGATAGTCACGGATTTGAAGATATTTAAAATATTGATTATTTTTCAAATTATATTTCAGTTGTAATTGTTGAAATGATAATAATTTTCCTAATTCATACAGGTCTCCGATCGTTTTAATTCCCATTCTTTCCCATTGTGTAAATGATTTATCTATAATTGAAGGTTTAAACGACGGGTTATTGACTATTGGCATTAAAACAGATAGATTTCTTAAATTTAGATTCTGTTTTATTTGTTTCCAAGTTCTGTGCTATGTATCATTGGATTTTTATTATAATTTTTGTTATTCAGATTCATTGGTGAGAGGAGAGTCGCTCCTGTATTACACGGAGAGCAGTCTTCTCTCTCCATTACAATCCAGTCCACCTGCTGGGCAGAATTGTCCAGGTGGTGAATCATATTTTTAATATTTACTGCCCAATTATAGTACATAAAATTAGGGAACGCTAGACCACCCATCTCTTTTGATTTACTAAGGTGTGCTCTTTGTATTCTGTGGGATTTATAATCCCATATAAAATTTGTAATGTCTGAGTCTAGTTTTTTGAAAAACTTTTTTGGAAGATATATTGGAATTGATTGAAATAAATATAGGATTTGTGGTAAAAAGATCATTTTTATAGCATTTATTCGACCTATTAAAGACATCGGGAGCGTTTTAGAGAATTTGATTAGATTATTTAGTTTCTTAAGTAAGGGGCTATAATTGGCGTTAAACATAGCATGATAGTTTCTAGTGATTTCAATTCCTAAATATTTAAATTTTTCTGTGGATATTTTAAAGGGGAATTTCAAGAGATGTGTTGAGTCTTTCAGTTTTATCAACATGATTTCACTTTTGTTCCAGTTTATTCTGTATCCTGAGAAAGATCCAAAGTCCTCAATTAGATTTAATATGTTTGGTATACTGATTTGGGGTTTTGTGATATACAGTAATACATCGTCTGCATATAAGGATATTTTGTTATTTGAATATTTAGTATTATAACCATAAATATCCGGGTGTGTTCTAATGTTTTCAGCTAAAGGTTCAATTACCAGAGCGAATAACAGCGGTGATAATGAACATCCTTGTCTATTGCGCCTTGTTAATTGGAATTTCGTGGATAGTATATTATTAGTTAATATTCTAGCCGTGGGTTTGTTATATAATAATTTTATCCATGCGATGAAGTTCTCTCCCATTTGAAATGTTTGCAATACTTTAATCATATAATCCCATTCTACTTGAATAAACACTTTTTCTGCGTCCAATGAAATGATAGCTAACTCTGGTTCTTGAGATTTGTGAGAGTGCATTATGTTAAGCAGATGTCTCAGGTTATTAAATTAATGTCTCTTAGTTATAAATCCCGTTTGATCCTCATTTATTAATTTACTAACATATTGACCTAGTCTTCTAGCTAGTGTTTTCGCTAATATTTTTTGGTCCGTATTTAACAAAGCAATAGCTCTATATGAGCCTGGTTCTTCTATATCTTTATCTTTTTTAAGTATTAATGTGATCGTTGATTCTGCTAGTGTTTCAGGTAAGATTTGTTCTTTAAAAGCGTATGTATACATTTTCTGTAGATGTGGTGTAACTATGTCGTAAAAACATTTATAAAATTAATTACTGAATCCGTCTGGTCCTGGTGAGTTTATTGTGTCTTCTATTTCCTTAGATGTAATTTGTGCTCTCAGATCCACTTGTTCCTTCAGTTCTAGTTTTGGAAGGTTACAATTGTCCAAAAATTCTGAAACTTTATTATTGTCTATTAGCGTTTTTGATGTGTATAAATTCTTGTAAAATTGAGCAAATCTTTTATTGATATCATTAGGAAGTGTTAATAATTCCCCTCTATCTGATTTAATCTTTAAAATTGCATGATCTGTTTCCCGTTTTTTCAGTTGGCGTGCCAAAGGTTTATGGGGTTTATCCCCAAATTCGAAATGTTCTTGTTTTGTAATTTGGAATGATTTTATAATCTTATAATCTTATAAATAATCTGATAATAATTTATTTAGCTTAAATTTCAGTATTAAAATTTTATTATGTTTATCCATAGTTGGATCTTTAGCATTATCTATATCTAGTTTTCTAATTTGTTCTTCTAATTGTCTTTGTTCATTCTTATTATTTTTGTTTTGGAAAGCTTGATACGAGATAATGACTCCTCTAATAAATGCTTTGAAGGATTCCCATAATAAAGTGGGCGATATATCTGGTGTATCTTTTGTCTCAAAAAATAGGTCCATCTGTTTTTTTAGATATATACTCCCTTGTGGGTCTTTCAAAATTTGTGAGTTAAACCTCCGGAACGATTTGTTCGTAGACATTCCTTCTAATTTTAGAACGAAAGTTAGCGGAGAGTGATCTGAAATCGTATTGGTGTGATATTTAGGGTTCGTAGTATAAGGGATTAGTTTTGTATCCACTAGGAAGTAGTCTATACGTGAGTATGTTTTGTGTACCATTGAATAAAACGAGTATTCCCTTCCAGTCGGATTCGCGATCCTCCAGACGTCTGCTATATTTGTATTTTTTATATATGTATTTAAGAGTTCACTAGTTTTAGATTTCATATTACCTCTTTGTTTTTGCATCGATTTATCTAAGTACGGATCTAAAACACAGTTGAAGTCTCCTCCAATTATACCATTTTGATAGTTAAATTCTGCAATTATATTCAGGATTTGATTAAAAAATTGAGGATTATCAAAATTGGGCGCATATATGTTTACCAAGGTGATTGGCGTAGCATGGATCTCTCCTGTAACTATAAGATATCTCCCTTCCTTATCTGATATAATGTTCTTTAATTTGAATGGTATTCCTTTGCGAATTATGATTGCGGTGCCTCTGGATTTCGAAGTATATGAGGAGCGAAATGTTTGGCCTATCCAAAATCGCCCTCAATCTCATCTGATCTTGATGTTTAAGGTGCGTTTCTTGTAGAAAAGTAATGTCCGTGTTATATGATTTCAACTGAGCTAGTATTTTGCCCCTTTTAATTGGTTCATTAATACCCCTTATATTCCAGCTACACAATGTGATTCCTCCCATTTTCTTTTGTTTATCATCTTGCATTTTCTCTGATTTTAATACCCTTATTTATTACGGTGCATCCATACCTCAGGACTCTGGATATTTGGGGGGCGTTTTTATTACTAACTTCCTTAGTAGATCCCTTTTGCGATTTTCCTTGAAAAAAAACCACATAGTGACATATTGTGATTAAAAAAAAATTGAACAAGTAAAGTTACAGTGTCTGAAGTATTCGACACTGTAGTGCGTGTCCCACGCGTCTGTGTGGTTCGACATCTATTCGACTTCCGAAGTTGATGTTGTACAATTAGCTCCGCTCCTTTTATTACTCTAAACCTAAGAGGGCGGTACCATTTCAAAATCAATTATATTTCACCCAATTACACTATATATTTCATTCAGACTTATCAGATTTGTGTTCAGCTACTGTGAAATTTATTTATCTAACACTTTCATCTACTAATTATTTATAATTGGTTATACTTTTGATAATAGTAAACTGTTAGCTGTAAGGGTTAACCTGAAACCGGCTCCTGGAATTATGCCAGGTGCCTGAGTCTTCTCCCTTCCCCAGCCAAACTACATAACACTTAAACATTCAGTATTATCTACTTTAATTCTAAAATGTGTTATCTCTATATACGCGCTAGTCAGTCTTTTTAGCACATTATTACATTTTGCCCATTATATAGTTCAGGTTAGTTTCCATTTATATTTCTATATTAGTATTGTTAATTCTCTATATTTTGTAAAGCTGTTTTAAGATCTTAAACCGCCATTTGTCCTTGTGATGTTTTCCAAATTCGGCTCTGCTGTTCGTCTCTGCGTTGCTTATCAGTCTTTCCTTCATTTTGAACAAAGAATGTCCTTGAGTTGAATTCCAAAGCGTCCAAAGGAGATAAGGTGTCTAGACCGGCGCACGTGGAAATGATCTTCCATTTAAAACTTTTTGAGAATAGTATTCCTTCCCTTATCTTCGGGTGTTCTCTATAAAGTAATAAAAGGAAATAAATTGTCCATATCGTCCCGCTGCCTTGATTAATCTTCTGTTTCTGCCACAATCTCTTGGGCATATTTATAAGATGCGTCCGAATTAGTGCAAGTTTTCTCTTTTCCCTTGAAAGTAATGCGCATCCTGGCCGGATAAAAAACGTCACTTCTGACATCTTTAACTCCGTGGAGAATCTGTCTTGTCTGTGCAAACTTTCTTCTCTTTTGCACGATCTCATAGGGATGATCCCGGAGGAGTTTGATAGTGTCGTTTCCAAAGGTCATCTTCACTCCATATTTGATTTTTTTCATCAGCTCTTCAAGTGCTGAAATGTCCCGAAGTTTGACTATGATCTGTCGTGGGTGGGCTGGATCTGCTTGTGATCTTGACTTAAATCTGGGTATTCGATGTGCCACTTCAATTTCCGGTTCCACAGGTAAATTGAGTACCTTTTTGATTAAGTTGGCAGTGAACTCACGGGCGTTGTTTCCCTCTGCCCCTTCTGTTACTCCCAGTATTCGTAGATTTTGGCGCCTTGAGCAAGCTTCGAGATCAAGACATTTATCTGAGACTTTTGCCAGTTGACTCTTGAGGCTGTCTAGTTCTAGCTTCATTCCCTGCATATCTTCAGCCATTTGATCAACAACTGTTTCCATGTCTTTCATTGCAGTTACTTGTGAAGAAACAATTACATGCACTGCCTCAAACTTCTTCTTAGATTCTTCTTCCCCTTTATTAATTCTCCCCATTAGCTCTTCATGCACATCCTCAATTCATTTTTGTATAATGCCAATGCAGTCAATAACTTTTTGATTACCAGCATTAATGTTCGACATATTTTCCATCAATTTAACATTAATATTTTCCATCATTTTTGAGTTTCCAGCCTCAATATCTTTTCTCAGATCTCTTACCGAGTTCTTTATCTCCTCCATTTCATTTTTCTCCTTAGTAGCCATCTCAGTCTTTGCCCTTGTAGCCATTCCAGAATCCACTTCAGAGATCTGTTCTTCAGTTTTCTGTGTTTTCAGCAGTTATGAGACTGTTCTCTGAGGGCTCTGAGCTGAAGACGTTTTTTTCATTTAAATCCTTTTTCCCTCCGTTTTAACTTGCAGCGCTTACTGATGACGTCATCAGCGCGACGTCCCGGGGCTCCAGTGAGTTTTTGAATTGGTCCCGACCTCCAGACCCGATTTTAACGCGAAAAATCGCGATTTTACAGCAGCGGAGCTAAAAGTTGCGACTGCTAGTCCAGCATGGTGCCACTGGAAGTCGTATCTTCCCACTTCTTGATGTTTCGCCAAGTAAGCTCCCTAGTGGATATGCGATGGGATGCTATCATCGTGTCGATAGCACTATTTTGACAATCCAGGCCAAGCAGTGGTCTTCCCAATTCTGCAACCCAGTAGTTTAATTTATCGTGGCATGTGCGCAGTACCCGACTGACGAGGCCGTAGTGCCTGACTGATGAGGTAGGAAAAAGGGGGAGAACATAGATTCTGATTCTTTAAATAATGCAATAGTTATGTCGAAGTTGTTCCCTGCATCAAAAAATTCCATGATTCAGCAATTGTTAACATTAACAAAGGTTGCAATCCATTCATTTTGTATGAAGAAGGGTGTCGACCAGAAACATCGCCCATTCGTTCTCTCCAGAGATGCTGCTTGTCCCACTGAGTTACTCCAGCATTTTGTGTCTACCTTCAATTTAAACCAGCATCTACAGTAGACACTTATCCTCTTCATCCCATTAGAATTCTTCATACATTTAAAAACAGATTCTCTCAACCTCCTGCTCCGTTATAAAAATCTTCCACATAATTCAAGATTTTCAGGGGTTTCCACTCTGTTGGCTGCTTTGTCCTTTTTGTAATAAGATTCCAATAGCAGTTATTGTTGGCCTTGCCCGCAAGAGTATTATTTTTTCTTTATTCTTGTAACTTCATTTTTCATTTATAAAATGCTTTGACATTTCTGTTGGCTTTGGCACACAGTGTAATCCCACGCTATTCAACATCTTTCCACTGAAGATATTCTTCCACTTTTTGTTTGCTTGCCACAATAACTTAGGCCTGCCTATTCTGTTCACCTGTCTATGCCTCTAAGGAAATATTTTACAATTATTTTGCTAAACTGCTTACTTTATTTCAATATTGTGCTCCATAAGTACAAAGTTATATGAAAATAAGAATTGATCCTGCACAAACATGACTCCATATCTCTATTTCTCATTCAACCAATAGTGCATTCTTATGCAATTTCTAACAAATTACTTAGAAACTTAGAAACATAGAAACTAGGTGCAGAAGGAGGCCATTCAGCCCTTCGAGCCAGCGCCGCCATTCATTGTGACCATGGCTGTTCATGATACTTATGAGCTATTTTGTTGAATGTTTTCTAAAATCATATAACTAAAAATGTCTTAATTCCCTTGTTTGTACAATTGGGTTTTGCCCATCCCACCAAATATTAAGGTTTGCCTCACGGAACTTGCTTTTAATTCATTTTTAAAAATTATCTCATTTTGGTGCTGACTTCAAAAGCAGGTGTGAAAATGGCCAACAATTTCCATAAAATTGCTTTTCATATTTTCCCCAGAAAACTATCATTTCTCCCTTTTTTTAAAATTTATCCTTGTTAAAACATACTAATTTTCAATTTTTGTTTAAAGTAAAATATATAAAAGGAAAGGGCAGTGAAATAAGTAAAAAATTATGTTAAACATAATGAAAGCATGTGAATGAAATGAGGAAAACAATTCAAGCAGAAACTTGTTTAAAAATGTAGGAGGGAACTGCAGATGCTGGTTTACACTGAAGCTAGACACAAAATGCTGGAGTAACTCAGTGGGACTTGCAACATCTCTGGATGGAAGGAATGGGTGATATTTTGGGTCTGAAGAAGGGTCTCGATCTGAATCGTCACCTATTCTTTCTCTCCAGAGATGCTGCCTGTCCCGCTGAGTTACTCCAGCATTTTGTGTCTAGCTTAATTTAAATGTTTATCCAAAACAAAGAAGAAAAGGGCTGAAGGGCTTTTGTTCTACATCTCTCAACTTCACCATCTGTATCTCTTGTTTCCCTTTCCCCTGACTCAAGCCTGAAGAAGGGTCTCAACCCGAACGTCACCCATTCCTTCTCTCCCGAGATTCTCTCTGTACCCTTTCCATTTTGACAATATCTATCCTATAACATGGTGCCCAGAACTGAACACAATACTTTTAATACGGCCTCACCAATGTCTTATACAACTGCAACATGACCTCCCAACTTTTATACTCAATTTTCTGACTGATGAAGGCCAATGTGCCAAGAGCCTTTTTGACCACCTTATCTACCTGTGACGCCATCTTCAAGGAACCATGCACTTGCACTCCTAGATCCCTCTGCTCTACCACACTACACAGAGCCCTACCATTCACTGTGTTGGTCCTGCCCATGTTAGACTTCCCAAAATGCAACACCTCACATTTCTCTGTATTAAATTCCATCAACCATTCCTCAGCCCACCTGGCCAATCGATCCAGATCCTGCTGCAATGTTTGACTACCATCTTCACTATCTACAATACCACTCACTCTTCTATCATCTGCAAACTTGCTCATCATGTCCTGCCTTGTATGTTCTCATCCAAATCATTGATATGAATGACAAACAGCAATGGACCCAGCACAAAACCCTGAGGCACACCCCTAGTCACAGGCTTAAACCCCCTTTTCACGGTGCGACTTGACGCAAGAGGTAACCAGAGTTTGACATCGTGGGAACCTCGTGCGGTAACAATACGGCATTCGTGGACCACCGTGGCGCTAACGGCATGTAATCGTGTACCTTGGGTACTCGGGAGAAAATTCAAACATGTTTGAATTTGTCCAAGAGTGTCTTGTGCACTTGTGGTTGAGCATTGCAACATTTTATGAACGAAGTGTCCCGTGCGATATCGGTAGTAACTCTTGCGGTCACCGTGGGAACTCCTGCCAACGGTGAACCCGGAAGTTGGATAGAGTGAATCCAGCCAGTTTGCTATTTACATACAAATCTAATAAAACTAGCTAAGCATTTCATTAATGTCAGTGTGTCTCTTTTTGTCTGAAAGATGGGGGTGTCTTCATTTACTGGCGGTGGGTGTCTGTCACTGAAACAGGCAGGTAAGATTTCGCATCCACCTTGTGTGTGCGTCTCTCTCTCTCTCTCTCTCTCCCTCCCTCTCACACAGGCGTGAATGGATGAACTCCGCGGGCCAGGCAGCATCTACAGAGAGAAATGGACAGACGAGAGAGAGAGAGAGAGCGAGGCAGTCCTGGTCAGTCCTTTGAAGATAGACACCAGTTGCTTGGAGCAACTCAGCGGGACGGGCCGCATCTCTGGAGAGAAGGAACGTAAATGCTGCCTGGCCCGCGGAGTTCCTCCATTCATGCCTGTGTGAGAGTGAGGGAGGGAGAGTGTGAAGAAGGCTCTCGACCCGAAACGCCACCCGTTCCTTCTCTCCAGAGATGCTGCCTGTCCCGCTGAGTTGCTCCAAGCAACTGGTGTCTATCTTCAAAGGACTGACCAGGACTGTCTCTCTCTCTCTCTCTCTCTCTCTCTCTCTCTCCCTCCCTCCCTCTCACACAGGCGTGAATGGATGAACTCCGCGGGCCAGGCAGCATCTACAGAGAGAAATGCTGGAGAAACTCAGCGGGTGCAGCAACATCTATGGAACGAAGGAAATAGACAACGTTTCGGCACCGCTGCACCCGCTGAGTTTCTCCAGCAGCATTCGCGTGTGGGGTGGGTGGTTGGGGTGGGGGGGGGGGGGGGGGGGGGGGGGGGGGGGGGGGGGGGGGGGGGGGGGGGGGGGGGGGGGGGGGGGGGGGGGGGGGGGGGGGGGGGGGGGGGGGGGGGGGGGGGGGGGGGGGGGGGGGGGGGGGGGGGGGGGGGGGGGGGGGGGGGGGGGGGGGGGGGGGGTCATAAGGCAGCCTGGGGGGGGGGGGGGGGGGGGGGGAAGAATGGGTCGAGACATAAGTCCCTTCTCTCTGTCCAGTAGATGCTGCCTGGCCCGCGGAGTTCATCCATTCATGCCTGTGTGAGAGAGAGAGAGGGAGGGGGAGAGAGAGAGAGAGAGAGAGAGAGAGAGGGACAGGCAGCATCTCTGGAGAGAAGGAACGGGTGGCGTTTCAGGCTGAAAGTTTCTTCAGACTGAAAGTTTCACCTCTCAGTAGATCATAAAATAACACAATAATCATGGTCAATGTGAGATACAGTCTTTATTCATATTTGACAAAATAAAAAGACGACTTCTTGCACATATTGAGAGAAGGTGCATCACACCAAACAACATTTGTCTAAAAAAACAGATTATTCTTCAGCTCATTAAAGAGCTCGGGTGAAAAAAACGAATAGAGTGTGTGACAACAAAGTAACATCATTTGTGCCACGTGATTAACTACACTACAGTCCACGATGTTCATTCGGGAAAGATCGGGACACGGACAAGTCACTCGCACAAATGACAGAATTGCCGAGTACCGTGGGAACTCTTGGTCTACCCCCCCGTTATATCGTGTGATATCGTGCTAGACCACGACCACTCCACTCTGGCTACATCTTGCGTCAAGTCGCCCCGTGTAAACTACCCATTATAGTCCGAGAAGCAACCTTCCACAATCACCCTCTGCTACCCTCCATGAAGTCAATTTTCTATTCATTCAGCTATTTCTCCTTGAATCCTACGGGACTTAGCCTTCCAGAGCAGCCTACCATGTGGACCCTTGTAGAATGCCTTACTGAAATCCATGTATACAACATCTACACTCATCGACTTTTTTGGTCACAACTTCAAAAAACTCAGATTTGTGAGACACGGCCTTCCCATGTACAAACCCATGCTGACTATCCCTAATCACCCCTTGCCCATCTAAATGCCTGTGTATCGTATCCCTCAGAATACTCTCTGGTAACTTACTGACCAGAGATGTTGAGCTTCTTGAATTGAGGCACAACATTTGCCACCCTCCAGTGTTCGACACCTCGCCAGTATTTAATGACGACTCATAAATCTCAGTGAGGGCTCCCGCAATTTCCTCTCTAGCTTCCCACAGTATCCCCGTATATGTCTGATCCGGCCGGGAAGATTTGCCTTCATTCATATGGGTCTGGACCTTCAGCACCTCCTTGACCCTAATACTGACTGCTCTCAACACACGAAGGTAGACACAAAAAGCTGGAGTAACTCTGCGGATCAGACAGCACCTCTGGAGAACAGGAAATGGTGATGTTTCGGGTCGAGACCCTTCTTCAGACAGGGGAAAGGGAAACAAGATATATAGATGATGATTATAGGGAGATATAGAACAAATAAATGAAAGATATGCAAAAAAGTAAGGATGATAAAGGACACAGGTCATTGGTATAGACAACTCAACAAGACGACTTTGAAACTCATACAATGATTTGGATGAGGAGGGACAAAGAAAGATATGCAAGGGTTACATGAAGTTAGAGAAATCAATATTCATATTTGAATAGCCTTTTTCCCTTTTTGTACTTATAAAATCTCTTGGGATTTTCCTTAATGCTATCTGCCAAAGCTGTCTCCTGTTCCCTTTTTGCCCTTCTGATCACAGAGATACATAGACAATAGATGTAGTAGGCCAATCAGCCCTTTGAGCCAGCACAGCCATTCAATGTGATCTTGGCTGATCATTCACACTCAGTAACCCGTTCCTGCCTTCTCCCCATATCCCTTGATTCCGCTAGCCCTAAGAGCTCAATCTAACTCTCTTTTGAATGCATTCAGAGAATTGGCCTCCACTGCCTTCTGAGGCAGATAATTCCATAAATTCACAACTCGCTGGAAAAGTGTTTCCTCATCTCAGTTCTAAATGACCTACCCCTTATTCTTAAACTGTGTTCTGGACTCCCCCAACATCGGGAACATGGTTCCTGCATCTAGCGTGTCCAATCCCTTAATCATTTTATATGTTTCAATAAGATGCCCTCTCATCCTTCTAAGTTCCAGTGAATACAAGCCCAGTTGCTCCATTCTTTCATCATATGACAGTCCCGCCAATCCGGCAATTAACCTTGTGAACTTACACTGCACTCCCTCAATAGCAAGAATGTTTTTCCTCAAATTTGGAGACTAAAACTGCACAAATATTCCAGGTCTGGTCTCACTAGGGCCCTGTACAACTGCAGAAAGACCTCTTTGCTCCTCTACTTAACTCTTTTTTTATGAAGGTCAACATGCCATTAGCCTTCTTCACTGCCTGCTGTACATTCATGCTTACTTTCAGTGACTGATGACCAAAGACCCCCAAATCTCATTGCACTTCCCCTTTTCCCAACTTGACAACATTCAGATAATAATCTGCCTTCCTGTTTTTGCTACCAAAGTGGATAACCTCACATTTATCATGCATCTGCCCACTCACCCAACCTGTCCAAGTCACCCTGCATTCTCATAGCAGCCTTCTCACAGTTCATGAGTTCCTGTCTCATTATCTCAAAGTTGGCCTTGCCCCCATTTAGCATTTTAACATGTGGGCCCGCCCTATCCCTATCCATAACTATCTTAAACCTAATGGAACTGTGGTCACTGGTCCCAAAAGGCTCTTCCACGAACATTTCAGTCACTTGCCCCTCCCAATTTCCCAATACTAGATCAAGTGTTGTCCTCTCCCATGTAGGGCCTCTACATATTGCTGGAGAAAACTCTCCTGAACACATTTGATAAACTCCAAGGTACACAAAATTGCTGAATTCAACATTTTGGCAATTTTAACAGGTAGGAAAGTATGCGTTTCTTGCATTAATAACATATACCAGAAGTGACGGATGTCTTCCAGTTGGATTTAGCGGCTCCGTGCGTCGAGCCCTATGACCCAGTGACCTTCCGTGCAACCCCCCTATAGCACCAGTATCTACCAGTATTCCATTGTTCAGTGTAATCAAGGTCTGAGTTCAAATTCTACTATGGAAACTGGGTCATTTTAATTTAGTTGATTAATTGAATCTGGAACAATTGTAACTTTGAGGTCATTTGATTGTTGCAAAAATCCAACTGATTCTGTCGGGAAGGAAATCTGTTTTTACCCCGTCTATGCTGTATGTGACTTCAGATCCACAACAATTTGATGGATACTTACCTTCCATGTGGAAAGGTGATCTTGTCTGGTGTTTTCCTGACATTCCCCCCGTCAGAAGAGGCTGGTCCTCAATGATTTAGATTCAGTCCATGTAATATCAAGAAACACACAAACGCATGGCAGCTGGAACATTTGTATTGTTGATCAACTCATCAGGGTTTATTTAATATTGCTTTCAATAATGGCTGTGAAATTATCGGACCATAAATTCCATACAGTTCACAGTCTTTCAGGGCAGGGCAGCTACTGAACAAACCAACCAGACACAGGGAACTGCAGATGCTGAGTAAATTGGGTAAAATGCAGATTGAGTAAAATACAAAGCTCTGGAGTAACTCAGTGGGTCAGGTAGCATCTGTGGAGGGCGTAGATGCTTCTATTGTCGCCTATCCTTGGCCTAATGCTACCTAACCCTCTGAGTTTCTCGAGCACTTTGTGTTTTGACTAAGATTACCCACTTGACCTAGATCTGCAACAGTTCACAACCACGTCCTATGTTCACAATGAAGACAACCTCCAATGTGTTGTGTGATAGAAGTCTTGTGTTAAATGGGATTGAAGCAGAACAGATATGATAGTTTGTGCCTGAGGTATCATTAGTTATCAGGAGTTAAGGACATATATTCCCCCACCATCTATAACCTGACAGCCCATGTTACAAACGTATCCCAGTGGACTAGTTCTTGTTTGGTCAGCCTTGTAGAATATCCTGATTGGATTAGTACAATATATATCTAAAGATTGAGAAGAGATAATTGATCTAACTAACGATAATGAAGATCAAAGCTCTGCGGTCCCGCCACATGCAGTTGTGTATGCGATCAACATTGAAACAGCTAACAGGTGAATAGCTCTCCAGGGGTATTCCTATCCTCAACAACAGTGAGATTAGACTCAAAAAGCTGGAGAAACTCAACGGGTCAGGCAGCATCGCTGGAGAAAAGGAATAGGTGACGTTTTGGGTTGAGACCCTTCTTAGACTGAGAGTCAGATGAGAGGGAAACAAGAGATATGAAAAGGCACAGAACAAAACAGGGCCGGCACCGATGATTAAGAAAAGGTGGAGCCCACAATGGTTTATTGTTGGCTGTGGGAAGGTAATAACTAGTGATACAAACAGTGAAACTCAGCAGGACCACAGTGAAACCTGTACAACGATTAGGATGATGGAGGACGGAGAGAGAGGGGATGCAAGGATTACTTGAAGTTATCAAAATCAATATTTTGTGCCACTGAGTTGAAAGCTGCCCAAGCGAAATATGAGGTGCTGTTCCTCCAATTTGCGTTTGGCCTCACTCTGAGAATGGAGGAGGCCCAGGACAGAAAGGTCAGTGTGGGAATGGAAAGAGGAGTTAGAATGTTTAGCAACCTGGAGATTACATAGGCTAAAGCGGACTGAGCGAAGGTGTTCAGTGAAACGATCGCCCGATCTAGGTTTGGTCTCGCCGATGTATAAGAGTCCACATCGGGAACAGCGGATACAGTAGATGAGGTTGGAGGAGGTGCAAGTGAACCTCTGCCTCACCTGACGGGATGGTGATGAGGGGGGAGGTATAGGGACAGGTGTTGCATCTCCTGCGGTTGCAGGAGAAAGTACCTGAGGAGGGAATGGTTTTGGTGGGAAGGGATAAGTTAACCAGGGTGGGAACGGTCTCTGCAGAAAGGGGTGGGGATGGGAAGATGTGGCTAGTGGTGGGATCATTTTGGAGGTACAGGTGCACAACCTTTTATCCGAAAGCCTTGGGACACCTTTCGTAATTCGGAATTTTTCGGCTTTCGGAATGGAAGATTTTTAGCGTAGATTTTAATGGCTGGCTCAGTGGTAGAGTGCTCGGCTCATATCCCTGCAAGGGCGGTACAGTTCCCAGTCTCAGCTCCTATACAGGGGGGGGTGGCCGGAGACGTCACAGCCAGAGCTGCGCCCCCTCATCCGCAACCCCAAGAACAAGACGTACCTTGCACACCATCAGCTTCTGTCCCTACGGGGAGCGTGTTCCTTTGGAGTTGGAACGGGGCTGGGCTGCTGCAGGCTGTGTGTCTCTGGGATCTCCGTGCTTGCAGTGGGCCTGGCGGTCGGTGTCCCGTTGGTCCTGACGTCTCCGGTGACTGGCACTGACCTGCTGGCATCGCCGACGTGAAGACAGTGCAAAGCCCCCGCGCCGGTGCAATGGGCGGGGAGCTGGAGAGGGGAGGGAAGGGGTCACACATATGGCCGGGGAGCAGAGGGGTGTAGGTGGGGTGAAACTGAAGGGAGCGACAATCTGCTGCTGCCTGCCCGCTGAGTTCAAAAGTTCCCACGCAAGACTCACGATACACTGTGTATCGTGAGTCTATCGTGGGAACTTTTTAACTCAACGGGCAGGCAGCAGCAGATTGTCAATTATTAACCCTTCCGCGCAATATACCCTCACCTTCTCTTTTACGGATGGGGATTTAGTTCCCCTTTCTTCGAGGACCGACCGGAGGTTCCACTGTCACCTCTGCGGGCCGCCCTCGGTGAACGTCTTCAAGGACCTTTCTTCAAGGACCGAAAAAATGTCCGCTATTCGGAGCTGTTTGTTATTTGGAATTTCGGATAAAAAGGTTGTGCACCTGTAGTGAAAATGTCAGAGGATCATGTGCTGCATGCAATGGTTGATGGAGTGAAAGGAGAGGACTAGGGACACGGGGGAGGGGGAGCAAGAACGGAGCTACGGAGTACCGTGGAAACCCGTGTGAGGGCCTCATCTATGATAGAAAAGGGTAAGCTCCATTCATGTGAGTGATAAAGCATTTGGAACTGGCAATCAAGTACCTCTGCTTCTTTTTGAGGTGCCAGCTTTGTTAATTCGAGATGGTATCAAAACACCGCTGAGTATTGAATAAAAGATACGTGATGAGACAGAATCCCAAAACTTGCAGCATCTCTAGTTAAGGTGTTTCAAAACAGCTGTCACACTTGTATCTCCCTTCAAATGTGGAAGCTGTGCAACTTAGATTTCACCAGGACTTCATAGCTCCGCACTCAGTTTACTGCCTCAGTCCAAACATGGGCAGAAGACGTTGGAAGGCAGCCATCTCAGCCGTACAATATCTGTGCAGGATTTCCTCAGTGCATGCTCCACAGCCTAGATATATTCAGCTGCTTCCTCACATTAGCTCAGAAGTGAGGATATTCATTAATAGTTTCACAATATTTAATTTTTTCAGCCACCTTTCAGAAAATGAAACAACCCTTGCCGGGACACAGAAATGCATAGAACGCCAGAAAATAGAAATTATATTTGTGACAAACAATTGCAAAATAAACAAGAGAAAGTTTGAACAATTACCCTTAATGTTCAATGACAGTACCATTGCTGAATCATACACTAAAACCGTCGGGATCCACAGCTGACTGGAAACGTACAAACTGGGAACTTCAGATGCTGGTTTACAAAAAAGACCCAGTAGCTCAGCAGGTAAAATAAAAGGCACAAAGTGCTGGAATATCTACAAAAAAAAGACACAAAATGCGGGAAAATCTACAACAAAAAGACACAAAATGCTGGAGTGACTTAAAAAAAGACACTAAGTGCTGAAGGGTCGTGACCCAGAACGTCACCCTTCCATGTTCTCCAGAGATGCTGCCTGACCCACTGACTTAAGGACCTGTCCCACTTAGGCTATTTTTTAGGCGATTAGGCTGTCGCCACATGGTCGCTGGGGCGTCACCTGTATGGTCATGAGTCGTCTTCTCAGTCGCCCAAAAAGCCGTAGCGTCTTTCTGGTCGCCGCTGGGTTTTCAACAGTGGGTTGACGCCGATGAGCGTAGCTTGACTTCTCCTGACGTCGGTGCTGTTGTAGGTTGTAGCTAGGTGATATTGGTTGTCGCCGGTGCTGACTTCGGTGAATTCCATTGGCGACTACCTACGTCAACCTACATCAACCGGCGACGGGTACCGGCGACTGAATTGTCTTCAGTTGTTGTCGACAAGGTCGTTGCTTGTCGTAGCTTGTCGCGGGTGGACTTAGGTTGACTTTGGTTGTCGCCTGTGTTGTCGTTGGTGGACGTCCTAATGGGTCGCCGGTTGTCAGTAGCTTGTCATAGCTAGACGTCGACCAGATGATAGCTTGTCGTAGACATTGTCATAGACATTGTCGGAGAGGGGGGTCCAATCGCCGGTTTTTCGATGACCTGCTACGACTATGATAGCTGCCGGCAGTCGCCTAAAAAATCACTTAAGTAGGACAGGCCCTTTACTCCTGCATTTTGTGCCTTTTCTTTAACTAGAAGCTTAAGTTGACTTGCCATGTAAATTATATGGTTACAAGATCAAGTAGATATTCGGCCATGTGAGTAATGTCCAGATACCCAGAGCCTTTCTATTGTCTACTTGGCACAAATCAAGAATGTGATGAGATCTTTGTTACCAAATCTCCTTCAATCATGATGTGTAGGAAGGAATTGCCGATGCTGATTTACACCGAAGATAGACACAAAATGCTGGAGTAACTCAGCGGGACAGGCAGCATCTCTGGAGGGAAGGAATGGGTGACATTTCGGATCACAACCCTTCTTCAGACTGAGAGTCAGGGGAGAGTGAGTCTAGAGATATGGTCTACATTTCCTTGACCATTGTCTGCTTTTCTGTCGTTTTCACACCATATATTTCCATATCTCTAAGTTTCCCTTTAGGATGGTGCTAGTGTACACTACAGGGTGATGGCTGGTCAGCACGGATTTGATGGGCCGAAGTGCATATTTCCACCCTGCATCTCTAAATTCTAAAGTGAAGTCCAAAGTCTAACTATCTCTCGAGTCCTTACATTCAATTAAGTTAGTCCAGGAGACTATGTAGAGTCTTGGGTTCTCCCAATCATCCATTATTTGATAGACCACTGTTTCCTGGGTACAAGATTGTCTGTAGTGTTGTGAATCAGAGGCACAGATAACACAATCACATTTTCATCTAACTTTTTTGACCACCTGCTCCCTGGAGATGTAATTTTAGCTGATTGTGGTTTTGACATAAAAGATGATGCCGGAATTTACGGTTGTGAAGCAGAAATTCCTGCATGTACAAGAGGGAAAGCACAATTATCTGCGCTGGTTGTGGAAAAAACTCATGAAATTGCACATTTACGCATTCATGTAGAGCATGTGATTGGCGTTGTCAGGCAAAAATACCTAATTCTAAGTCATACTGTACCACTGGAGTACATGATGACCAACTCTGAAATTCAAGTACCCAAAATTGATAAAATTGCAAGGATCTGTTGTGCACTTGTCAACTTAAATTAATCCATAGTCTCGCAGTAGTTGTGCTTTCGTATGGGGCATATACCAACAATCAACACTTACAATAAAGTAACTTGGCTCATCAGCATTTACTATGAATGAAATTGTAACAAATTGGCAAATCATTGAATCACAAACACAGAAGTAAAAGCGCACTTTGTCCTTTTAAAATGAGAACAAACTTAAATTCCATTCATCTATATTACTAAAAGTCTGATCTCGACCGCTTTTGGCCCACTGTGCTGCGATTTCCGACAGAACGCCGCCACCTACGGCCGTCATTTTTGGCCACCTCGCTCAGAGCCCCCCTCCGCATACCAGAAGATTTTTCCCATCGATGAAAAATCAAAGAGATATTAATGTTTTTTTCTTAATTGCCATTCTCTCTGCTGCTCCTGCTGGAGAGACTTTATGGAACCATTTTAGAACCAATAGACACACTTTTTGCAAGCATTTTAGAACCAATAGACACTTTTTGCAAGCAATTTAGAACCAATAGACACGTTTTGCAAGCATGTTAGAACCAATAGACACTTTTAAAGCAGTTACCACCACCAACAACAGCCATTTTTTTCCAGTGCAGTCTTTCAAAGCAGTTATCACCACCAACAACAGCCAGTTTTTTTGCAGTGCAACCTTTCAAAGCAGTTACCACCACCAACTACCGCCATTTTTTTTTTGCAGTGCAGCCTTTCAAAGCAGTTACCACCACCAACTGCCGTTTTTTTTTTGCAGTGCAGCCTTTCAAAGCATTTTAAAAGCAATAGAGATGCTTTTTGCAAGCATTTTAGAACCAATAGAGACACTTTTTGTAAGCATTTTAGAACCAATAGACACTTTTTGCACACTTTTTGCAAGCCTTTTAGAACCAATAGACACTTTTTGCAACCATTTTAGAAACAAGAGACACTTTTTGCAAGCATTTTAGAACCACATTAAGGGCACTCACAGTTGAGTAGACACGTGTTCAGTGTTATTCACAGCTCAGAGAGACGTGACCCTCAGGCTTCCTCCATCTTGCAGAGACTGAGTGAGGCACACCACTTCCGGGTTTTATAGTCCCTCTCCCCTCCCACCAGCAGGGGCAGCAGAGAGAATGGCAATCAGACTTTTAGTAATATCTATATTACTAAAAGTCTGATGTTGACCGCTTTTGGCCCACTGTGCTGCGATTTCTGACAGAACGCCGCTACCTACAGCCGTCATTTTTGGCCACCTCGCTCAGAGCCCCCCTCCGCCTTCAGGGACCAGAGGACTTTTCCCATCGATTAAAAAACAGGGAAATATTAATGTTTTTTTTTAACTGACATTCTCTCTGCTGCTCCTGCTGGAGGGAGGCGGAGGGACTATAAAACCAGGAAGTGCTGTGCCTCACTCAGTCTCTGCAAGATGGAGGAAGCCATCTATCTCAGCTCTGAATAACATTGAACACATGTCTACTCAACTGTGAGTGCCCTTAATGTGGTTTGAAAATGAAAATATGGTTGGTTTGAAGTAAAAAGGCACTGATTGCAAATGGTTGTTTGGGGGCTTTGGGTTGAAGTAAAAAGGCACTGCCTGCAAATGGTTGTTTCGGGGGTTTGGGTTGAAGTGAAAAGGCACTGCCTGCAAATGGTTGTTTGTCTAAACTTGACAACTCCCTGTTTGCACGATATTGATTTTAGATAAAACGCTATCACTTACGGCTGTGATTTTTGGCCATCTTACTCAGTTCCCCTCCTCTCATCAGGTGCAGAGGATTCTTCCCATCAATGAAAAACAAAAGTGTTATTAGTGTTTAAAAAATGTTGAGAATCTCTCTCCTGTCAATCACACCATGAAGGCCACACCTTTTCCGGTGGGAAGGGGAGGGATTATAAAACCCGGAAGTGTGGGTATGGCTCAGTCTCGGCATGATTGGGGAGGGAGAGGTCACGACTCTGTCTGAGCTATGAATCAACTGAACACACTGAATGTCTACTGTGTGGTTTTATGGTGTTTTCACCTGCATTTGAATGTGGTGGCCTTGAAATAGTATGAAACTGCATTTGAATGTGGTGGGTGGAAACTGTTGCACCATCCTTGAAGTGGTATGAAACTGCACTTAAATTTGGTGGCTTTGCACCCTGCTTGAAGTGGTATGAAACTGCACTTGGATTTGGTGGCCTTGCACCCTGCTTGAAATGGTATGAAACTGAACCTGAATTTGGTGGCCTTGCACCCTGCTTGAAGTGGTATGAAGCTGCACTTAAATTTTGTGGCCTTGCACCCTGCCAAAGTGGTAAGAAACTGCACTTAAATTTGGTGGCCTTGCACCCTGCTTGAAATGGTAGGAAAATGGATTTGAATTTGGTGGCCTAGCATTCTGCTTGAAATGGAATTTCAAGGAATAGCCGTGAGTCAACTGCCAGCCCACCAGCCGTGAGTGAGCTGCCAGCACACCAGGCTCGAGGGACTGAGCTGCCACCCCAAGAATCCATTTGGCCCACAATGTTCACACTAGCCCTCTGGAGACTAGTAGTCATTGCAGCCAACAACACCCATACCAGCGCTCCAGAAAGCCCCCCCCCCAACTGGCCACCAATATTGGAATTGGTGGAGAGGTGGAATATTGCGTCGGGGGACCAGTCCTCCGGTGTGAACATGGGACCCAACGGGTCCCACTTAGTCTAGTGTCCATTTAAAATGTTTCATCAGGCAATGTTTCATCAGTCTTGTCTCCTTTGTCTCTTTTATGAGTTCACTACAAGGCCTGGAAAATAACTTCTCAATTTGCCTTGGCAGTGTTGACATCAACAAGCACACTTGAAATAAAGCATTTTTTCTCCCAGTTTTCTCAGAAAGCACACTTATTTTTATATCAATTGACAGTTTGTCATTTTTTATCCACACACACACACTTGAAAGAAAGTACAGTTTACCTCAACAGCACACACTTGATGTATCGTTGACATATGGATTATACTTCAAAGAAAGCACCATTAATCTACCAATTCAATAAAAGCACAGATACATGTATGATTTACTTAGGCATACTACAAAGAAAACACCATACTTTCTGAAACAAAGAAATCACCTTTTTAAATGTTTTTAATTAAAGAGAGCACACTTAAATAACTTTGGTATCTCTATTTTTAATACCGTTGTTACTTTTAAAAATTAAAACATATGCCAAAAGGGTGCATATCATTGCTTAACTCTGCACCAATCAAAATATTTAATATTAAACTTAAATATTAGAGTATGAAAAAGAAACTGGTGTGTGAAAATGACCACAAAATGCCCTATGATGTGGTTTTATACAGTGTAGGGCTAACTTGGTAGACAAATGCAAGATTTGGTATTGATGACAAACCTGTTCAGCACAACACTTGCAGTTCATTTCTTTTTGGGAACTTTTCTTTGTGATTTTGGGAGGAGCCTACAATCTGGGCAAAACCATGTGTTTGGTATCTCATTATTTTCTGGTAGTTTCAGGCATTCAAAATGAAACGATGAAATAGGACATTTTGTGTTGTCACATGTGATCATTTTCTCACTGTCCACCTCCTGACAGTAGCACCATTTTTGTTCTCCCTGGTCATCGGTCTCCATGACATACTCTGACATATTTTCGGGAGGACTGGTAAAATGCTTACCAACAAGCTCCAGCGACAATTCAACTGGGACTGCTGGGGCCGAAGACGTCTGGCTATACTGGCAGCCATAGTAATCAACACACTCGCGCTTGCCTCCAGTGCATCGCTTGTCCTCCAGAAGGCGTTGCGTGGCAACATTACGGGTCAAGTGTCAACCGTACAATCACCCTATAAATCATACCTGGGGTTCCATTGCAAAGCCCCAGTTCAGTCTGCCGTGTGCAGGGGCCAGAACTGAAACACAGCATTTTTAAATGAGGCTTCATTAAGATTTTATATGAGGCAAATCGATATGCTTCATGTAATAATGGATGGTACTGTTTATACAAAACCGGCATCATGGTGCATCAGCATTTGAAGTGGACTACATAATGGCAGATAGTCATTTAGAGAGATATGGAGAACCTTTCTTTCTGAAGTAGGTGAACATAGATTTTGTCCAAAAGGAAAGCTAAACGAAATCGACATGAGGATATGGGAGTTAAGAACATTCTGTGGATGGAAAAGCTCTTGCACCTTCTTTGCCCGAAAACTAATATGCTCCCAGGTGAAGTTTCTCATGTCCAATGAGGAAAGGAGCAGAATATTAGATTAGTACAGGTGTCAGGGATTATGGGGGGAAGGCAGGAGAATGGGATTAGGAGGGAGAGATAGATCAGCCATGATTGAATGGAGGAGTAGACTTGATGGGCCGAGTGGCCTAATTCTACTCCTCTCACTTATGACCTTATGATAATATGCGGGGAAATGTGGGTCCTGGTGCCAATTGTGTGCGGGTCAGGAGAGGAACCCCAAGGCGGTTGTATATTGCTTTTAGCAGAATTAAAATGCATGAAAATTCAATCTTCATTTTGGAATTGAGAGAATGATTTGTTTTAGGATTGTTTTTGAACTAACCGTAACCCTATCTGAATCTATTTTACAGGTTGGACAATACTTTGGAAGAAATTATATTTAAGGTGGTGCCTGGTCTTAAAGAATGTAAGTGAACATCATCATTAAATTCTTTATTGTTCCAGCCAAATGTTTAATGCACTCGGTCCTATTAATACTCTATTTACACCTTATCAGTCATTAGTGCCTCCCTTTAGATCACTTGGAAATTAGAAATATTATTGAAATTTGAATCCTCCCCCCATTTAGAAAATAGACTACCCCTTTATTCCCACTACCAAAATGCATGACTCCATACTTTGCTACACTGTATTCCATCTGCCACTTCTTTGCCCACTCTCCAAACCTGTCCAAGTCCTTCTGCAGAATTCCTGCTTTCTCTACACTACCTGCCCCTCCATCTATCTTCATATCATCTGAAAACTTGACCACAAAGCCTTCAATTCCCTCATCCAAATCATTGATAGACAACGTGAAGAGTAGCGGCCGACCCCTGCGGAACTCCGCTAGTCACTGGCAGCCAACCTGAAATAGCTCCCTTTGTTCACCCTTTATTGCAACCTTTTATCCATGCTAGTATCTTCCTTCTAATACTGTGAGATTCCCTTTAATATACTAATACTGTGGTGGACCATCTGTGATAAAATGTATTTAGTAGATTTGTTTAAATTGAAACTGATACTCAGGGGGATGTGTTCCACTTTTTATTAATGAAAAGTAATATAAAGCGGTGACCAAATAAAATAGAAAGCTGATACAGATCTTTATCACATATTTTTAAATCAGTTTGAGTCCTACTTCTGAATTAGTGTATTTCTAATAAATGGTCAACCAAAAACATTATTGATGATGTTTAAATCCTTATTCAAGATCAATTATGTTATTTATGGCCCTTTAGGAGTTGGGATGGAAAGGAAGAACAAGCTCCAGTTCTAACAGCTGAGCAGGAATGCCAGAGTTAAGGGTGATCTCACTGAGGTAGTTCACTCTTTCATGCAGCTCATTTAGCCCAGTACAAATCTCACTGGATCAAAAGTGCATTCAAAATGCAACTATTTGCCGACTCTAGTGCCCTTAAATAAGTGAACAATGAAGTATCATTTCTACAAATATCATGTTTAGTTGATATTGATTGAAATTGTTCATTAGTTCTATGTTGGGGACGATCAGCCATGATCACAATGAATGGCAGTGCTGGCTTGAAGGGCCGAATGGCCTCCTCCTGCACCTATTTTCTATGTTTCTATTTCCTATGTTTCATAAGTGATAGGAGCAGTATTAGGCCATTCAGCCCAGCAAGTCTACTCCTCCATTCAATCATGGCAGATCTATCTTTCCCTCTTAACCCCATTCTCCAGCCTTCTCCCCATAACCCATGCCACCCGTACTAATCAAGACTCTTTCAATCTCTGCCTTAAAAATATTCATTGACTTGGCCTCCGCAGTCTTCTGTGGCAATGAACTCCGCAGATTCACTGTCTATTTAAATTGTCTTTTTAAAAATATGAATTAAAAAGAGAACTGTCATCGTGTATTATAGTCATGATGGAAGTATCATTCATGTTCTGAAAATAGAAATTAGGATTGGAATAAATGATATCTGAACAGGTGAAGAGAAAGCAATTCCATTCTAAATTATGAACATTGATAGTTTTGTAAGAGTAATTGGATGTTTTTAGAAGCAATATTTCAACAAGTAAAATTAAAAATTGTAATCTTATAATATCTGTGGAGATTATTCAACTGTATGGGTGCAGATTTAGGAGTGGAAGTTGAATAAGTAGAATAAATAAATGATTGCTTACTCAATAAGTCTCAGATTGTCTTAGGTAGAGTATGCCTGTGAAACTTGCAATACCAGCAAGTAATGAGGGAGATCTGAGTACTTGTCATCTGACCTTACTCAAAAAGGTAGCACAGTGGCACAGCAGTAGAGTTGCTGCCTTACAGCGTCAGAGACTATGGGTGCTGTCTGTATAGAGTTTGTACATTCTCCCTATGTACCAAGTGGATTTTCTCCGGGTGCTCCGGTTTCCTCCCACATTCCAAAGGTGTGCAAGTTTGTAGGTTAATTGGCTTCGGTAACAATTGTCCCTATTGTGTAGGATAGTGCTGGTTTATGGGGATCGGTGGTCGATGTGGACTCGGTGGGCCTAAATACCTAATAAGGGTATGTTTCCCTGCTGTATATCTAAACTAATTTAAACTAAATAATAACACAATAGAACAATACCTCTGAGTTTTGGTATATAAAATAGTGACTGCGTGATCTTGTGTATTAATTGATTGAACCGTGCACATTCCATAGTTAAATGAGCAAAATATTGAATGTAGGACATTTCTATGACCATCTCAGTGCTCAGAACAACAGGTGGCACCTGTATGTTTTATTTGGATAATGCTAACACATTTAGATTAAGTAGAATGGGGTTGATTTATTCTAAGATGTAAACAACTCATTAAAAGCTAAAGAAAAACCTTTGAGGCATTTTCCTAAATAATGTTTAAATCTGGCAGTATCTGTCCTCCATTTGAAATTAAATCCACCGTATGTGGTGACAGGGAATGCTACTCCCATGGTTTTTATAATTGCTTTCTATGTAAATTGAAAAATATTTTAATAATCTTAGAGGATATATATGTTCTTTTGGCCAGTGGAAAAACGACAGGAAGAAGAATTCTGGAAAAAAAATAAACCACAAGAGAATGGAGAAGGTAAATTAAATTAGAATCTTTGCTTCACCTTCAGTGTAATGAATTGTCCTAAAGATCTTGTGGTTTTGGAGACCTTGTGTTGGTACAGAAGACCAGTCATCTGATGAAAACTTAAGTCTGCTGTACTTACTACAGCGTATTTTGGCAGTAGGTTGCCCGCTCACACTGACCCTTCATTTACTCTAGGTTATTTACCATTCTTGACCCGAAACACCACCCATTCCTTCGCTCTATAGATGCTGCCTCACCCGCTGAGTTTCTCCAGCTTTCAGTCTGCCTTTGATTTTTCCAACATCTGCAGTGCTTTCTTAAACAATACAAAAAGCTGGAGTAACCCAGCAGGTCACGATGCATCTCTGGAGAAAAGGAATAGGTGACGATTCAGATCGAAACCCCTCTTCAGACTGAGAGTCACGGGAAAGGGAAACGAGGGAAGCAGACCGTGATTTTGGGTCACCTATTCCTTTTCTCCAGAAATGCTGCCTGACCCACTGAGTTACCCCAGCTTTTTGTGTATCTTCGGTTTAAACCAGCATCTGCAGTTCCATCCTGCACATCAAATCCAACAGTTCTATTTCTGTTGCTAAATTTAGATGGCAAAGCAGTAACCTGCTTCATTTCTCCCATTCATCCTTTTCCTCATTTAAGAGGACACCTTTTGTCAAAGCTTTACCTCCTTGGTTCACTTAGTTATTACTTGATTATCAGTGAAGTGATCAAACAGCAATCTGAAAGCAAAGACAACAGCAATCTTGTTTCAGTAATATGTTTATTCGTTAAACCCAGCCATTTGTTTAATATTTCTTTGCTAATATTCAGGAATCCACAGTGAAATGACAGAACTTTTAGTAGAAAATCTTCTTCTTGCGTATGGCGTGCACAGCCTAAAGTTGTAGGTCAACTTGTTCTATTTGATCTATTTGCTTGTGCACGCCGGGTTGATTGCACTAGTCGAAACAGGGTGGACCATGTGAAGGTTGCTGTCTCCCACCCTAGAAAATATTAATTTGAACCCAATTCACCTTGGTTCATGGAAATGGTATAATTGACAATACAATAGGTGCAGGAGTAGGCCATTCGGCCCTTCGAGCCAGCACCACCATTCAATGTGATCATGGCTGATCATCCCCAATCATTACCCCGTTCCTGCCTTCTCCCCATATCTCCTGACTCCGCTATCTGTAAGAGCCCTATCTTGCTCTCTCTTGAAAGCATCCAGCGAACCGGCCTCCATCACCCTCTGAGGCAGAGAATTCCACAGACTCACTACTCTGTGAGAAAAAGTGTTTCCTCGTCTCCGTTCTAAATGGCTTACTCCATATTCTTAAACTGTGGCCCCTGGTTCTGGACTCCTGCAACATCGGGAACTTTGGATCATTATTCAGATATGGTGGATAAAGTAAGTTGATTAAGAATAAGACAAAAAAAAAGAGGAAGAGCATTTAAACAAAATATTTTTTAAATTAACATTCGCCCAAATTATATGTTCCTCAAGCTTTGGTGTCAGTGATAAAAAATGTGTTTATCATATAGCTAACCAGTATCCTGCTAAATGTTGCCAGATTAAATATAGTATGTTCAGTTGGAAAGGTCATCAACCTCAGCAACATGCATCCCCACTCCAATCCCCGGAGAGTATCCCTGTACTGTTTACTTTATGTGTGCTTGTGAAATCGCCAAATTTTTGTCGGTAACTAACATTTTTTTAATATATGTTTGATCATCCTGTTGAGAAATCCAATGCATTCATGTTGAAGATCATTAAAGAAGGATTTCACATGGGTGAAAATAATTGATTATTTTGGAACAATGACGGAAAGAAAACCCTGACCAATTGAACAGAAAAGCTGAATGCATGAGAGGAAAAACAGACTGAGATGAATCATCTCAAGCAACTAGCTTTAACGCTGCAAAAAAACCCTACAATCTTCTCTTTCTCTATTGAGTAGTGACATAGGAATAAGGACAAGGGCTCTTAAAAATAGCGGAGTCGGGGGATATGGGGAGAAAGCAAGAACGGGGTTCTGATTGGAGATGATCAGCCATGATCACATTGAATGGCGGTGCTGGCTCGAAGGGCCGAATGGCCTATTCCTGCACCTATTGTCTATTTTCTATTGACAAGAATGACAATTCACCAGTCAACTTAATTTTCCACAGTCAACCTAATTTTCAGCTGGTCATCTTGTTTCCAATTTGATCACCATGATTCTTGATCATATATTAAAAAGCTTTAGGGTGGACTTATGTAATTTTTAAATAGTTGGAAATGTGGTAAAAGCATGTACCAAAAGCTGTAATATTATTACATGAGATAAGGAACTACAATTTGGGAGATAACCCTCAGAAGATCATTTCTGGCTGAGAACTGGTACTACAATGTTTGCAGCGTGTATCTTACAAAATAATTGCCTGTGTTTCTGTAAAGATAATGAAGGCCCCAAAGCAAAGAAGCCTAAAGTGGAAGAGGAAGAGGACCAAGATGATCAGGATTATCACAGAAGTGACCCACAGATAGCCATTTGTCTAGACTGCCTTCGCAACAATGGCCAATCGGGAGACAATACAGTAAAGGTACTAACTAATCTTCAACTCAAACAGAATATTGTATATCTTGAAGTGTCATTTCATTTTTTTGGAGATATATTTAGACATTTTTCTGAGAAAGGGGTGGGATCAGTCACAAAGCAAATAGTGAGAATTGAGAATAAAGTGGTTGACGTGAGAATGCTCTTTACGATTGATATTTTCCTCCAATTCTAGTAAACCAGAAGTGTTTTAATCTCCTACAACCTTTCTAAAACATTGTAGCTAGGTAAGCACAGCAATCAACTCATGTCTATTGGGAGTCCCCTTTCTTGATATCCCTGACACTGCTTTCTCCCTTCTTAATCTCTCTCTGTCTATATCACAGGGGACACATGACTGATTGACATCTGCTATAAACCCACTGATTCTCACAGTTATCTGGACCACTCCTCCCACTATGACTCTTGCAAAAAAAAACATTCCCCAACTCCCAAACTCTCCTTCTCTGCCGCATCTACACCCAAGATGATGCTTCCCACCCTTGGACGTCCATGATGGTAAAAATAGTTTCCTCGCTCATGTCAGAGATAACTCCCTCACCTGCATCTCATGCTTCCGCTCTCGTTGCCCTCCCCCCAGGAGGAACAAGGATAGAACTCCACTGTTCCTCACCTTACAAGCCAACACATTTGACATTTCCGCCACCTTCAACGCGATCTTTCCATCCTCACCCCTTTCATCTCTCTCCCTCTTCAAATTCACTCATCCCTTTCCACACAAACCATCCATTCCCCAGGTACTTTCCCCAGAAACAGTAGGATATGCAACACCTGTTGTTAAACCTTCTCCCCCACAAGCATCCAGGGACCGCAACAGTTCTTTCAGGTGCGACGGAGGTTCATGTGCACCTCCTCTAACCTCATCTGCTGCCTTCAGTGCTCCCAATGTGGCCTCCTTTACATTAGTGAGGCCACGAGTAGACAAGACGACGGTTTCACCAAACCCATGTGCTCGCTCTGCCAAGACCTGCTGCACCTCCCGTTTGCTAACCATCTTAACTCCCCTTCCCATTCCGATACTCTATTGAGCCTCCACCATTGGCAGAGAGAGGCCACATACAAACCAGAGGAACAGCACCTCATATTGTGCATGGGTAGCTCACAACCCAATGGTATGAACATTGACTTCACCCCCTCCACCTTTTTTAAAAACCAGCATCTGCCGTTACTTGTGTCTAGTAGGAGACCTTGTCAGATTCCACACCCCTGCTTAATGACCACTTATGTAAGTTTATATCAGTTTAGTCAATTCTTAAACAGGCGAAAGCATAAGTTTAAGAGAATGCTTTTTGTCCATAGAGTTTAATCAACCCATATTTTGAGTGTTTTCATTGATGTCCAGGTCTTGCTAAGAAACTCTTCTTACGTTTCTGATATCACAGATGGAGTCAGTGGAGAAGGGGTAGATTTCACCATCTTTTTCATACACTACATCCTTCTGACTATCAGTGATCAGAATATTGTCAGTATACTTATACACTCTCATCAGTTGCCACAATATTGCTAGCCCACCAGTGCTAAATTAGATTAACAAGATATAATGAATGAACAATGTCACCAAATGGATAATTTCACAAGTTGAACTGAGGCCTGATACAACTTAAAAGAAGAAAAAAAAAAACTGCTGGAGGAACTCAGTGGGTCAGGCAACATCTGTGGAAGAAAATGGACAGATGACATATCGGGTCGGGACTCTTCTTCAGACTCGAAACATCATCTGTTCATTTCCTTCCACAGATGCCGCCTGACTTGCTGAGTTCCTCCAACAGTTTGTTTTTCACCCAAGATTCCAGCATCTGCAGTCTCTTGTGTCGATCGAAGCAAACTCTTCTTCCTGTGAGTAGATAATCAGCTTGAATATTTGTTGTAAGCATATGGTGGAATTTTGAATTCAGTATATGTAACAAACCTGAATCTGGAACACAGTTTATAACCTGCTGGGTCCTAGCCATTTATTGTAAATATTTGTCTGATGTCAACAGGGCTTAATGAAGAAATTTATCCGCTGCTCCACAAGAGTCACAGTGGGAACTATAAAGAAATTTCTCAGTTTGAAATTAAAACTTCCGAGCACTTGTGAGGTGAGATTGCAAAATATAATCACTGAAGTACTGACAATGTATGCCTTTGCTTTCTGTGTATGTGATGCGCGTGTCTGTTTGTGTGAGTGTTTGTGTGTACACACTTGTGTGCACCTGGGAGGATGAAAGCTGAATTAATTGATACTCACAAATATACCCTAACATTGGCTGTAACATGTTTGGCTTCTTAAAAATGTGTTATTTTATTAAATGTAAGACGCTGGAGTAACTCTGCGGGACAGGTAGCATCTCTGGAGAAGGAATAGCTGGCGATTTGGGTTGAGTCCCTTCTTCAGACTGAGAGTCAGGGGAGAGGGAGACACAGAGATACTGTAAGGAAGGGTAATGGGCCTGTCCCACTTAGGCGATTTCTTTGGCAACTGCCGGCGACTCATAATCGTAGCAGGTCGCCGAAGAAATGGCGACTGGATCCCCCAAGGACAATGTCTACGACAATGCCTGCGACAACCTATCACCTAGTCGACGTCATGCTATGGCAAGCTACGGAAACTGACGACCCATTAGGACATCCACCTACGACCACACCTATGACCACCTACGTCCACCTGCGACAAGCTACGACAAGGTAAGACAATTCAGTCGCCGGTACCTGTCGCCGGTTGACGTAGGTTGACGTAAGTAGTCGCCAATGGAATTCAACGAAGTCAGCACTGGCGACAACCTACGTCATCGTGGCGACAACCTACGACAGCACCTACGTCAGGAGAAGTCAAGCTACGCTCATTGGCATGCCCACAGTCGCCCACTGTCGCCGAAAAGTTCTGATCATTGCAAAAAACCAGCGGCGACCAGAAAACCGCACAACACTTTGGGCGACTGAAGAGGCTACTCACGACCATACAGGCGACACCCTGGCTACCATGTGGCGACAGCCTAGTCGCCTGTAGACGCCTAAAACATCGCCTAACTGGGACAGGGGCATAAAGTGTGAGAGTGAGACATCAAAGGTGATGAAGCTCAAGGAAAATGTAGAATAAATCATGGTTAGCTTGGAGAAGGTGACAATGAAGCACACAGAGATAGAATTTAATCAGGGGGACAATCAGACTCGTTGCAGAACTAGGATGGGGAAGGGATGGAGAGAGAGGAAAAGCAAGGGTTATTTGAAGTTAGAGAAGTCAATATTCATGCTGCTGGGGTGGAAGCTGCCCAAGCAAAATATGAGGTGGCGTTCCTCCAATTTGCTTTGGGCCACATTCTGACAGTGGAGGAGGCCCAGGACAGAATGGTCTGTGTGGGAATGGGAGGGATCACGTAGGTTTAGGCGGACTGAGCAGAGTTGTGCAGTGAATCAATCGCTGAGCCTGCGCTTGGTCTCACCCATGTATAGAAGTCCATACCTGGAATAGTGTAGATGAGGTTGATGGAGTGGAGTGAACCTCTGCCTCGAGGTCCTTGGACGGAGTCAAGGGAGGATGTATACCTGGGGAGGGGATGGGTTGGGTGGGAAGGGCCGAGTTAACCAGGGAGTTGCGGAGGGAATGTTCTCTGCGGAAAGCGGAACGGGGTGGAGATGGAAAGATGTGACGAGGTGGGATCCCGTTGGAGATGGCGAAAATGGCAGAGGATTATATGTTGTATGTGACGGTTGATGGGGTGAAATTATGCAGCATGTGTGCAAGACCAACCATTACAACCCTATTCTAGTGTGATTAGTCCAGTATTCCTCAATAGATTGTGTCACTGACCCAGAACTAGGACTGTATTGTGTTAACAAAAAGAAAAATATGTTGAAACTGTATTTGTTCTACATTCATTACCTTCTGATACACTCAGGCCCAATACAATTGAGATAACTTTCAATTATTGTGTGGTTTTAGTGGTGTTTTCTGTTTCAACAAAGAAGATTGGAAGTGGATCTGATGTCAAATGCAATCAGTGCATCTGTCAGTCTCTGCCAATACTCCTCTCATTTACTCGGTGGCATTATTCAAATTAATGCATAGCTTTTTATATTGCCATGCTTAAAGATGGGCTTGCAATATTTTTTTCTTGCTAACTAAAATTTAGCAAACATATTTCCAAGAGAAAATATGCTTTGTCATTCAGGCCCCAAAGATTATTTAGTGCAGATTTTCCTGCGTGTTGTTGGCTGTTCCAGTAAGGGCCAGCCAGAGTTGGAAGTAAAGCCCCTGTCCCACTTTACGACCTAATTAGCGACCTCTGCCGAGTTTGCCCTTGACTAATACTCGCAGCATGGTCACCAAGAGGTCGTAGGAGGTCTTCGTAACTCTTCCTCGTGCGGATTAGTCGTCTCTGCGTACTCGTGGCCTCAAGTAGGTTGCGGTGTTTTTACCAGCCTGATAAAAAATGTCCACGAGTAAAAAAAAAGGTCGGCATGGAAAAAATTGATACTTTTTACTCCTAGGTAGGTCATAGAAACATAGAACATAGAAAATAGGTGCAGGAGTAGGCCATTTGGCCCTCCGAGCCTGCACCGCCATTCAATATGATCATGGCTGATCATCAACTTGGTATCCTGTAACTGCCCTCTCTCCATACCCCCTGATCCCTTTAGCCACAAGGGCCACATCTAACTGGCCTCAACTACCTTCTGTGGCAGGGAGTTCCACAGATTCACCACTCTCTGTGTGAAAAATGTTTTTCTCATCTCGGCCCTAAAGGATTTCCCCTTTATCCTTAAACTGTGACCCCTTGTCCTGGACTTCCCCAACATCGGGAACAATCTTCCTACATCTAGCCTGTCCAACCCCTTAAGAATTTTGGAAGTTTCTATAAGATTCCCCCTCCATCTTCTAAATTCTAGCGAGTACAAACCGAGCCTATCCAGTCTTTCTTCATATGAAAGTCCTGCCATCCCAGGAATCAGTCTGGTGAACCTTCTCTGTACTCCCTCTATGGCAAGGTTGTGATGGTAGTCGTAGGTAATCGTAGGTCGGTAACTGGCCCGAGAAAAAAAATTCAAACATGACCTCATTTTATCATGTGATCATTTTCCACTCGTAGCTAGTTGTAGTTGGTCTTATGTGTGGAAGACTAAGGTCGAGGGGGATCGTAGGAGGTCGTAGACATAGTCG
The DNA here is from genome assembly GCF_028641065.1 of Leucoraja erinaceus. Taxonomy (NCBI): domain Eukaryota; kingdom Metazoa; phylum Chordata; class Chondrichthyes; order Rajiformes; family Rajidae; genus Leucoraja; species Leucoraja erinaceus. The sequence continues at coordinate 1,080,430 of NC_073391.1, forward strand.
TAGGAGGTTGTAGACATAGTCGTAGGAGGTCGTAGACATAGTCGTAGGAGGTCTTTTACTTCGGCGAGTCAACACGACCTTGACATTTTCTTCAACTCGTGGATTAGGTCGTCCAAGTGGGACAGGCCCTTAAGTTGGCATTGGCCAGAACTGAGTACTGGTTAGAAAATGGTAGCTGATTTGTGTAAATTATCACTGTACTGATAAAAAACTTACATGGCTGTAATGGTAGGAAACGTAAGTTACAATTCACGCCTTGTGCACTATTTATAGTCTGAGTACCAGGACACATCAGGTCTCCTGTGCCGGTGAGAATGTCGCAGACCAATTGGTTGACTTCTGCCAGTAACTTACCATAGAATCCAATGGCAGAACCAGAGCTTGCTGAGTTACCTCAGCATTTAAACTGGAGAAATCTGCTCTTAGAACCCTGCTTTGTTAGACCTGGTGCAGAATATTCGTATTTGAAAAGTTGTTGTTAGGTCAGCAGAAGGAAAAATAAGGTATGGTACTTTTTTTAAATTATGTATTATATTTTAAATTATTAAAAATAAATAAAAGAGGGTGATTTTGTTCACAGAAAATTGTTTAGTAAATCTATTTTTTAATTGTAAAGTATGTGGTGGCTTTGGAGGGAGTGAAGAGGAGGTTTACTAGATTGATGGATTGTGGGCTATTAGCTACAGGGAGAGCAGACAAAAATGCTGGAGAAACTCAGCGGGTGCAGCAGCATCTATGAAGCGAGGGAAATAGGCAACGTTTTGGCCAGAAACATTGCCTATTTCCCTCGCTCCATAGATGTTGCTGCACCCGCTGAGTTTCTCCAGCATTTTTGTCTACCTTTGATTTTCCAGCATCTTCAGTTCCTTCTTAAACAGCTACAGGGAGAGGTTGGACAGACTTTGGTTGCTTTTCTTGGAAGGCTGAAGGTTGAAGGGAGACCTGATAGAAGTATATCAACTTAGAAGAGGCATTGATAGGGTAGGTGGGCAGGTGCTCTAGACCTGCACGGGAAGGTAGACACTCCCGCCCCCACCAGTCTCGGGCAGATGGGGCTCGTCAGCCTGGGAAGGCAGTCCATCTAGGAGAGGGAAAACACTGATTTAAAACCTCCACTGCCTTGTCATGGAAAAGGCTCCAGGAGTAAACATCAAGAAAATCCGGAGTCGGAGCCTCTAACGCCATTCGTCGTTGTCTACAACCTCGCTCTGGCAGCTCCTGGAACGGCCCTGCTGTTCCTTTGGATCGATCAGCGATGTGGAGAGGGGGGGATGTGCTGCATGGGCACCAGCCTGTCCTCCATATGACATCGCCCAGGCTTGCATCCGACCACACATCACCTGCAAACCTACACCTACAACCTGGAGAGGATACTCCAGCTTCTCCTGCAGCGTCTACACAACACGGGGAGCAACAATAAGTCATCGTTAGATTGGCATAAAGCAAGGTGCCAGCGGTTGCACCCGACGGTGGGAGGGATTTTCGGGTCTCCCTGGACAGCCACAGCCCCCCTCAAGCTGGGCTTGAATGGGTTTGAGAGATAAAGATAGTTCAGCCATGATTGAATGGTGAGTAGACTCGATGAACCGAATGGCCTAATTCTGCTCCTATGACACAAATTTATCAACTTCAATATGTAGAATAATATAATGTGATAATTTTCCCCAGAGCAGGAGCAATTCTTTGCTCAGTTAATATCCATAAAGTTTATAAAAATCACATTTTGTAGCACTCTTAATATTGCAAATTAAAACGAAAAATCAAAGCAAAATTTTACTTGGTTAATCATTTATGTGTATTTTCCCATCGTAGTTTGGGATTAAAGTCGGATATTCCTTTCTTTGAAACAGTCAACTTTGCCCCTTTTTGTCACATAGGCCAGATTCTAATGGGAAAGTTTCTGCATTGTGCATTATTTAGCCTTGTTCAGAGAAAAAATTATACATCCAAAAGAAATAACTAATTGACTCAGTGTCTGGAAGTGAAACAAGTAACTATTTGGACGGAGTAAGAAAGATGGGCGATGTATTCCAAAGTCAACAATACAAAATCATTAATGTGTATTTTTTTTTAATAGTAAGACTGTTCTACATTAAAGAGATTTGAGTATAGTTAGTCAGTGTAACCCCAAAGAGAATTCTTAACATTTACAGTGTTTTTTATATATAGTTGATTGTCAAGCAAGAGAATGTTAAATGGAATTAAATATTAATTGGCATGTGCCTTGGACGTGGCTCTCCTTTGATACTGTAACTTAATTAAAAGTTTGTAGAGGCATTTCCCTGATGTTACAAAGATAGATCGGGAGCAATTTCTGAAAAACCCTCAGACATTCTTTTCACTTCAGTCATTTTATCATAGGAGATTAGAAATAATTAGGTGAGCAATTAGCTTGATCAAAAACCTTTTCTATTGTATGACTACTGTTCCCTAACCGCAGCCTTCTTCTAAAGATGCAAAGGTCATTTTTTAAATATCCCATTAAACTTGATAATAATTGCCATTTACAAAGTATCCTTGCACATATATTTACTTAATGAGTCATGAAGCAATATATGAAGTCATACAGCATGAAAACAAGGCCTTCAACACAAATTGCCCCTGCCCACCAAGGTGTCCTATCTATACAAAGCAAGACACAAAATGCTGGAATAACTCAGCAGGACAGGCAGCATCTCTGGATGGAAGAAATGAGTGACGTTTCGGGTCGAGACCCTTCTTCAGACTCAGTCCTACACGTCCTATCCACACTAGTGCCACCTGCCTGAATTTGCCCCATATCCCTCTACACCTTTATGGTTCCTGCTTCAACTCCATCCTCTGGTAGGTCGTTCCATTTACCCACCATTCTCTGTGTGAAAAAGGTGCCCTCAGATTCCTATTAAATTTCCATTCACACCTTAAGCATCTGGTCCCCGGTTCCCCTGCCTTGGGTAAAAGACTGCATTCACTCTATCTATTCCCCTCATGATTTTATACACCTCTATAAGATCACCCCTCATCCTTCTGTGCTCCAAGGAATAAAGTCCCAGCCTACTCAACCTCTCCCTGTAGCTCAGGCCTTCGAGTTCTGACAACATCCTCGTAAGTCTTCTCTGTGCCCTTTCCAGCTGAACAACATCTTTCCTATAGCAACGTGACAAAGATTAAACTCCAATACTCCAAACGTGGTATTACCCATGTCTTGTACATCTATAAAGTAACATTCCAACTTCCACACTCAATACCCATCACTGGTAAAGACCAAAGTGACAAAAGCCTTCGTAACCACATCATCTACCTGTAACACCACTTTCAAGGAACTATTTTCCTGCACTCCTAGATCTCTGTGCTCTATAATACTCCCCAGAGCCCTGCCATTCACTATGAAGGTCCTGCCCTGGTTTGACTTGCCAACTGATCAAGATCCTGCTGTAATATTTGATAATCATCTTCACTATATACAACACTACCCACATTAGTGTCATCTACAAATAAACTAATCATGCCTTGTCCAGTTTCATCCAAATTGTTGATATAAACTAGTCCTGAGGCACCTAACCACTTGTCACAGGCCTCCAGTCCGAGAAGCCACCTTCCACCATTCATCCCCCCACCCTAAATAAAGAGGAAACCTGTTTTGAAGAGGAAAGGTAACGGGGATGCAGACTCTTCCCCCCCCCCCCCACACACCTCCCCCGCACACACACTACCCCCCCCACACACACACACTCCCCCCCGCACACACACACCCCCCCCCCACACACACACTCCCCCCCCCACACACACTCCCCCCCCCCACACACACACTCCCACACACAAACACACCCCCCACACACACACACCCCCCCACACACACACCCCCACACACACACCCACACACACACACACCCACACACCCACCCCCCCCCCCACACACACCCCCCACACACTCCCCCCCCCCACACACACACCCCCCACACACACACCCCCCACACACCACACCCCCCCACACACACACACACCCTACACAAACACACACCCCCCCCACACACACACCCCCCCCACACACACTCCCCCCCCACACACACTCCCCCCCCACACACCCCCCCCACACACACTCCCCCCACACACACACACACACACACACACACACACACACACACATACACACGCACACCCCCCCACACACCACCCCCACACACACACACCACACACACACACACCCCCCCACACACACCCCCCCACACACACACCCCCCCCCACACACACCCCCCCACACACCCCCCCCACACACCCCCCCACCCCCCCCCCCCACACACCCACCCCACCCCTCCCCCCCCCCCCACCCACACACCGCCCCCCCCACACCCCCCCCCCACACACTCTCCCCCCCGCACACTCACCCCCCACACACTTCCCCCCCACACACACACCCCCCCACACACTCCCCCCGCACCACCCCCCGCGCACACACACCCCCACACACCCCCCCCCACACACTCCTTTCCACACACACTCCTCCCCCACACACACCCCCCCCACAAATACACTCCCCCTCCCCCACACATTCCCCCACATACACCCCCTCCACAGACTCCCCTCCCCCGCACACATTCCCCTCCCCCCACACACACTCCTCCCCACACACAATCCCCTCCCCACACATCCCCCACCCACCCCCCCCCCCCCCCACACAAACACACATTCCCCCTCTCGATGTACTCCCCCTCCCCCACACATTCACCCCACATATTCACCCCTCCACACTGACCTCCTCCTCCTCCCTTCATACACACCCCCCTCCTCATGGACACTCCATACACCCCCCGTGGATGCTCAATAGGCCAGCTCCACCACACATTGCCTCCTTTTTATTGATTGCTCAATTAGCCAATTTTGATCATGCAACCAATCCACCGACTAATTTTCAATTCTCCTGCCCCTGTTTCGACACTGAAATCAACCAGCAATAAACTGTTTTTTGACGATATTTTTGAATGGGGAAAATAATTTTTAAATGGCCCATTTTCAGAAGGTGTAGTGACATTGACTAGCAATGCCCATCTGATTCTCCAAGGTTCCAATCTTTTGTTTTTAAAAGGGACAGATAGATGGGGAGGTAAGGGTGAGAGGGATATGGGCCAGACTCGTGCACATGGGACTAATGCATGTGTACCTTGGTCGGCAGGGACAAGCTGGGCTGAAGGGCCTGTTTCCTGCTGTGTGACTGATTGTGATGAAAAAATAAAGGCTGTGGTTTGTGTTCGGGATTGAACACAGGATTCTCTTAATGATCTTGTTAGGACCGTTTTCAGTATGTCTTTGGATGATGTATGAACTAGCGTGGCATGGTGGCGCAGCAGTAGAGCTACTGCCTTACAACACCAGAGGCCCGAGTTCAATCCTGACTACAGATGTTGTCTGTATGGAGTTTGTACGTTCTCCCCGTGACCTGCATGGGTTTTCTCCAAGATCTTCGGTTTCCTCCCACATTCCAAAGACAAACGGGGTTGTAGGTTAATTACCTTGGTATTAATGTAAAAAAACTGTCTCTAGTGTGTTAATGTGCATGGATCGCTGTTCAATGCAGACTCGGTGGGTTGAAGGGCCTTTTCCGCACTGTCTCTCTAAACTGGGCTGATTAGCTATGATCACATTGAATGGCGCTGCTTGCTCGAAATGCCGAATGGCCTCCTCCTGCACCTATTTTCTATGTTTCTATGTTTCTATTAGGGTACCTCAGTTCCTCTGAAAGTAAAAACCCACAAATCAAACATGCATTTTCAGGAATCACAAATGTTCACTTTTTTCATGCTGAGGTCCAATGACTCAAATGAACAAAGTTGCCTCTTTGTTGAATGGAAGTGGAAGCCTCTCTCCATTATGTATATATTATAAAATATCTAAGCATTGATCAATGATAATAATTTTGTTTTCTTCCCAAAGCTCGATGTTCTATGCAATGGGGAAATTATGGGGAAGGATCATACTATGGAATTCATATATATGACAAGATGGAGACTCAGAGCTGAAAATGTAAGTATGCATATGTAAATGTTCTGTTATCTATATTACTAAATCTCTGATCTTGACCGCTTTTGGCCCACTGTGCTGCAATTTCCGACAGAACGCCGCCATCTACGGCCGTCATTTTTGGCCATCTCGCTCAGAGCCCCACTCCGCCTTACGGGTCCGGAGGATTTTTCCCATCGATGAAAAATCAGAGAGATATTAATGTTTTTTTTTAAATCACCATTCCCTCTGCTGCCCCTGCTGGAGGTAGGGGGAGGGACTATAAAACCAGGAAGTGGTGTGCCTCACTTACTCTCTGCAAGATGGATGAAGCCAAGGGTCACGTCTCCCTGAGCTCTGAATAACACTGAACAAATGTCTACATGACTGTGAGTACCCTTAATGTGGTTTGAAATTGAAAATATGGTTTGTTTGAAATAAAAAGGCACTGCCTGCAAATAGTTGTTTGGGTGCTTTGGCTTGAAGTTGAAAGACACTACTTACTACAAATGGTGGCTTGGGTGCTTTGGCTTGAAGTTGAAAGGCACTACTTACTGCAAATGGTGGCTTGGGTGATTTGGCTTGAAGTTGAAAGGCACTACTTACTGCAAATGGTGGCTTGGGTGCTTTGCTTGAAGTTGACAGGTACTACTTACTGCAAATGGTGGCTTGGGTGCTTTGCTTGAAGTTGAAAGGCACTACTTACTGCAAATGGTGGCTTGGGTGCTTTGCTTGAAGTTGAAAGGCACTACTTACTGCAAATGATGGCTTGGGTGCTTTGGCTTGAAGTTGAAAGGCACTACTTACTGCAAATGGTGGCCTGTGAGCTTTGGTTTAAAGTTGAAAGGCACTACTTACTGCAAATGGGGGCTTGGGAGCTTTGGCTTGAAGTTTAAAAAAAATCACCATTCTATCTGCTGCACCTGCTGGAGGGAGGGGGAGGGACTATAAAACCAGGAAGTGGTGTGCCTCACTCAGTCTCTGCAAGATAGATGAAGCCAAAGGTCACATCTCTATGAGCTCTGAATAACACTGAACAAATGTCTACACAACTGTGAGTACCCTTAATGTGGTTTGAAAATGAAAATATGGTTTGTT